>NC_138549.1:171654889-171792389 GCF_964273705.1 Natrix helvetica
CCTCACCCCGCCCTCTTTCACCACTACTCGCTTGCAACACCCCTGTTGCAATCAAAGCAACTGTTCAACTTTAATTCCCATAATAACACCCTTCCCCCCCCTCTTCTTCTTTTGTCTGCCTTTAATTAAAGTGGACATATGGAAGGAGCTGATAATAAGAGCAGATGAGCCAATGCGAACCGGGATGGATGCAATTATTGGAGAGCAGGCAAACTTCAGCTGGAGTGCTGCTACACGGATCACAACAAACGCACGCCAACCAGCAATACAACACAAAACTAAGAGGGAGTTGTGTTCACAATCTGCACAGCCTTCTAAAGGCCCCTTTCCCCTGTTTGGCGAGAGTGATAGTTGCCATGAAAACTTTAGTTGCCAGGCCCCAGATGGTCCAGCATCCATTTCTAGATTAATTTCTTCTTCTTTTTTAAACCAGGAATTGAGATAAACATCACACTCCCTTCTCTCGAATCCGATTCGACAATAAACGGTTGCCCGGTTTTCACCACAGACAAAGGCCTCCCTTGCTAATTTTAGCATAATAATTTGAGGGCCGCTTCTGCCCATTGGCATTTCCATAAATAAAACATCAAGATACATTGTACAACCCAGCTCTTCATTACGGCATTCGGAGAGAGTTATATTTAAGTTAAAGGGATCGTTAGCCGCGGAGAAGCAGAGAGAGAGAGAGAGAGAGAGAGAGAGAGAGAGAGAGAGAGAGAGAGAGAGAGAGAAAGAGAAATGAATGATAAGTTGGTAGTTTATGAGATCAGAACAATACACCTCATCGCAGGCTTTCCTAACCCGAGGGTGCTCAGCTATGCCAGACTACTACAACTCCCATCACGGCCAGTGATGGCCTTTGTAGTCGGAAAGTCAGAAAGATTGCAGAAAGCTGACTTCCGGCATGTTTATAAAAAGTCCAAGATTTCACACACACTCTTCTCTTTGTTTTTGTTCCTGATGCTGAGATCAGGAGCACGCAGCCTAAATTACCTGATTAAAACCCCAGGAATTAGTAAAACTGACAAAGATGTGCCTCTTCCTCCTCCTCGTTGTTATTGTTATTATTATTATTTGAACGTTTTAGCTTACACGGTGGCTTTGCCCCTTTAAAAAGCAGAGTTTCTCCATCCTGTTCCTTTTCATTCCAAAGTGTAGGACAGCACAGCAAGCTTCACTTTTGAGCGAAGAGAAAAAGGTTGTGTGGCCTTTCCAGTGTGTGTGTGTGTGTGTGTGTGTGTGTGTGTGTGTGGTGGGGAGGGCTGGTGCAAAATATTCGGCTTCAATTCACGAGCTCTCCCCCACTTCCCTCCCCCCCCCCGACTTTCAAACGCCTGCCGGGAAAGCAGGAGCGAACGCCGGACCTTTTCAGGACCCTGGACAGCGTCAAGAGGAACTCAACAGCTCTCCCTTCCTGGTTAAAGTAGATTCAGGTTGAATGGCCACCCTTAGAGCCCTTGCTTAGAATAGAATAAAGTAACAGAGTTGGAAGGGACCTTGGAGGCCTTCTATTCTAACCCCCCCTCAAGCAGTAGACCCTGCACCCTTTCAGACAAATGACAGTAGTCCAGTCTCTTTAAAAACCTCCAGTGATGGAGAATCTCCCTAGACCTCCAGTGATGAAGCGCCCACAAGTTCCCAAGATGTTCATTCACACGCTTTCTTGAAGAAGGCTGGGAAAGTTTTCCAGCTGGGTTGGGGGAAATGGAGTGGGGAAAAAAAAGAGTCCTGCATTTTCACTTCCTACACTTTCTCCCCCCTCTCCCCCTCCCGCTTTATTTCTACTTAATCCAACGGAGATCCATAGCTGTCAGATCCACAGAAAAGCAGAAATATCAAACAAACCAATGAGAACATCTAGCTCTTGGATCCACAAAGATTCTCTGAATGGGTGGGTGAGTGGGGGTCTTTCACAGGGATTGCTCCACACAACCTCTTCCGGGGAGAGAGAGACAAACAGACAAACAGGCCGACAGATATATACGTCCTCCATCCACCCCCCCTCTTTTCCATCTTTCTGGCTTCGCTCCACGCCTCTCGTGATTCTTACTGAGTTCTGGGTTCCTTTGGCCACCCGGAAACAACAACAACAACCAACAACAACAACCTAACAGCAGCACAACAGCCCATGGCTGCTGAGCTCCCTGCCTCCTCTTTTGTGTCCCCCCCCCCGCAACAAACCAGCCAGCAAACAAATACTGTGTAAGCGGCTTAATCAACCCAACCCAACCCAACCCAAACAACATTATGAACAAACAAACAAACACCCGGACTTACCTTGGCCACCAGTCCTATTGTCTCTCCTTTTTGCAAAATGACATCACAGAAGGCAGTCATGAAATGTATCGGAGCGAACGGCAGAGTTGGGGGGTCGGTGGGGAGCGGGGAGGGGGAGAAGGGAGAGAGAGGAGGCGACACGGGGAGAGTTGGAAGGTAACGGAGGCTGCAAAGCCTTCTCTCTCTCTCTCTCTCTCTCTCCCTCTCTCTTTCTCTTTCTCTCTCTCTCTCTTTTGGGGGGTGGGTGAAGGAAAACTAAGCCGAGGAGGACTTGCTAAAAAAAACCGGGGCCCTGTTTCCTCACTCAGAAAAATAGAGATTTATGGAAGCTTTTCAACGTCTTCTCCTCTTAGTCGCTCCTGGCCGAACTCTTTAAGCCTGCTAAAGGCAGCGTCTCACTTAATGATCGGTCGCATTAATGGGATGGAAGGAGTGGGGGGGGAGGGAGAAAGAGAGAGAGAGAGAGAAGGAGGAGGAGGTGGAGGGGCGCTCCCCCCCCCCACGTCCCTTTGTAAATACAGTACACTACCCAGAAACCTTTTGGGCTGGCAATATATCTGTTTATTCTCGGAGGTGAAATAAATCTACAGTAGGGAAGGGACGGGGCGGGGGGAGGGAAACACACACGGAGGTGCCGACTTATTTGTTTTTTTTAAGGGGGGTGCCTTAAAAACGGGAGCTCTGGAATAGGTCTCCTTCCCAGTTCAAGGGAAGGGGAGAATGCTTTCCGCTTTCCGAGACGTTAATATCTAGCCTTTCGCTCGCTTTTTGTTTTCTTAATGCAAAAGAGAGAAAGAAAAAAGAAAAAGGAATTCAGGGAGGTTGGAACGGCCGGCTTAATTCTCTCTCTCTCTTCCCCCCCCTTCCTACCCCCCCGCGTTTCCTGCTTATGGTACAGTCCCATAATTTCTAATAGCAACAAGCAGGGAGTGACAGATGCCCTTGCGTAGCCTCGCCAGCAGCCAAAGTAGTTCCCCCCCTCCCCCGTCTTGATGACCTAAAGCCATTACGGAGGGGAAAAAAGAAAGCAGAACGGCGGAGCCGGTTTTGAATATGGAAAGAGCCCAGGAGTCCTTGGGCGCATCCACACGACCCCCGCGTCCTTTTTAAAAATTAAATTAAATTGATTTTTTTCCCCAGGACTCTCGCCGCGATTTGCAAAGTTAGTTCCAACATCTTGGGCAAACTTTATGCAACTTCACGTGAGGAAAGTGACTTCCCGTTAGCTCCTCCTCCTCCTCCTTTTTAAGAAAAGCCTTTTTTCGTATGTTCTGAATTTATTTTCCTGGGCTCCAAGATCACCGCAGATGGGGGCTGCGGCCAAGAAATCAAAAGACGCTTGCTCCTGGGGAGGAAAGCTACGGCAAATCTAGACAGCAGACTAAAAAGCAGAAACATCACCCTGCCAACAAAAGTGTGTGTAGTCAAGGCTATGGTTTTCCCACTTGCAATGTATGGCTGTGAAAGTTGGACCATAAGGAAGGCTGAGCGTCAAAGAATGGAGGCCTTTGAACTCTGGTGCTGGAGAAGACTCCTACGAGTCCCTTGGAATGCAAGGCCATCCAACTGGTCAGTCCTAGAGGAGATCAACCCTGACTGCTCTTTAGAAGGCCAGATCCTGAAGAGGAAACTCAAAATGCTTTGGCCACCTAATGAGAAGGAAGGACTCCCTGGAGAAGAGCCTCATGCTGGGAACGACTGAGGGCAAAAGAAGAAGGGGACGACAGAGAAGGAGGTGGCTGGATGGAGTCACTGAAGCAATGGGCATGAGGATGGTAGAGGACAGGAAGGCCTGGAGGAACATTGTCCATGGGGTCATGATAGGTCAAACACGACTTTGCAACTAACAACAACAAACTATGGCAGGCATGGCCTTCTCATTTTAACTCCTCTTTGGAGGACTTCAGAACTGAAATAGAGAGGCGCCTGTCACATAATATGCCGGACTTTACAATGGTCGATAAGAAAGACAAAAAAGTCTGTATAGTGGATGTGGTAATAACTGGAGACAGCAGAAAGAGACGAGAAAGAACAGAAGACTATAACAAAATACGAAGACCTGCAAAGAGAAATAGAACGACTGTGGCAAAAGCAAGCAAAGGTAGTATGGTTAGCCCTCGCCTTACGACCACAACTGAGCCCAAAACTGATGTTACTAAAACAAACATTTGTTAAGTGAGTTCTGCCCCGTTTTATGACCTTCCATGCCAGAGTTGTTAAGTGAATCACTGCAGTTATTAATAACACGGTTGTTAAGTGAATCTGGCTTCCCCGTTGATTTTGCTCATCAGAAGGTCATAAAAGGGGATCACAGGATCCTGCGACATGGGAGCCGTCGTAAATGTGAGTCAGTTGCCAAGCATGTGAATTTTGATGACATGCGGATGCTGCAAATATTGTAAGTGTGAAAAATGGTCATAAGTCACTTTTTTCAGCGCCGTTGTAACTTTGTATGGTCACTAAATGAAGTATTGTAAGTCAAGGACTATCTATACTAATATTCATAGGCGCCTTGGGTGCAATCCCAAAACAATTGGAGCTTTAACACCATCGGCATTGACAAATTCACCACCAGTCAATTGCAAAAGGCAGCTTGACTGGGAACAGCTGACATCCCGCAGGGATATTTTTAACACCATCAAACATCCACATGTGCTTATCCCAGATTCTTGGGAAGGACTTAATAGGTGGACAGAAATGTCAAATCCAGTCAGAACATCTGGCTGACTGTGTAGCGAACCGTAATAAAGTGGTAAGGTAAAGGTTGCCCCTTGCACATATGTGCCAATCGTTCCTGACTCTAGGGGGCGGTGCTCATCTCTGTTTCAAAGCCGAAGAGCCAACGCCGTCTCAAGATGTCTCCATGGTCATGTGGCCAGCAGGACTAAAGGCCGAAGGTGCATGGAACGCTGTTGCCTTCCCACCAAAGGTGGTTCCTATTTTTCTACTTGCATTTTTTACATGCTTTCGAACTGCTAGGTTGGCAGAAGCTGGGACAAGGAACGGGTTAGGGTTAGGTGCTAGGTATCCGAACTGCCGACTTTTCTGATCGACAAGGTCAGCATCTTAGCCACTGAGCCACCGTGTCCCTTCCAATAAAGTGGAGACCATCATAAAATACAAACACCTGCAAATAAAAATAGAACAGCTGTGGCAAAAGAAAGCCAACGTAGTACCAATATTCACAGGAGCCTTGGTTGAAATCCGAAAACAATTAGAACACCATTTGAACACTATCGGCATTGGCAAAATCCCCATCGGTCAATTGCAAAAGGCTTACATCCTTCAATGATACCTTTAATACCATCAATCATCCAGATCTGCCTATACACCTACTCGATAGGTGGACATAAATGCTAAATCCAGTCTAAACCTTTGGCTGACTCTGTGACCAACCATAATAAATAACTAGTTTTTCCTTTTCTTTTTTTTACAATTTTAGTAGCAACCCCTCCAATCTGTTTTATACAGGTGGAATGAAAACTGAAGCCTGAGACCCAAAGGTGCTTTTTTCAAGAAGCAACTGGACTTTCTAGTTTTTCTTTGAAATCGTTTCGCTTCACATCCAAGAAGCTTCTTCAACTCTGACTGGATGGTGGGGAATTTATAAAACTTTCCATTCCTCACCAACCAGTCGGAGCTGAAGAAGCTTCTTGGATGAGAAGCGAAATGTCTTCAAAGAAAAAACAAAGTCCAAATGCTTCTTGAAAAAAAGAGGATATTTGGGACAACTATGACTTGGATGATGGAGAGTCTCCATAGACATGAAGCTTAAGACCTTCTTGATGGTCACTCATTGGATCTATCTCTGTCCTGCAACTGAACCACAGACAATAGAGCTAATCTATACAGGTGTCCCTTGTTTTACAACTGAGCCCAGAATTCCTGTTGCAAAGTGAGACATTTGTTAAGTGAGTTATGCCCCATTTTATCACCTTGCCTTCAGAAGTTGTGGGAGCTTCATCACTGAAAGCTTTCAAGAAGAGACTGGACTGCCATCCTTCAGAAATGGCGTAGAGTCTCCTGCTTGGGCATAGGGTTGGACTAGATGACCTACAAGTTCGCTTCCAACTCTGTTAATCTAAACTACATCCATGAACTGCCAAAGTTCTGAAGACATATTCCAACCAGGTCTATGACAATTTGCCATGGCCAACTTGCCACGGCTAACTCACCAAGGCCAATTCAGCATGGCCCACTCGCCATGGCCAACTTGTCATGGCCAACTCACCATGGCCCATTCCCCATGACCCACTCCCCATGGCCAACTCCCCATGGCCAACTCCCCATGGCCAACTCCCCATGGCCAACTCCCCATGGCCAACTCCCCATGGCCCACTTGCCATGGCCAACTCACCATGGCCCATTCCCCATGACCCACTCCCCATGGCCCACTCCCCATGGCCAACTCCCCATGGCCAACTCCCCATGGCCAACTCCCCATGGCCAACTCGCCATGGCCCACTTGCCATGGCCAACTCGCCATGGCCAACTCACCATGGCCCATTCCCCATGACCCACTCCCCATGGCCCACTCCCCATGGCCAACTCCCCATGGCCAACTCCCCATGGCCAACTCCCCATGGCCAACTCCCCATGGCCCACTCCCCATGGCCAACTCTCCGTGGGACAATTTACTGCAGGACAGGAGTTACCCTAATATCAAAGAAATGATGGGATAGTATCATTAAGGAAAGGATGCAAAAGGAGGGGCAGAACGGAATGTGAATGACAATAATTGAAATACTTGTTTATTTATTTTGGATAATGAAATCATAACAGTTAAATTCTCCTGTGGCGAGTTGTCCCGCAATGAGTTGTCCGTGACACGTTATCCCATTCCGATTCCAAGCAACCTTTTTCATAGCGATTCAACCGAATCTCGTCAACGAAGACTCCGGAATACAGTTTTGCCTTAGATGAAATCAAACCACTGACCCAATTAATCCACAAAGAGCTACCTAGCCTCCAGATGGTTCCCAGTGTCGTAAATAGGCCTGCAATTTGATGTGTTGTGGGGAGGGCAGAGGGCTTTAACTTTTACAAGCCAAGCAGAATATTCTTCGTTCTGAAAAAGTACAAAACGGGCAGCCAATCTAGAAACCTATTTCTCTGTTTCCCCCAGCTGGAGTCCAGGAGCTTGCATTGCCCGCATTTGCTTCCTTGCTTGTTTATGTTTTTATTATTTATTTATTTATAGGCTTAAGATACAGAAGGATCTTGACAAACTTGAACATTGGGCACTATCTAATAAAATGAAATTCAGTGGTGAAAAGAGTAAGGTTCTACATTTAGGCAACAAAAACGAAATGCACAGGTACAGTATAGGTGGTACCTTGCTCAGTAGTAGTAACTGTGAAAGGGATCTTGGAGTCCTAATGGAGAACCATTTAAATAGGAGCCAGCCGTGTGCAGCAGCTGCCAAAAAAGCCAACACAGTTCTAGGCTGCATCAACAGAGGGATAGAATCAAGATCACGTGAAGTGATAATACCACTTTATAATGCCTTGGTAAGGCCACACTTGGAATACTGCATTCAGTTCTGGTCGCCACGATGTAGAAAAGATGTGGAAACTCTAGAAAGAGTGCAGAGAAGAGCAACAAAGAGGATTAGGGGACTGGAGACTAAAACATATGAAGAACGGTTGCAAGAACTGGGTATGTTTAGCTTAAGAGAAAGAAGGACTAGGGGAGACATGATAGCAGTGTTCCAATATCTCAGGGGTTGCCACAAAGAAGAGGGAGTCAAACTATTCTCCAAAGCACCTGAGGGTAGAACAAGAAGCAATGGGTGGAAACTAATCAAGGAGAGAAGCAACTTAGAACTGAGGAGAAATTTCCTGACAGTTAGAACAATTAATCAATGGAACAGCTTGCCTCCAGAAGTTGTGAATGCCCCAACACTGGAAGTCTTTAAGAAGATGTTGGATAGCTATTTGTCTGAAACGGTATAGGGTTTCCTGCCTAGGCAGGGGGTTGGACTAGAAGACCTCCAAGGTCCCTTCCAACTCTACTATTGTACTATTATTGTATTATTGTATTGTATTCATGCATTCATTCCCACCTTTATTTTATTTTTTTACAAATAGCTCAAGGTGGCAGCCATATCTAGCGTATCTTCTTCCTTGTGTTTCCCCCACAACAACAACCTTGTGGGGTAGGTTGAACTGAGAGAGATTGACTGGGCCAAAGTCACCCAGTTGGGTTTCGTGCCTAAGGTGGGACTAGAACTCCCACTCCCCTGATGATTGTCCAAAGGTCACCCAGCTGGCTTTCAGGGCTAAAGCGGGACTAGAACTCACCATTTCCTGGTGATTGGCCCAAAGTCACCCAGCCACCTTCATGCCTAAGAAAAAATACTAGAACTCACTGTCTCCCACTTTCTAGCCTGGTGCTTTAACTGTTAGACCAAACTAGCTTTCTTCCTTAAAGGTAAAGGTTCCCCCACAGATGCGTGCAAGCCATTTCTGGCTCTAGGGGGCGATGCTCATCTCCATTTCAAAGCCGAAGAGCCAGCGCTGTCCGAAGATGTCTCTGTGGTCATGTGGCTGGCATGACTAAACGCCGAAGGCGCATGGAACACTATTACCTTCCCACCAAAGGTGGTTCTTATTTTTCTACTTGCATTTTTATGTACTTTCGAACTGCTAGGTTGGCAGAAGCTGGGAAAAGTAACAGGAGCTCACTCCGTTATGAGGCGCTAGGGATTCGAACCACCGAACTGTCGACCTTCTGATCGACAAGCTCAGCATCTTAGCCACTGAGCCACTGAGCCCTTACTTCCTTACTTGGACACAATTGTTCATATAGGTTTCAAAAGTTTAGTTTGGATTCAACCGTTCACCAAGTTAACTAGAGCTAGTAAGAATCATATGTGGGTTATTAGACACGGTCCCTTTCGCAGGTGACGTTATCCTCTGCTTCCTCCTTAGCTGCCGATTGCCAGGGACAAATAGCCCATTGAAACCAGGAAGGCAGATGTACAAGTCTCTCCCCCCCGCCACCACTTTTTGACTTCCCCTCTTTTCTTTCATGAGGATGGAGAAAGCCAGCACTTTTGTTCTTTTTCAAGCCAGGAGGTGTCGTTTTAAAATCTTTCGCAGCTTTCCTCCAAACGTCAGATCTTCCCGCGTAGCAGCGAACTCTGCAAAGTTTTCCCACAGCCTCTTTCAATCCCCAACATGCAGCCTTCCTTTTCCTTACCACCTCAGCTCTTCACGTAAAAAAACCTGTTCAGCTAAAGCAGTGATTGGCTAACCTTTTTTTCCTTGGGTGCCGAAAGCGTGCGTTCGTGCGCGAGCCCACACCCATAATGCAATGCCTCATGGCGTGCCCCAACCCTGCACATGCACGTGTGATCCCCCACGCTCTCCCTTCCCTTCCCTGCGCATGTGCGCGCGATCCCCTGTGCCCCATTTTGGGCCTAGCAGGCCTCCCTGACGGCTTAGGGGGGATTGCCGCTCCTCCGCCACCATGCGTATGCATGTGACCTCGCCCCCCCCCGTGCATGTGCGTGCGAACCACTCATGCATGCAAGCATGTCTCCACAGAAACCCATAAATCAGCTGGCTGGCGGGAGGCACATGTGCATGCGCCGTGGAGCTGAGCTAGGGTGACAGCTCGCGTGCCCAAAGAGATGCAGGTGGCATGCATGCCATAGGTTCACCATCATGGAGGGCCAAATAAATAAAATAAAATAAAATAAAATAAAAAATAATAAAATAAAATAAAATATGATAAAATAAAATATGATAAAATAAAATATGATAAAATATAATAAAATAAAATAAATAAAATAAATAAAATAAATAAAATAAATAAAATAAATAAAATAAATAAAATAAATAAAATAAATAAAATAAAATAAAAAAAATAAAAAAAATATAATAAAATAAAAAATAAAATAGTGTAATAAAGTAATAAAGTAATAAAGTAATAAAGTAATAAAGTAATAAAGTAATAAAGTAATAAAGTAATAAAGTAATAAAGTAATAAAGTAATAAAGTAATAAAGTAATAAAGTAATAATAAAACAATAAAACAATAAAACAATAAAACAATAAAACAATAAAATAAAATAAAACAATAATAAAATAAAATAAAATAAAATAAAATAATTAAATGAAATGAAATGAAAAAATAAAAAATAAACATAAATAAATAAATAAATAAATAAATAAATAAATAAATAAATAAATAAATAAATAAATAAATCCTATCTCCTTTCCCCATGCTGCGAAGATATAAGGGATATTTTACAATCCTAAACCTCCAGCATTCAGAAATTCTATTAAAGCCTTATCATCCGGCAGCAGGCTTCCCGCGTTTCACAGACCCGCATTGTTCCGCCTTCCAGATAGCATCGGAAGGAGGGTGAGGAAGCGGGATCAACTTTATACCGAGGAACAATGGGAGGGAGAGGGTCCCCCCCCCCCGCCTTGGCCTTTTATTTTAATTCAGATCTGTTCATGCTCCAACTTGGGAAAACAAAACAAAACAAAACAACAACAACAGCAAAATTCACACACACACACACACGGACTGGCCACGCAGCCCAGTAGGTTCGGAGGCACCCGTGTTTATGTTAATTGAAAATGCGTTCAAGTACAAAACACCCAGGGACTTTGAAAAAGAAAAACCCTGCACTCGTCGTTTCTTTGAGCAGGAATCTAATGCATGCGGCATCATTTTTATTATGCTTTGCCGCAGCCCAGCTCCTCGGACAATGGCGGTCTTGTCTCGTCGAGGGAATTGTGTACGCCATTATATGAAGAGGTTCACAAACCGGCCCTCTCTCGAACGATACAACTAATTTCAAGGTTTGTTGCCCTTCTGAGCCGAGCTGTAGTGATAAAGCAGGTTTTTTGTTGTTCTTTGTTTACTATTATCCTAGGATCATTTCTCGATATGAATACCGAGAGGATGATGCAATTGTCAGATAGCTTTCACAAGCTAATGGGGCAAGAACACAACAACGCAACCTATAGCTGCCGTTGTTATTGTTTTGGTCCAGGATCTCTTCTTGCAAAACCTCTGCTTTAGATTTTGGCAAGGCCCGGTTTAAAAGAACTTATCTTGGGAGAGTTTTCAAAGTTTTCTTTAGCAATAGCACTTAGACTTATATACCGCTTCATAGTGCTTTTACAGCCCTCTCTAAGCGGTTTACAGAGTCAGCCTCTTGCCCCCAACAATCTGGGGTCCTCATTTGACCCACCTTGAAGGATGGACGGCTGAGTCAACCTTGAGCTTGGTGAGATTTGAACTGCCAAATTGCGGGCAGCCGGCAGGCAGCAGAAGTAGCCTGCAGTACTGCCCTCTAACCACTGCACCACCACAGCTCTTATATTCAACATTGTCCCTGTACAGTTGAAGTTAAATACAAGTAGTTCTCGACTTACCACCAAAAAATTATGTTGTTAAGTGAGAAATTTGTTAGGTGAGTTTTGCCCCATTTTACAACCGTTGCCGCTGCTGTTGATCATGGAGTCATCCAGCTGTTGAATGAATCTGGCTTCCCCATTGACTTTGCTGGTCAGGAGGTTGCAAACAGGGATCACGTGACACCCCCCCCCCCCGAGGACGCTGCAACGGTCATAAGTGTGAACCAGTGGCCAAGCATGTGAATTTTGATCCCGTGACCCTAGGTCACAGCGCCGTTGTAACTTTGAACAGTCACTAACTGAACTGTTGTAAGTCGAGGACTGCCTGTGCTGCGTGTACGGGCCATGTCCACAAAGCACATTTTAAGCTATTTGGGGTGTCTTGTGATCTATTGAAATGAAAGGGACTCAAAGTGCTAAACCCATGATGATAGGCCAGGGGTGGGTTGCAGGCAGTAAGCCCTGGTACGGACCTACCGGATCCTGCCCGGAGCACCGGGTACCGTTCCGGTACGGTGCTCTGGAGGGCCCACCCACCTGCCCGCGCTCCTTACTTCTGCTTTAAGCTTTTGGCGCTTCCACTTCCACACATGGGGCGTACGATGCCTGCGTGATGCTCCGCCAAGCAGCGACGGTCTTAAGTGTGAAAAATGGTCATAAGTCGCTTTTTAAAGTGCCATTGTAACTTTGAATGGTCGCTAAATGGACTGTTGTAAGTCGAGGACTGCCTGTTATCAAATTGTTATATCTTTACCTGACGATTAAACAGGTAAATTCAGGTAATCCTCGACTTATGGCCATAATTGAGCCCACCAGCGAGTCAATGTGGTTTAGTACTGAAGGCAACAGGCGAGAAATCAGGAGACACTGAATTCAAGTTCTGCCCTAAGAATGAATGTCCACTGGGTGACCTTGGGCCAATCACAGGAACTGGTGAATTCTAGTCCTGCCTTAGGTATGAATGCTGGCTGGGTGACTATGGACCAATCATCAGGAGGCCGTGAGTTCTAGTTTGTTTAGCAGCTACAGTGACATCCAGTTTGCATTGTGCAATTCTTTGGGGATGTATAGTACATGTGATACTACTTCCCCTCTGTGATAGAATGATGGAGAGGCAGTTTTGTCTAATGGTTATGGCACCAGGTTGGAAGCCAGGAGATTACTTCAGACATGAAAGCCAGCTGGATGACTTCAAGCCAATCACCAGGAGACGGTGAGTTCTAGTCCTGCTGTAGGCATGAAAGCCAGCTAGGTGACTTTGGCCAATCACCAAGAGACAATGAGTTCTAGTCCCACCTTAGGTATGAAAGCCAGCTGGGTGACTTTGAACCAATCATCAGGAGACAGCGAGTTCTAGTCTCAGTTTAGGCATGAAAGCCAGCTAGGTGACTTGGGGCCAATCACTAGGAGACAGTGAGTTCTAGTTCCCCTTAGGCATGAAAGCCAGCTGGGTGACTTTGAACCAATCATCAGGAGACAGTGAGTTCTAGTCCCAGTTTAGGCATGAAAGCCAGTTGAGTGGCTTTGGACCAATCAGCAAGAGACAGTGAGTTCTAGTTCTTCCTTAGGTATGAAAACAGGCTGGGTGACTTTGGGCCAATCACCAGGAGACTGTGAATTCTAGTCCCAGTTTAGGCATGAAAGCCAGCAAGGTGACTTTGGGCCAATCACCAGGAGACAGTGAATTCTAGTCCCAGTTTAGGCATGAGGGCCAGGAGGGTGACTTTGGGCCAATCACCAGGAGACTGTGAATTCTAGTCCCAGTTTAGGCATGAGGGCCAGGAGGGTGACTTTGGGCCAACCCTTCTCTCTTATCTCGAGGAAGAAGACGGCAAGGACAAATCACTTCTGAAAAATGCTGCAAGGACTAGTCCAGGCAGAAGTCAACTCTAACTGGAAGGCAGCAGTATATTAATATGGCCCTTAAGAGTGTAATTTCACACATGTCTAATCAGAAGTAAGTTCTGAGTGTAATGGCCTTCCTTGCAAATAAATGAGCATGAGATTGCCTTTCTACTGAAAAACATCAGAGTGAGAAAAAAAATGTCTTGTTCATAACCCATTATCCCAAACAACATTTTTTCCAATAATGTAGCCCCACACCGTAAAGAAATAATATACACTTGTATCGATTCGCAGGTTTAAAGCTTTGCAGTTTCGGGCAAATTCAAATCATCACTAGGTTTATCCTTTGCAATACAGGTACGTCCTCGACTTATGACCACAACGGAGCCCGAAATTGCCCTCTGTTAAGCAAGACGGTTGTTCAGGGCCTTTGCTCCCTTTTATGACCTTCCTTACCACGGTTGTTAAAGGAATCACTGCAGTTGTTAAGCTCGTAACCGGTTGTTAGGTGAATCCGTCTTCCCCATTGACTTTGCTTGTCAGAAGGTCGCAAAATGGGATCGCATGACCGTGGCAACCGTCATAAATACAAATTCAGTTGCCAAGCCTCTGAATTTTGATCACGTGATCACAGAGGATGCTGCAAGGGTTGTAAGTGTGAAAAATGAACGTAAGTCACTTTTTCTAGTGCTGTTATAACTTTGAACAGTCACTAAATCAGGGGTGTCCAAACTTGGGAACTTTAAGACTTGTCGACTTCAACTCTCAGAATTCCCCTGGGGAATTCTGGGAGTTGAAGTCCACAAGTCTTAAAGACACCCCTGCCCTAAATGAATGGTTGTAAGCTGTGGACTACCTTACAATGCCATCCCATTCCCACCCTCCCCAATGCAAATTTAATTCTATTTCCTCTCTGACTATTGCTCTATTTCCCATCCTAATTCCATTTATGGCTCATCAGGCAATATATAATGCAACGGAAGAGTATGGGAACACAACCTCGCCAATTGTCTTTCACTTATAAGTCAACTCTCCTCCATGCACATATGTATATGTCTCTGTTCTTTTTGTATATATGTTTGTCTTATGTGTATTTTTATTCGTTTTGATTGTACGCCGCCCCGAGTCCTTCGGGAGAGGGTTGCGGCTAATCAAATAAAATTATTATTATTATTATTATTAATTGCATTGAGACCTGCGATGGCATCCCTGGATGAATGAGAAGAAAGGCAACTTAAAATTGCTAAGCAACCATTTGCTGTCCAAAGAGGGACCTATCAAGGTAAATATTTCAAGTAGCTGAACAGTCTCCAAATTTGGTATATGTAAACACGTAAGTACTACCCCAAGGATATGTGAAGAATGGAATAGTTTAAAACATTCAATAAAAATTATATATATATAAAAGAATGGAATAGTTTTTACTATATCCTATTGGTACTTGGTTGAGCTTTTCAAACCTTCTTCATCTTGTCTCTAAAAATGGTATTAGCAATAGTACTTAGACCTATTCTATTCTATTCTATTCTATTCTATCCTTTCTCATTCTATTCTACTCTACTCTTCATTTCAATGTTATTCTATTCTATTCTATTCTATTCCATTTTTCTATTCTATTCTATTCTGTTCTGTTCTGTCCTGTCCTGTCCTGTCCTGTCCTGTCCCATCCTTCTATTCTATTCTATTCTATTCTATTCTATTCTATTCTATTCTATTCTATTCTATTCTATTCTATTCCATTTTTCTATTCTATTCTATTCTATTCTATTCTATTCTACTCTATTCTATTCCATTCCATTCTTCTATTTCTATTTCTATTCCTATTCCTATTCCATCTCATCCCATCCCATCCCATTTTATATGGACTTTAAACTTCTGAAGCTAGAAATGATAAAGACCAAAAAAACTGCTACTTGATGACAATTAACATATTAATTGACTCTGTAGCAATCACTGAAAAAAGAAAGAAAGATGTAGTATGTACAATGCCATGAAATGTGTCCAACCCCAGGACCATTTGTCTTTCCTTGACATCATGACTGCAACCAAGAAAGTCTCAACGAATACAGTAATTAAACCTCAGAAACATGGCACCCAAATTTCTTTTAACTTAGTCTGGAGGTGCCAACTGAGTTGTGATCCCGAGGATGTCACGTAATCTCCATTGAGAATCTCTACACACAAAATGTAAAGGTTCTTCCCTTAAGAAGCATCAATTCAGCACTAAGAAGTGGACAGCTCCTTGGACTCCCTGAGTAAGCTTTGCAGAAAACAGCCAACTCATTTCAAACAAGTGAAAGGAGTTATTAGAACTTAATTTTCTTTTAAAATAGTTAATATAGGTCTTTTAGGAATTTTAAAAAAGCTACTGCATATAATAAACTTAAGAAAATGTTCACTATGAAAAATTGCTGCTAATCCTTCTTTTTTCTTTTCCTTCCTTCCTTCCTTCCTTCCTTCCTTCCTTCCTTCCTTCCTTCCTTCCTTCCCCTTTCCTTCCTTCCCCTTTCCTTCCTTCTTCCTTTCCTTCCTTCCTTCTTTCTTTCTTTCCTGCTTTCTTCTCCTTCCTTCCTTCCTTCCTTCCTTCCTTCTTTCTTCTCCTTTTTTCTTCCTTCCTCCCAATTCTCTTTCTCCTTCTTTCCTTTCCTTTCCTCCCTCCCTCCTTTCCTTCCTTCCTTCCTTCCTTCATCTTTCCTTCCTTCCCCTTTCCTTCCTTCCCCTCCCCTTCCTTCCTCCTTCCTTCCATCCTTTCTTCTTCTTTCTCCTTTCTTCCTTCCTTCCTCCCAATTCTCCTTCTCCTTCCCTCCCTCCCTCCCCCTCCCTCCCTTCACTTTTTATTTTCTGAATTTTGTTATATTTCAGTTTTAACTGTGGGATAAGTTCTGGTGAGCTGGATTTAAATTTAGTGATATACCCACAGAAAGGCACTCAGCAGACATACATAGGTGCATAGATATATACAAGTATAAACATATCCTTAAATTCAAGGGAAGCAAATAGACACAAAGTGAAATAAAAAAGACAAAAGGTGAACCTTTTGGAAGAAATTATTCCTTGCAGTTTATCCTCTCGTCTGTATTGAAAGAATAATTTAGGACTAGAAGACTCTTTAAAGGGGGAAAAAAATGAAATAAATGTTTTCAACTTCTCGAAGATCACTGTAATTAAATGAACAAAGGCTCTCTGCCAAACCAGACATACCACTGCGAAGCTGTTTTGCTACTTCTTAAAAACTCTTTTGTCATTTATAGCCCTCAAACTTAATGCATTTGAAATTGGGTACAACTTCGCTGCTTGCCAGCTGGAAGAATAGACAAGGGGGGGGTGGGGGAAGGGAACAGAAAGGGACAAGATGGAGAAAGGGAAGATTTTCCTTATTTCTTTGTGGGGGGGGGGGAAAGGACCCCCAGCCCCTCACTGTGCAGATGGAGGGATCTGCCTTAATGCCTCAGACGGCAATTAAGAAGGGGATGTGTGTGGGGGAAAATAGCCCTGCATTAATATTGTATATCGAACAGCTGAAGGTCTAGTGTACTCTTTGCTCAACTCAGCCTCACAGCAGATGGAATAACAAGAGGCAAAGGGAAGAGAGAGAGAGGGGGGGGGAAAGCCCATTTAATAACCCCCTTCTCTTTCCAGATTTATACAATCCTCCCTGAGGAATAAAAAAGTTCTTTGTCTGCAAGAAATTTACAGTTGGAAGTCGATCTTTTGTTTAAAGTCTGATCAGTCCCGATACCCCCTCCCTCCCTCGCCCTTCAAAACCGGCAACTTCTGAGTTCGAATTATTTTTCTATCACTACTTAGTCCCTATGATGTCATAGGCCAGCTCTTCTTATCCGATCTACATTTGTCTTCGTAAGGCCTGGTCAAAACAATCGTTGTAAATGGAGGTGTGAAAAAAATTATGCTGTGGTGCAGCAAGGGGGGGGAAGAAGGAAGGAAGAAAAGAGAAGAAAGAAATAAAGAAAGAGAAAGAAAGAGAAAGAAAGAAAGAAAGAAAGAGAAAGAAAGAAAGACAAATAGGGAAAAAAGGAAGGAAGGGAGGGAGGAGGAAAGGAAGGAAAGAAGAGGGAGTGAAGAAAGAAAGAAAAATAGGGAAAAGGAAGAGAAATGGAAAAGAAGGGAAAGAGGGAAGAAGGAAGAAGAAAAGAGAAGAAAGAAAAAGAAAGAGAAAGAAAGAAAGAGAAAGAAAGAAAGAAAGAGAAAGAAAGAAAGACAAATAGGGAAAAAAAGGAAGGAAGGGAGGGAGGAGGAAAGGAAGGAAAGAAGAGGGAGTGAAGAAAGAAAGAAAAATAGGGAAAAGGAAGAGAAATGGAAAAGAAGGGAAAGAGGGAAGAAGGAAGAAGAAAAGAGAAGAAAGAAAAAGAAAGAAAGAAAGAAAGAGAAAGAAAGAAAAATAGGAAAAGAAGGAAGGAAGGGAGAGATGGAGGGAGGAGGAAAGGAAGGAAAGAAGAGGGAATGAAGAAAGAAAGAAAAATAGGGAAAAGGAAGGGAAGTGGAAAAGAAGGGAAAGAGGGAAGAAGGAAGGAAGAAAAGAGAAGGAAGAAAGAAAAAAAGAGAAAGAAAGAAAGATAGGGAAAAGAAGGGAGGGAGGAAAGAGGAAGAAAGGAAGGAAGGAGGGAGGGAAGGAGGGAGGAAGGAAAGAACGGGAGGGAAAGAAGAAAGAAAGAAATAGGGAAAAGGAAGGGAGGGAAGGAAAGGGAAAAGAAGGGAAGGAGGGAAGAAGGAAGGAAGGAGAGAAGGAGGGAGAAAGAAAAGAATGGGAGGGAGGAAAGAAAGAAAGAAAAAATAAGGAAAAGAAAGGAAGAGGAAAAGAAAGGAAGGAGAGAAAAAGGAAGGAAGGAAGGAAGGAAGGATGAATTTTGTTGATTACATGAATACAAACAGACCATAAGTGAAAACAAATGTAATTTCATCCAGGTGAAAAATACATTCACATTCCCGCTATTTTCTTCCCAAACTTTTAACTTTATACAGTCAAAGCATCCTAATTTTTGCAGACAGCATTATTTTCCAAGAATGATTCCCCCTCTATAAAAGGCACTCATGCAATGTGTACTTTTAGGTTGCCTTCAAATTAATCACCTGGGAAACCCATTCCCACAATGTTTCTCCACGCCCCATCCACAGGCAAACAAACAAATAGACTTTTCATTTTATTTCAATTCCCTCGGCTAATTGTCCACTTTTTGACCCATAAGCACAAAAAAGAACACCCACACATCTACACCCACACCCACACCCTGCCCCCAACAACTTCAAACCACAAAGTCAGAGAGGCCCAGTGGGTCAAAGGCTAGTCTGTATTTGGTTGTGATACTGCCAAAATTCGGTTGTGATGCTAACAGCACAACCAATGAGCCACAGTGAAATCACAGCAAGTTAACAGAGTTATTCATAACTAATCCCACAAACAAACAAACAAATAAATAACGCACCTAGGAATGTTCCACACAGCTTCATTCTTGCTTGCTTTTTGTGTGTGTGAGTCTCTCTGTATGTCTGTGTGTTTGTATGTTTTGTTCAGTTTTGCCCCTAAGGTACAATAATCACGAAAATCAAGTGCAACAGATCAAGTCACACAGAGGACTTCATTGCGAGAAAAAGTTCCAGACGGAGCAAAAACTTATGCATGGAAGAGTCCCCCCCCCCCCAAGAGGAGGGCAGGGCAGCCAATAAAAACCGCTCAAGCTGTTCCTTGCAAATCAAGGCCATCAGGCTGAGCCACCAATCAGGGACTGGGCAGTTCCAGGATCTCCATAAGGCAATTGTGGGAGACAATAGGATTTTGTTGAATGAAAGAGAACAAGGGAAGGAGGGCAGCCTTGGGAATCAGCAGCAGGCAGAGGGCGGCTTTCTGGCAGACTTCGGGAACTGCTTGCTTGGGCTAATATGTTTTCTGTGACTGGTCTTGTAGTAAAGTTTGGCCCTTCAAACTATTCTCATTCTCTCTCTCTCTCTCTCTCTCTCTCTCTCTCTCTCTCTCTCTCTCTCTCTCTCTCTCTCTCTCTCTCTCTCTCTCTCTCTCTCTCTCACACACACACACACACACACACACACACACCAGAGATCTA
Source organism: Natrix helvetica (assembly GCF_964273705.1). Lineage (NCBI taxonomy): Eukaryota > Metazoa > Chordata > Lepidosauria > Squamata > Natricidae > Natrix > Natrix helvetica. The sequence goes on from NC_138549.1 coordinate 171,674,468, forward strand.
TTTATCTTTCTATCCATCCATCCATCCATCCCCCAACCACAGGATCTCTTTCAGTCTTTCTCACTATCACCAAAGATCAATATATGGCTGTCCATCTGTCTGCCTATCCATCCATCCCTTCATCCACAGGCGCTCTCCCTTTTTCTATCACCAGAGGTCAAGCTATCTATCCATCCATCCATCCATCCTCCATCCACAGGATCTCTTTCGGTCTCTCTCTAACACCAAAGATCAATATATCTATCCATCCGTCTGTCCGTCCGTCAATCCATCCATCCATCCATCCATCCACAGGAGCTCTCCCTCTTTCTATCACCAGAGGTCAAGCTATCTGTCCATCCGTCCATCCATCCATCCTCCATCCATCCATCCATCCATCCATCCATCCATCCGGAGCGCACTCTCTATCACCAGATTATCTATCTATCTATCTATCATCTATCTATCTATCTATCTATCTATCTATCTATCTATCTATCTATCTATCTATCTATCTATCTATCTATCTATCTACCTACCTACCTACCTACCTACCTACCTACCTACCTACCTACCTACCTATCATTCCCCCCTCCCCAAGATTTTTACTTGGAAGAATTAAGAACAATCCTGCACTAAAATCTACCTAAAAATATCTTTAAAACATTTTTTGTTACAAAAGAAGCTCATTCTCCTTCTATATCTTCTTCTTGGAAAGATTGAGGATTTCTCCATATTTTTTTTCTGGTCATTTTTTTCAGGTGACATTTAAAGTTGGCGGACCGAGGAGGATGTTCTATTACACCTTCTTTCTAATATTTGAAACATCCTTTGCTCTCCAGGCTTCCCAGCCCTTAGCCCTGGGGGGGTGGGTGGGATAGGAGGAATTTGATGTCTATCTGGGAAAGACCAGGAGGCTGCAAATTCTGTGAGAAATTGGGCCTCCATAAAGGTCAGGATTTTCATTCCCACATACCACCTGACTGCCTATGACTAACTATGCGCAACAACACCTTAGGACACATTTTAATTCAGGGGTCACCAACCTTTCGGGCCTCAGGAGCCACTAAATTCATAATTTTAAATCCCACGGACGACTAATGGGATCTCCCTAATGACTGGCTGGATGGGAGTGGCTAAGTGGTCATATGACTGGGTGGGCATGGCCAACTTGATGTCACTCATGTCAAGGGGCGCCTCAAGGGCCTCTCCTCGCCCCTCCCCTCCCAGCCTCTCCTCGCCTACCCGCCTGGGCTCCTTAGGGCCCCAACAGGAAGCAGTTGTTGGAGCTAAGCAGCCGCCATGAGAAAGACTTGGCAAAACCGCTGGCTCAGTTCACATTGGATCTGACCAAGAAGGAGGCTCAGCAGAAGCACCTCAATGAGGACTAGGAGCATAGGCTTTCCAAACAGAGGGAAGATCTGCAGGAGTGCAAGGCCAGGTATGGGGGCCTGGAGGCTCAGTGGGCTGAGATGGTCAGCCAGTTCCAGGCCATGATGCAGTCCCACTGGAACGAGGCCCTCGGACTCTTTGCCACCAGCATCACTTCCTTCCAGCCTTTGCCCAAAGCCCCCCACCAGGAGGCTGAAGCAGACCCCAAGTCAGAATTTCTGCCCCCCTCCAACCCGCACAAAAAAACCCCAAAGGGGGGAGACTCTCTGTAGTAACACAAACCTTCATTGCACATATCTGGCACAGGGGCTGTAGCCAAGTTGCCTAATCCTTTGGTAGAAATTCCAAAGCAAATATTTGTTTATTAGATTTTTGTCCCACTTTTATTACTTTAGAAGTAACTGAAAGTGTTTGTACATAATATTCCTTCTTTTCTTCTATTTTCCCCACAATGATAACTCAGAGAGGTGGGCTGGGCTGAGTCAGACTGACTGGCTCAAGGTCATCCATTCCGCTTTTATGGCTAAGGCGGGACTGGAACTCACCGTCTCTTGGAGATTGGCCCAAAGCCAGCTAGTTTTTACACCTGAAGTGGGTTTAGAACTCACCATCTCCTGGTGATTGGGCCCAAAGTCACCCAGCTGATTTTCATGTCAAGGGCAGGACTAGAGACTCACAGTCTCCTGGTTTCTGGGCCAGGAGAACCTCTCTAGCACCCTACTGAATGCATGAGATTTTTTCCAGAATTTTCAAGGGGGGAAAAGATATCCCTCTTAGATTACTCAAATCTGAGTTAGAAGGGACTTGGAGGTCATCTAGTCCAACCCCCTGCTTAGGCAGCAAACTATACACTACTTCAGACAAACAGATATCTAACATCTTCTTAAAAACTTCCAGTGTTGGAGCATTTACAACTTCTGGAGGCAACTTCTGTTCCACTGATTAATTGTTAAGTTAATGAAATTCATGCTGGTCTTACTTATATTTTAGGTCAGCGGTGTCCAACAAGGTTGGACACCCCTATTGTAATTAGAATACTAGGTGGGATTTTCCCAACTCGTGTAGAGAGCATCAAGTTGAACAGATCATTTGGAAGGGTGGTGGTAGTTGTCATAGAGATGTCAGGGTTTCAAATAGCATCCGAAATTAATACAACACAATACAATACAATAGCAGAGTTGGAAGGGACCTTGGAGGTCTTCTAGTCCAACCCCCTGCCTAGGCAGGAAACCCTATACTGTTTCAGACAAATGGCTATCCCACATCTTCTTAAAGACTTCCAGTGTTGGGGCATTCACAACTTCTGGAGGCAACTTCTGTTCCACTGATTAATTGTTCTAACTGTCAGGAAGTTTCTCCTCAGTTCTGAGTTGCTTCTCTCCTTGATTAGTTTCCACCCATTGCTTCTTGTTCTGTCCTCAGGTGCCTTGGAGAATAGCTTTAGTCCCTCTTCTTTGTGGCAACCCCTGAGATATTGGAAGACTCCTATCATGCCTCCCCTAGTCCTTCATTCTATTAAACCAGACATACCCTGTTTCTGCAACCGTTCTTCATATGTTTTAGTCTCCAGTCCCCTAATCCTCTTTGTTGCTCTTCTCTGCACTCTTTCTAGAGTCCCCACATCTTTTCTACATCGTGGTGACCAAAACCTAATGCAGTATTCCAAGTGTGGCCTTACCAAGGCATTATAAAGTGGTATTAACCCTTTTTAGCCCTCCCAGGCATTAAAAGATCTTTCGAACGAATCAAGACAAAGGAAAGAACAAAGATAGACTGAGTAAAACCAGGCTTGATAGCAGTAACTGTGAGATGGATCTTGGAGTCTTAGTGGATAACCAGTTAAATATGAGCCAACAATGTGCGGTGGCAGACAAAAAAGCCAACACAATCCTAAATTGCATTAACGGAGGGATACAATCAAGATCAATGAGGTACTAATACCACTCTATAAACCAGGAATCAACCAATGGAACAGAAGTTGCCTTCGGAAGTTGTGGGAGTTTCATCACTGGAGGCTTTCAAGAAAAGACTGGACTGCCATCTGTCAGAAATGGTGTAGGGTCTCCTGCTTGGGCGGGGGGGTTGGACTAGATGACCTACAAGGTCCCCTCCAACTCTGTTAATCTGTAAAAGAACTTCTACCTCCTTTTGGGCTTCTCCCTATCTAACACTACCAAGAAGCGGTTTGGCCCATAAAACAGGAAGACAATTAAAACATAGGTAGTCCTCAACTTACAACCATATGGGATTGTGGGATCCGGATTTTTGGGATTGTTCCTAAGGCGCCTATCACGATGGGTACTATTTTTCTTTTTCTTTTTTCTTTTGCCCCAGTCATTCAATTTCTATTTGTAAGTCTTTGTATTTTGTGATCTCCTCCAGTTCTTTCTCTTCTATTCTGTTGTCTCCAGGTACTGCCACATCCACTATCCGAGAAAGAGAAAGAAAAGAGTAAGGTTCTACATTTAGGCAAGAAGAACAAAATGCACAGGTACAGTATAGGTGGTATCTTGCTCAATAGTAGTAGCTGTGAGAGGGATCTTGGAGTCCTAGTGGACAATAAATTAAATAGGAGCCAGCCGTGTGCAGCAGCTGCCAAAAAAGCCAACACAGTTCTAGGCTGCATCAACAGAGGGATAGAATCAAGATCACGTGAAGTGTTAATACCACTTTATAATGCCTTGGTAAGGCCACGCTTGGAATACGGGATTCAGTTCTGGTCGCCACGATGTAGAAAAGATGTGGAGACTCTAGAAAGAGTGCAGAGAAGAGCAACAAAGAGGATTAGGGGACTGGAGGCTAAAACATATGAAGAACGGTTGCAGGAACTGGGTATGTCTGGTTTAATAGAATGAAGGACTAGGGGAGACATGATAGCAGTCTTCCAATATCACAAGGGTTGCCACAAAGAAGAGGGAGTCAAACTATTCTCCAAGGCACCTGAGGGTAGAACAAGAAGCAATGGGTGGAAACTAATCAAGGAGAGAAGCAACTCAGAACTGAGGAGAAATTTCCTGACAGTCAGAACAATTAATCAGTGGAACAGCTTGCCTCCAGAGGTTGTGAATGCCCCAACACTGGAAGTCTTTAAGAAGATGTTGGGTAGCCATTTGTCTGAAAGGGTATAGGGTTTCCTGCCTAGGCAGGGGGTTGGACTAGAAGACCTCCAAGGTCCCTTCCAACTCTGTTATTGTATTGCATTGAGAAGAGTACAAGAAGTTCCAAGCTGGGAGAAAGACGCCGGAGGCTGTTTGGAAAGAAAGTTTAATGATGAACAGAACCAACACCAGTTCTGGATCAGCTGAACAACCTGCTTGGTTGAGTGGATGGACCTTTGTAGGTTTCTGTGACTTGGAAGTTTGAACTGTTGTGCAGGGGAGAGCCTTGTGTTCTGAAAGGGTGTGGGGCCATTCCTATTGTGGCTGATGGCTTTCATCCTGCACGGCATCTTGGGTGAGGGGATGGCTGCTTTCTAATCCCACCCTTCTGCTTTGGGTTAGCTGTCAGGCCGCCACTACCGGTGTCAGGGTTCCAAATAGCATCCAAAATTAAATCAGAGTCCAAGGCAAAGTATTGCTCAAAGTTCCAATTTATGAAGAGAACCATGTTGGCACATCTGGGAAAACCTGAGTCTGAAAGCTTCCCAGTTTTCCCCACCCAGCTGAAAGTTCATGATCTTGCCCCCACACCCACAAGTCCATCACATGGTCCAATCTCCCACTGCCACTCTGGCAGATCCACCCCCATCCAGTCTCGGTCAGGTGCAGAGATGTAGAGACAAAGGATGACCTTGGCTTTCTAGAAAGAATGTTGTTATGGCTACATAGCATCTAACTCCTTACAATTCCCCCTCCCAATTCCCCACTAATGAAACAGCGTAGTAGAATAGAATATTAGTGTGGCAGCCCAAAAGGAACTGGCTGCAGGCCTGACAACCGGTTTGCCCGAACCAGTCCGAACTGGCTGAATACCACCTCTGCTGGACACCATCAAAGCTGACGCCAGCCAAAGCATAGAACACCTCAAAGAAGTACTGCAAGATAGGAAGATGTGGAGACCCCTTAGCCCACAGAATCAACCAGACTCAGACACAACAGAATGGATATCATCATCGTCAGTCAGATGATCAGACTAGATATTTTTATCTACCTATTGACTCCTTCCAAAGCACCTGAGCTAGGCAGATGTTAGAGGTTTGAGGTTTCATGGGGCTAAAGCTATCCTTACAGGATGTCAGGTGTTCTGAGTAAAGCTGCCTTTTGCAATTGACTATGGGGGATTTTGTCAATGTCGATGGTGATCCAATTCTTTTGAGATTGCACCCAGGGCGGCGCCCATGACTTTCTTTGAATAACAGAACAATAGAGTTGGAAGGAACCTTGGAGGTCTTCTAGTCCAACCCCCGATACCATTTCAGACAAATGGTTATCCAACACCTTAAAAACTTCCAGTGTTGGGGCATTCACAACTTCTGAATGCAGGTTGTTCCACTGATTAATTGTTGCCACTGTCAGGAAATTTCTCCTTAATTCTAGGTTGCTTCTCTCCTTGATTAGTTTCCACCCGTTGCTTCTTGTCCTGCCTTCAAGTGCTTTGGAGAATAGCTTGACTCCCTCTTCTTTGTGGCTTTTCTTTTGCCACAGTCGTTCTATTTCTTTTTGCAGCCCTTTGTATTTTTGTTATTTTCCCCAGTTCTTTCTCTTCTGCTGTTATTGTTGTGGTTATTATTACTGTCCCCTACCGGAGGGGGACAATTTATTCCTTTCCAAAATGGGCAATATTTGAGCCACCGAATTGAGAAGCGCCATCTGTCATGCCCCTGGAATCTCCTTTGTAGAAGCAAGATGCAATTATTCTCCCTTCTCCTTCTGAAGGCATAGAGGCGACTTTGTACAGGACGCCATGCCTGGAAAATGACTCTCTAACCATTATTTGGCCAGCAATTGTGGATTTTTTTTTGTCCTTCTGCTATCTCCCACCTCCTGGGCAGCTAATAGAAGGCAGCTAAGTAGCTCTTTTCTCTTTCCTGCTCCTACAGTCCTCCCAGGTCACCTACCACCTACCCTTAACGAGACGCTTTTCTATGCCTGCAAGAGATTTCAAATGGATGGTACACAGGGCTCTGGGTTGCTCCCGGCGTTACTGCTGGTTCGGTGCGCGCGTGCACTGTTGCCTGTAAATACCGTATTTTTCGGACTATAAGACGCAGCGGTGCATAAGATGCGCCAAGATTTCGAAGAGGTACTGTAAGTAAGGAAAAAAAGGTTTTGTCCTCCTCGGCCCCCAGAAGCACTCTGTAGGCTTCAGCAGGGATGGGGGATGCAAAAAAACACCCCCGTTTTTGCAAAAAGGGGGTGGAAAACGGGACGTTTTTCTCAAAAACGGATCCGTTGTTGCCTTCCCCCAGCCCTACTGAAGCCTGCAGAGTGCTCCTGGGGGTCAGGAAAAAACACCTCCGTGTTTGCCCATTTGTTGCAAAAATGGGATGCAGGGGTAGGGCATCAGGAAGCCAAAAATGGCTGTATTCGGTGTATAAGATGCACCAATGCTCTTTTCTTGGGGGGGGGGGTGCGTCTTATACTCCGAAAAATACGGTAGGTCTGTGGATGTGCAGAACATTAACAAATGCCAAAAAAAAACCACCCCATGCTGCGGTGACCGGGGAACTGGTTCAGAGGTGTGGCCAGCTGGGGTCGCTGCCGTTTCTGTGACCCAGGCCAGCATGCCACTACCGGTTCGCCCCAAACCGGTGAGAACCGGTAGGAACCCACCTCGGATGGTACATCCGGAGACACGCAGTGGGATATGTTTGCTTCCATTTCACGCCCTGACAACTCGGACGGGATGTTTGTGATGTTCATGGGTGGCGAGGGCAAGCAACAACAAAGAAGTCCTCCCCCTCCCGAGTTTCAGATCGGCATTCAAGGGAGTCCTCGACTTACGACCACAATTGAGCCACGTTGCTGAGCGAGGCAGTGGTTAAGCGAGTTTCGCCCGCTTGTAGGACTTTTCTTGCTGCAGTTGTGAAGGGAGTCGCTGCCGTCGGTAAGTGAGCAGCACGGTTGTTAAGTGAATCTGGCTTCCCCATTGACTCTGCTTGTCAGACGGTCGCAAAGGGGGGGATCGCGTGACCCCGGGACACTGCAAATCCCAACATTGAACAGTGTCTCTTTTGAACTAGGAAATACAGGTAGTCCTTGACTTACAATGGTTCATTTAGTGACCGTTGAAAGTTACAACGAAACTGAAAACAGTGACTTATGACCATTTTTCATAAGTTACGGAGATGCTGCAAAGGTTACGACCTTTGCAGCATCCCCGGGATCATGTGATCTAAGTTCTGACCCTTGGCAACTGACTCCTATTTATGACGGTTGCAGGGTCCCAGGGTCACATGATCCCCTTTTGCAACTTTCCGACAAGCGAAGTCAATGGGGAAGCGAGATTCACTTAACGACCGTGTTACTAACTTCACCACTGCAGTGAGTCACATAAGAACTGAAGCAAGGAAGGTGATAAAATGGGGCAAAACTCACTTAACAAACCTCTCACTTAACAATAGAAATGTTGGGCTCAGTTGCGGTCGTAAGTTGAGGACTTCCTGTATTCCCACTGAATTAATAGTGAATATTAGATAGTAACACGTAGTCCTCAACTTACAACATTCCTTTAGTGACCAAAGTTACAATGGCACTGAAATAAATGACTTATGGCCATTTTTCGCACTTGTGACTGTTGCAGTATCCTCACAGTTACGTGATCACAATTCGGACTCATGGCAACTGGCATGTATTTATGACGGTTGCGGCGTCCCACGGTCACATGATGCTCTTTCCCGACTGCCTGAGAAGGAAAGTTAATGTGGCAAGCCAGAATCACTTCACAATTTAACAACTGCAGTGATTCGCTTAACAACCGCTGTCAGAAAAGTTATAAAATGGGGCAAACTTCACTTAACAACAGTCTTGCTTAGCAACTTTAAATTTTGGGCTCAATTGTGATCCTAAGTTGGGGACTATCTGTACAGGGGGCCAAAGATGAATAATAATGATTACCAATTAATACTTGGGTGTTTGTACATTTTTACGTGGAAATGAAAAGAGAGGCAGTGGCTCAGTGGCTAAGACGCTGAACTTGTCGATCAGAAAGGTCGGCGGTTCGGCGGTTCGAATCCCTAGCGCCGCCTAACAGAGTGAGCTGCTGTTACTTATCCCAGCTTCTGCCAGCCTAGCAGTTCAAAAGCATGTAAAAAATGCAAGTAGAAAAATAGGAATCACCTTTGGTGGGAAGGCAACAGCGTTCCGTGCGCTTTCGGCGTTTAGTCATGCCGGCCACATGACCACAGAGACGTCTTTGGACAGCGCTGGCTCTTTGGCTTTGAAACGGAGATGAGCCTCGCCCCCTAGAGTTGGGAACGACTAGCACATAGGTGCAAGGGGAACCTTTACCTTTACCTTACCTGGAATTGATGGAAGAAATGAGATATCCCAATGAAGGATTTTTAAAAGAAAGAAATTACAGCAAACCCTCAAGAGAAATTGTTGTGGAAATGGGTTTTGACTCATTTTCCCAAAGAAGGGTCTGAGTTATCAGAATTAGACCATCCTGGGAGAGTAAATATGACTTCACTGGAATTCAGATTGTGTCATTTTTTCAGATACTATTCCAAAGTATTTCCTTTTGCCCAGCTACATTAGTGAACTGCATAAAAGCCTAACAGTTTGTGTTTGTGTTCCCCTTTCTGTTTAAATATGTCTCGAGTGAAATAGTGAAATGTGTACATAGGTCCTCGACTTATGACCATTTCTTTAGTGACCGTTTGAAGTTGACAGTGATGAAAAAATGACTATTGAGCGGTTCTCATAACTGGCATGTACAGGTAATTCTTGATTTACAACAGTTCGTCTAGTGACCGTTTAAAGTTACGGCGGCACTGAAAAAAGTGACTATTTTTCACACTTACGACCGCTGCCACATCCCCATGGTCATGTGATCAAAATTCAGATGCTTTCCAATTGGTTCAAATTTATGACAGTCGAAGTGTCAACTTTTGCGACCTCCTCACAAGCAAAGTCAGTGGGGAAGCCATATTCACTTAACAGCCGTGTTGCTAACTTAAAAGATGCAATGATTCACTTAACAACGGTGGCAAGAAAAGTTGTAAAATGGGGCAAAGTCACTTAACAAATCCTTCACTTAGCGACATAATTTTTTGGCTCAGTTGTGGCTGTAACCTGAGAACTACCTGTATTCAACAAAGATTTTTAAAATAATTAAAAAAAAAAAAACGATGTCCCTTCTTCTAAATTGCAGGAAGTCCTCGACTTACAACTTCCATTTAGTGACCGTTCAAAGTGACCACACCATTGAAAACAGTGACTTATGGCTGTTTTTCACACTTATGACAATTTCAGTGTCAGTGCGGTCACACGATCAAAATTCAGACGCTTGGCAACTGGCATGTACTTATGACAGTTGCAGAGTCCCGGGAGTTCTGGGATCGCCATTTGTGACCTGCCCAGCTGGCTTCTCACAAGCCAAAAGCTCCAGGAAGAAGCCAGATTTACTTAATGACCACATGAGTCCCTTAACAACTGCAGCGATTTGTTTAATGACCGTGGCAAAAAGGTCATAACGTGTGGCAAAGCTCACTGAACAACTGCTTTGTAAGCGATGGAAATGTTGACTACGGTTGTGGTCGTAAGTCGAGGACTACATGTAGGGAGGGTTCAGAGTCCTTTTTCCAGGCCTAACCTTTGCCCCTCCCAGGTTCTAGAACCTGTTTTGGGGTCCCCAGGCCTGATTCATTGGCCTATTTCAGGGGTGTCCAAACTTGGGAACTTTAAGACTTGTGGACTTCAACTCCCAGAATTCCCCAGCCAGCCACCATAGCTGGCTGGAGAATTCTGGGAGTTGAAGTCCACAAGTCTTAAAGTTCCCAAGTTTGGACACCCCTGGCCTATTTACTCACAACACGCCTCGTTTCATTTTCACCTCGCTTTCCCCCTCTTTGGCCAAGTTTTTCTTTTGCTGAACTTGAGCCAAATGGCCCATTAGAGATCTTACAGGCCTTGTGAGTTTCCAGGAGACACACCAAGTCTTGGGAAGGGGGAACAGATTGCTAGCTGTGTGCTGACACAACCAGGGTGTGACTCACGCTGGTTGTTCTCAGCTCTTTCCAGAACTGAATACATGGAACGGTTTTTCCTGCCAAGAACGGTGGCCAAATCTAGAAGGGAGAGGAATGTGAACAATATTATCACAGGGAAGGAAGTGGGTTGCCCTTTCTCTGAAAGCGTGCCTTGGTCTTCTCCTTCTTGTTCTTCTCCTTCTTCATCACCTTCTCCCTCTCCACCTTCTCCTTCTCTTTCTCCTCCTTCTTCACCACCTTCTCATTCTCACTCTCCTCCTTCTCCTTCTCTTTCTTCTCCTTCTTGTTCTTCTCCTTCTCCTTCTTCTCCTCCTTTTCTTTCTTCTTTTTCTTGTTCTTCTCCGTCTTCACCACCTTCTCCTTCTCCCTCTCCTTCTTCCCCTTCTCTTTCTTCTCCTTGCTCTTCTCCTTCTTCACCAAATTCTCCCTCTCCCTCTCCTCCTTCTTCTCCTTCTCTTTCTTCTCCTTGTTCACTACCTTCTCCCTCTCCTCCTTCTCCTTCTCTTTCTTTTCCTTGCTCTTCTCCTTCTGCACCAACTTCTCCCTCTCCTCCTCCTTCTCTTTCTCCTCCTTGTTCTTCTTCGTCTTTACCACCTTCTCCCTCTCCTTCTTCTCTTTCTCTTTCTTCTCCTTGCTCTTCTCCTTCTTCACCAACTTCTCCCTCTCCTTCTTCTCTTTCTCTTTCTTCTCCTTGCTCTTCTCCTTCTTCACCAACTTCTCCCTCTCCTCCTTCTTCTCCTTCTCTTTCTTCTCCTTGTTCACTACCTTCTCCTTCTCCCTCTCCTCCTTCTCCTTCTCTTTCTTTTCCTTGCTCTTCTCCTTCTGCACCAACTTCTCCCTCTCCCTCTCCTCCTCCTCCTCCTTCTCTTTCTCCTCCTTGTTCTTCTCTGTCTTCACCACCTTCTCCTTCTCCCTCTCCTCCTTCTCCTTCTCTTTCTTTTCCTTGCTCTTCTCCTTCTTCACCAACTTCTCCCTCTCCTCCTCCTTCTCCTTCTTTCTCCTCCTTCTTGTTCTTCTCCGTCTTCACCACCTTCTCCTTCCCCCTCTCCTTCTTCTCCTTCTCTTTCTTCTCCTTGTTCACTACCTTCTCCTTCTCCCTCTCCTCCTTCCCCTCCCCCCTCCTCCTTCCAGAGATTGGAAAACCATTTGTCCAACAGGTATAGGTTTCCTGCCTGAGCAGGGGGTTGGGCTAGAAGACCTCCAAGATCCCTTCCAACTCTGTCATTCTGTATTCTACCTATATAACCAAATCCCAGCATTCTCCAATGGAAGCCTGCTAGGATATACACCTTAAAACTTGTTGTTACTTGCGAAGTCCTATCCGACCCATCGCGACCCCATGGACAACGTTCCTCCAGGCCTTCCTGTCCTCTACCCTCTTCTGGAGTCCATTTAAGCTCACGCCGGCTGCTTCGGTGACTCCATCCAGCCGCCTCCTTCTCTGTCGTCCCCTTCTTCTCTTGCCCTCCATCGTTCCCAGCATGAGGCTCTTCTCCAGGGAGTCCTTCCTTCTCATTAGGTGGCCAAAGTATTTGAGTTGCATCTTAAAATACTTCTGCATTTATTGAAATAACAATGAGACGTAAACATACAATTTCACACTGGCAGACTTTACCCTTTTTTAAAAACAAAAAACAAAACAGCCTGACATTTTCCCCTGCCTCTTCTTAATGGTCTGTGTCTCGGCTTCTCATATTTGCGCCCCCCATTATTCCATGCTAAAACTGCGGGGTCTATATAAATATACAGCCAGAGCGAATTACTTGATGGATGCTGTCAAAACAGTCAGAAGGGGGGTGACAGCCAACATCTCAGCTGCCAGTCAGGTTTTGCAGCACGAAGGAAAATCTTGACCCTGAAAGACACGAGGTTCTGCCATGAAGAACATTTTGACTCTAAATATTTGCACGTTAACTGACAAGCGTGCTTGGGGGGAAAAAACCAAATACCGTCATAAATTTAAAAAAAGCATCTGAAACTCCTGCTGCTTAGGAAGTCACAGGGAGAACAAACTGACCTGCTCATCTCGCTCAATCTCATCTGCCTTAAGTCCTCATCGGAGTCTTTCTCAATTCCGCTGCACACGGAAGTCATAAAACGAAGCCGCTTCGAGCAGCATCAAGAAACGCTTCACAGCTATGAAATCTGGCTGGCTTTCAGGCTGGGATCTGAGATTTCCTGAGTCCTTTTTCAAACACCTGTAATAAATGAGAGATAGACGGTTAAAAGGAAAATGCAAAGTTCCCCTTGCACATATGTGCTAGTCGTTCCCGGCTCTAGGGTGCGGTGCTCATCTCCGTTTCAAAGATGAAGAGCCGGCGCTGTCCGAAGACGTCTCCGTGGTCATGTGGCCGGCATGACTAAATGCCGAAGGCGCATGGAACGCTGTTACCTTCCCACCAAAGGTGGTTCCTATTTTTTTACTTGCATTTTGTACGTGCTTTCGAACTACCTGGTTGGCAGAAGCTGGGACAAGTAACGGGAGCTCACTCCGTTACGCGGCGCTGGGATTTGAACCGCCGAACTTTCTGATCGACAAGCTCAGCATCTTAGCCACTGAGCCACCCTTTAGATAGATGGTTAAAAAGCTCAAAAATGTAGGAAGAAATGGCTTGTGGAAGCTACAACGACATGTAGAGTAAGCATCATGAAATTGTTTGGGGACATATATTACATGCAATGCTACTTTGCCTCTGTGATGGAATGATGGAGAGGCAGTTTGGTCTAGTGGTTAAGGCAGCAGGTTGGAAGCCGGGAGATTAGTTCAGGCATGAAAGTCAGCTGGGTAACTTTGGGCCAGTCACCAAGAGACTGTGAGTTCTAGTCCCGCCTTAGGCATGAAAGCCAGTTGGGTGACTTTGGGCCTATTGCTAGGTGGCTGTGAGTTCTAGTCCCACCTTAGGCATGAAATCCAGCTGGGTGACTTTGGATCAATCGCCAGGCGGCTGTGAGTTCTAGCCCCGCCTTAGGCATGAAAGCCAGCTGGGTAACTTTGGATCAATCGCCAGGTGGCTGTGAGTTCTAGCCCCGCCTTAGGCATGAAAGCCAGCTGGGTAACTTTGGCCAATCACCAGGCGGCTGTGAGTTCTAGTCCTGGTTTAGGCATGAAATCCAGCTGGGTGACTTTGGATCAATCACCAGGCGGCTGTGAGTTCTAGCCCTGCTTAGGCATGAAATCCAGCTGGGTAACTTTGGCCAATCACCAGGCGGCTGTGAGTTCTAGTCCTGGTTTAGGCATGAAATCCAGCTGGGTGACTTTGGATCAATCACCAGGCGGCTGTGAGTTCTAGCCCCGCTTAGGCATGAAAGCCAGCTGGGTAACTTTGCCAATCACCAGGTGGCTGTGAGTTCTAGTCCTGGTTTAGGCATGAAATCCAGCTGGGTGACTTTGGATCAATCACCAGGCGGCTGTGAGTTCTAGCCCCGCTTAGGCATGAAATCCAGCTGGGTAACTTTGGCCAATCACCAGGCGGCTGTGAGTTCTAGTCCTGGTTTAGGCATGAAATCCAGCTGGGTGACTTTGGATCAATCACCAGGCGGCTGTGAGTTCTAGCCCCGCTTAGGCATGAAATCCAGCTGGGTAACTTTGGCCAATCACCAGGTGGCTGTGAGTTCTAGTCCTGGTTTAGGCATGAAATCCAGCTGGGTGACTTTGGATCAATCACCAGGCGGCTGTGAGTTCTAGCCCCGCTTAGGCATGAAATCCAGCTGGGTAACTTTGGCCAATCACCAGGCGGCTGTGAGTTCTAGTCCTGGTTTAGGCATGAAATCCAGCTGGGTGACTTTGGATCAATCACCAGGCGGCTGTGAGTTCTAGCCCCGCTTAGGCATGAAAGCCAGCTGGGTAACTTTGCCAATCACCAGGTGGCTGTGAGTTCTAGTCCTGGTTTAGGCATGAAATCCAGCTGGGTGACTTTGGATCAATCACCAGGCGGCTGTGAGTTCTAGCCCCGCTTAGGCATGAAAGCCAGCTGGGTAACTTTGCCAATCACCAGGTGGCTGTGAGTTCTAGTCCTGGTTTAGGCATGAAATCCAGCTGGGTGACTTTGGATCAATCGCCAGGCGGCTGTGAGTTCTAGCCCCGCCTTAGGCATGAAAGCCAGCTGGGTAACTTTGGCCAATCACCAGGCGGCTGTGAGTTCTAGTCCTGGTTTAGGCATGAAATCCAGCTGGGTGACTTTGGATCAATCACCAGGCGGCTGTGAGTTCTAGCCCCGCTTAGGCATGAAAGCCAGCTGGGTAACTTTGGCCAATCACCAGGCGGCTGTGAGTTCTAGTCCTGGTTTAGGCATGAAATCCAGCTGGGTGACTTTGGATCAATCACCAGGCGGCTGTGAGTTCTAGCCCCGCTTAGGCATGAAAGCCAGCTGGGTAACTTTGCCAATCACCAGGTGGCTGTAAGTTCTAGTCCTGGTTTAGGCATGAAATCCAGCTGGGTGACTTTGGATCAATCACCAGGCGGCTGTGAGTTCTAGCCCCGCCTTAGGCACGAAAGCCAGAAAGTTACTTTCAGCCAGTCACCCTCTCGCAGCCCTAGGAAGGAGGAGGCGTTGAACCACTTCTGAAAACTTGCCCAGAAAAAACTGCAGAAACGGAAACACAGGCGGCCTTTGAGAATCAGACACAATTGTACAGAAGAAGAAGAAGAAGAAAATAAAAATAAAACCCCATTGAATGGCATCGTCGCCAAGACAAGATCCGGAGAAGTTAATGAGGGATGACAAATTGCCAAGACATGGATGGAGCAATTCTCTCATCCCTGGAGAAATTATCCACCGATTCCCCCCCCCCCCACCCCCCACCCAAAAGCATCAAATGGAAGTACTCCAAAGTCCATTCTCAGACCTTTGTGGAGGAACTAACCAGGGAATGAATGTCCTCTTCCTCTCATCTTCAGCCACTTGAGTCTGATCTGACAGCAGAAAATTGTCACTTGGCTGGAAGATGCTTCCAACATAGCCAGTGGGTGTATTTGACAGTTTTCATCCCTGGAAGCAGTGCTTGGTTGCATTCATGGGGAAACGAATTCCCTCCCTTGGTGTTTCTCCATCAATGCTTCAGAAATTATCACCCGGCGTTCATCTGCCAGTTACGACGTTGTCAGAATCCCCAAAAGATCTACTCATATAGCCGTATAGAATCCTAGGGCTGGAAGGGACCCCGAAGGTCTTCTAGTCCAACCCCCTGCTCAAGGCAGGAGACCTTACACCACCCCAGGCAAATGGTGGTCCAGCCTCTTTTTTTTTTTTTTTGAAAACCTCCAGATACCGAGTGCCCACAACTGTGGAATGCAAGCCTTTCCTTTAGTTACAGGTAGTTCTCTATTTGGAATACTGCATTCAGTTCTGGTTGCCACGATGTAAAAAAGATGTGGAGACTCTAGAAAGAATGGCAGAGAAGAGCAACAAAGAGGATTAGGGGACTGGAGACTAAAACATATGAAGAATGGTTGCAGGAACTGGGTATGTTTAGCTTAAGAGAAAGAAGGACTAGTGGGGACATGATAGCATTGTTCCAATATCTCAGGGGTTGCCCCAAAGAAGAGGGAGTCAAGCTATTCTCCAAGGCACCTGAGGGTAGAACAAGAAGCAATGGGTGGAAACTAATCAAGGAGAGAAGCAACTTAGAACTGAGGAGAAACTTCCTGACAGTTAGAACAATTAATCAGTGGAACAGAAGTTGCCTCCAGAAGTTGTGAATGCCCCAACACTGGAAGTCTTTAAGAAGATGTTGGATAGCCATTTGTCTGGAACGGTATAGGGTTTCCTGCCTAGGCAGGGGGTTGGACTAGAAGACCTCTAAGGTCCCTTCCAACTCTACTATTGTATTGTATTGTATTTACGAAATGCATCTTTGGGACAACCATGACCTGGATAACTGAGAATCTCCATAGATTCCATCTTTGTTGCTCTTCTCCACCCTCTGTCCAGGCTCCATTTTTTAATATTGGGCTGATCAAAACTGGAGACAGTTCCAAGGATGGTTTCACCATCACGGTGTAAAGTGGTACTATCACTTCTCATCACCTTGACGTTATCCCTCCGTTGATGCAGCCTAGGACTGTGTTGGCTCCTAATTAGGTGGCTCACTCCAATTTGAATTAGGGCTCAAGCCCAGAGAAAATGGCTAAGAGTGGTGCAGTGGTCTAGAGGTGGAGCTTTTGCCTCACAGTCAGGGGCCTGGGACTTTGATCCTAGGTAGAGGCCGATATTTCTCTCTCTGGGCACAATGAGAATATATCTGCCGAACAAAACTCCGCATTGGCGACAGGGAAGGGCATCTGGCCATTCAACATTCTGCTACCTCCATTCAATTGCCCAGACTCCACCCAGCAAGGGATTATGGGGTCGTTAAATGATGATGACCGAGAAAATGGCTGCGGAAAGGGAAAAGTCATCGAGAAAGCAGGCAGGAAAAGTGAGACGCAGAATTCCTTCAAAGAAAATGCAGGAGAAAAGCCACAATGCAGGGTGTTGTTGTTGTTTTAAATTAAAAAAAGGAGTGTCAGGATGACATTTTCTTTAAAGGTTGCCTTCTTCGTAAGCAAAGCCTTAGCCAGGAAAAGAAACGAATGGTTTAAGGGAAACAGAGAAGAAGCTAAATGTATCAGGTTGAGTCATAGCGAGCGAGGAAACCTTGTTTACCAGGAATCAGTCTGTCATGGTTAAGAAAGTTTGATTGCCCCTCGGGAGGATGAGATGGTGTAGAGTTGTCTCCTTTGGCATGGCAGTGAACGAGGGGGATATTTGTTTCTGGCCCTCAGCTACATGGAGACGTCTTCTCCACCCATCAGGACCTCCCGGATAAAGCCTTTGTAAGCATCAATCATTCCCCTCTCAGATCAGAGGTGATATTCAGCTTGTTCGGACCAGTTCACCCGAACTGGTAGCAGAATTCGCGGGTGGGCCCAGGATTATGCTGTCCTATTTAGGCACGTTTTTGAGGCTGGGCGCATGCGTGGAAGGGGCTCATGCGCCCATGAAGTGAGCAGGTACACGCGGGGCGAACTGGTGGTAACAAAATGTGAAACCCACCGCTCTCTCAAATGGACACTCATTTGTGGTGCTCTCTGAGCTGGGTTGTCTTCTAGCAGACATTTCATTACCCCACTAGGTAACATCATCAGTGCTGGAAGGGAGTAGGGGTTTGCTCTCTGTTTAGATACAAGTGGCTTGCCCAAATCAAGGAACCACCAAGGATGCTTCCACCAACCTGATAAGGCAAGCCCAGTGGTGGGATTCAGCCAGTTCGGGCCGGTTCCGGCAAACCGGTAGTTAAATTGCTGGCTGTCCCCTCCCCTCCCTTTCCCGCCCCTTCCAGGAGTCTCCATGCGCCCCATTTTGGCTCCAAGGAAATGCAAGGAGGCCTCCTAGGCCCAAAATGGTGCACAGGGATGAATGTGGTGCGTTTTCACTCCCAGGAGGCTTCAGGGAGGGCCCAAAACAGGGTGGGGGTGGCCCCGGCACATTCTGCCCCCCCCAGTGGCTCGTTTTTGCTCCCGGAGAGCTGCAGGAGGCAGAGTGCTGCCTGTCACACACCCTGGCCAGGCCCCCATGGCCATGCCCACCCAGCCGGACATTGGCACAGAGAACTGGTTCTTAAATTATTTGAATCCCACCACTGGACAAGACTATGTAAGCCCGGCAAAGACCTTCTCCACTCTAGCTTTTTAATTCACCCATATAATAAGTCTGTTGCAACATGAATTCAGTTAATGAAATTCACGCCGGTCTTACTTATATTTTAGGTCAGTGGTGTCCAACATGGTTGGACACCCCTATTGTAATTAGAATACTAGGTGGGATTTTCGCAACTTGTCTAGAGAGCATCAAGTTGAAGAGATCATTTGGAAGGGGATTGGGTGGTCATAGAGATGTCAGGGTTCCAAATAGCATCCAAAATTAATACAATACAATACAATACAATACAATACAATACAATACAATAGCAGAGTTGGAAGGGACCTTGGAGGTCTTCTAGTCCAACCTGTGCCTAGGCAGGAAACCTTATACCGTTTCAGACAAATGGCTATCCAGCATCTTCTTAAAGACTTCCAGTGTTGGGGCATTCACAACCTCTGGAGGCAACTTCTGTTCCACTGATTAATTGTTCTCACTGTCAGGAAGTTTCTCCTCAGTTCTAAGTTGCTTCTCTCCTTGATTAGTTTCCACCCATTGCTTCTTGTTCTACCCTCAGGTGCCTTGGAGAATAGTTTGACTCCCTCTTCTTTGTGGCAACCCCTGAGATATTGGAATACTGCTATCATGTCTCCCCTAGTCCTTCTTTTCATTAAACTAGACATACCCAGTTCCTGCGACTGTTCTTCATGTGTTTTAGCCTCCAGTCCCCTAATCCTCTTTGTTGCTCTTCTCTGCACTCTTTCTAGAGTCTCCACATCTTTTCTACATCGTGGTGACCAAAACTGAATGCAGTATTCCAAGTGTGGCTTTACCAAGGCCTTATAAAGTGGTATTAACCCTTCATGTGATCTTGAGTCTATCCTTCTGTTGATGCAGCCTAGAACTGGGTTGGCTCTTTTGGCAGCTGCTGCACACAGCTGGCTCCTATTTAAATGGTTGTCCACTAGGACTCCAAGATCCCTTTCACAGTTAATACTGTTGAGCAAGGTACCACCTATACTGTACCTGTGCATTCCATTTTTCTTGCCTAAATGTAGAACCTTACTCTTTTCACCATTGAATTTCATTTTATTAGATAGTGCCCAATGTTCAAGTTTGTCAAGATCCTTCTGTATCTTTAGCCTATCTTCTGGAGTGTTGGCTATTCCTGCCAGCTTGGTGTCATCTGCAAATTTGATGAGTTCCCCATTTATTCCCTCATCCAAATCATTGATGAAGATGTTGAAGAGTACTAAATCAGAGTCCAAGGCAAAGTATTCCCCAAAGTTCCAATTTATTAAGAGAGCCATGTTGGCACATCTGGGAAAAGCGTCCCGGTTTTCCCCACCCAGTTGAAAGTTCAAGATCTTGTCCCCACACCCACAAGCCCATCACATGGTCCAATCTCTCACTGCCATGCTGTCAGCTTCCACCCATCCAGTTCCGCTCAGGTGCAGAGGTGCAGAGACAAACGATGACCTTGGCTTTCTAGAAAGAATTTTGTTATGGCTACGTACCATCAAACTCTGTACAATCCCCCCCTCCCATTTTCCCACAATAGAAAAATGCATAGTAGAATCATAGAAAGTGTGGCAGGTCAAAGATCCAAAGGAAGAGATGGCTGCAGGCCTCAAACTGTATAGACCTCCTCAAGCTTTGGTTCTCAAAACTTCTGGGTTAAAAAAAGAAAAAGAAAAGAAAAGCAGACATTACAAATGGTGAGCAATTATGGGTCTTAGCAGCTGGTTGAGCATTTGGATGTAAAGCAAGGTAGTGTGACTTTCTAACATTTTCCTCAAAAAATAGCTTTCAAGAGTAAAGGAGGAATGCAGAAATGATTAGATGGATCGGATCTGCCCCGAGTTTTATATCCTCTCTATTATACCTCCATGGGTGCCATCTCCGTGGGGAGGAAAGGAAAGGGCATATTTCTGCATTTAATTCTTTTTTGTTTTGTTTTGTTCATTCACTGCCTCACCACCTGCACCTCCTTATGATAATCAGAAATGTCTGCTTATGCCCATCAATGTATTCATGCTACAATGATTGAAAATATCTGCAGCCTCCCCATTGTTCACCTTAATTTAAAAAGCCATTGCTCACCGGAAAAAAAAGAGCTATTCCATTTCCCAATCTTTCTTTCTTTTTTCTTTTTTGCTAAGTCCATTTTTTTCCCCTCGCCGCCAACAGCATGATTTCTAAATGGCATAATCACAATTAATCAAAATGCCAGAAGATGTCTGGGAAAGCTCTAAGCATCAGAATGTACAACAAGCCCATGTTACTCAGGAACGTTTCTGGCACCGGCGGAATTGTTCTGAGCATTGAAAGGTTGCCAATCTGTCTGAAACGCTTGGATTCCTTGATCTTGGATGGTGCCTGGAGGTTTTAAAGAAGCGATTGGATGGCCGTTTGTCTGAAATTATCTAGGGTCCCTTGCTTGAGAAGGGGGTTGGACCAGTGGTGAAATTCAATTTTTTTTACTACCAGTTCTGTGGGTGTGGCTTGGTAGGTGTGGCAGGGGAAGGACATTGCAAAATCTTCATTCCCTCCCAACTCCTGAGGGAAGGATACTGCAAAATCTCCATTCCCTCCCAACTCCTGTGGGAAGGATACTGCAAAATCTCCATTCCCTCCCCACTCCGGGGGAAGGATATTGCAAAATCTCCATTCCCTCCCCACTCCTGAGGGAAGGATACTGCAAAATCTCCATTCCCTCCCCACTCCTGAGGGAAGGATACTGCAAAATCTCCATTCCCTCCCAACTCCTGAGGTAAGGATACTGCAAAATCTCCATTCCCTCCCAAGTCCTGGGGGAAGGATACTGCAAAATCTCCATTCTCTCTTTACTCCAGGGGAAGGATACTGCAAAATCTCCATTCCCTCCCAACTCCTGAGGTAAGGATACTGCAAAATCTCCAATCCCTCCCAAGTCCTGGGGGAAGGATACTGCAAAATCTCCATTCCCTCCCAACTCCTGGGGGAAGGATACTGCAAAATCTCCAGTCCCTCCCAACTCCTGGGGGAAGGATACTGCAAAATCTCCAGTCCCTCCCAAATCCTGGGGGAAGGATACTGCAAAATCTCCATTCCCTCCCCACTCCTGAGGGAAGGATACTGCAAAATCTCCATTCCCTCCCAACTCCTGAGGTAAGGATACTGCAAAATCTCCATTCCCTCCCAAGTCCTGGGGGAAGGATACTGCAAAATCTCCATTCCCTCCCCACTCCTGAGGTAAGGATACTGCAAAATCTCCATTCCCTCCTCACTCCAGGGGAAGGATTCTGTAAAATCTCCAGTCCCTCCCAAATCCTGGGGGAAGGATACTGCAAAATCTCCAATCCCTCCCAAGTCCTGGGGGAAGGATACTGCAAAATCTCCATTCCCTCCCAACTCCTGGGGGAAGGATACTGCAAAATCTCCAGTCCCTCCCAACTCCTGGGGGAAGGATACTGCAAAATCTCCAATCCCTCCCAAGTCCTGGGGGAAGGATACTGCAAAATCTCCATTCCCTCCCAAGTCCTGGGGGAAGGATACTGCAAAATCTCCATTCCCTCCCAACTCCTGGGGGAAGGATACTGCAAAATCTCCAGTCCCTCCCAAATCCTGGGGGAAGGATACTGCAAAATCTCCATTCCCTCCCAACTCCTGGGGGAAGGATACTGCAAAATCTCCAGTCCCTCCCAACTCCTGGGGGAAGGATACTGCAAAATCTCCATTTCCACCCTACTCTGGAGCCAGTCAGAAGTGATAGTTGCCAGTTCTCCGAACTACTCAAACTTTCCACTACCGGTTCTCCAGAACCTGTCAGAACCTGCTGAATTTCACCCCTGGGATTGACTATTCTCCAAAACAGCGGTCACCAACTGCTGGTCCTTGAGAACATTTTGGCGGTCTGCAGAAAACCTATCTGCATTTTTGATATTGCACTAAATCAGAGGTCCTCAAACTACACCCCTTGGGATGGATACATACAATGAAAGCTTGTGTTTCTGCAGAGAGTCCCTCCCTTTGGGGCCTTTTGGTGCAGGTCGGAGGGGGGCAGAATTTCCGACTTGGGGTCTGCTTCAACCTCCTGGTGTGGTGGGGTTTTGGCCGAAGGCTGGAGGGAAGTGATGCTGCTGACAAAGAGTCCGAGGGCCTCATTCCAGTGGGACTGCATCATGGCCTGGAACCGGCTGACCATCTCAGCCCACTGAGCATCCAGGCGCCAGTCCCTGGCCTTGCACTCCTGCAGGTCTTATCTCTGCTTGGAAACCCAATGCTCCTAGTCCTCAGTGAGGTGCTTCTGCTGAGCCTCCTTCTCGGTCAGATCCAATTTGAACTGAGCCAGCGGTTTTGCCAACTCTTTCTCATGGCGGCTGCTTAGCTCCAACAACTGCTTCCTGTTGGGGCCCTAAGGAGCCCGGGTGGGCAGGAGAGGAGTGTTTGGGAGGGGAGGGGCGAGTAGAGCCTGGCATGGTGCCCCTTGACGTGAGTGACATCAAGTTGGTCATGCCCACCCATTCACATGGCCATCTAGCCATGCCCATCCAGGCAGATCATGTTAGTGGTCCGTGGGATTTAAAGTTATGAATTTAGTGGTCCCTGAGGTCTGAAAGGTCGGGGACCCCTGCTCTGAAGCACCTGAGGGGAGGACAAGAAGCAATGGATGGAAACTAATCAAGGAGAAAAGCAACCTAGAAGTAAGGAGAAATTTCCTGACAATTAGAACAATGAATCAGTGGAACAGCTTGCCTCCAGAAGTTGTAAATGCGCCAACACTGGATGTTTTTAAGACGATGTTGGATAACCATTGGTCTGGAGTAGTATAGGGTTTCCTGCCTAAGCAGGGGGTTGGAAGGGACCTTGGAGGTCTTCTAGTCCAACCCCCTGCCTAGGAAGGAAACCCTATACCGTTTCAGACAAATGGCTATCCAACATCTTCTTAAAGACCTCCAGTGTTGGGGCATTCACAACCTCTGGAGGCAAGCTGTTCCACTGATTAATTGTTCTCACTGACAGGAAATTTCTCCTCAGTTCTAAGTTGCTTCTCTCCTTGATTAGTTTCCATCCATTGGTTCTTGTTCTACCCTCAGGTGCCTTGGAGAATAGTTTGACTCCCTCTTCTTTGGGGCAACCCCTGAGATATTGGAACACTGCTATCATGTCTCCCCTAGTCCTTCTTTCTCTTAAGCTAAACATACCCAGTTCCTGCAACCGTTCTTCATATGTTTTAGTCAATACGCCAGACTTAACAATTGTTGATAAGGAAGACCAAAAAAGAAAAAAAAGAAGTCTGGGATGGTAGATGTGGCAGTACCTGAAGACGGCAAAAGAGAAGAGAAAGAACTGGAGACAATCTCAAAATACTGCAAGTCCTGCAAATCGAAACAGAATGGCTGTGGCAAAAGAAAACAAAGATAGGATCAGCTGGAATAGATAGGTAGACTGGAAGGTTTTAAGAAGAGATTGGACAACCATTTGTCTGAAGTGGTGTAGTTTTTCCTGCCTGAACCGGGAGGGGTGAGGTGGGGGTGGACTAGAAGATCTCCAAAGTCTCATCCAACTTTGTTATTCTGTTGAGTCATTCTATATGACTGCCTTTGGCTCTCGCTCTAGTCTTCTCCTGCAGCTCAGAATTGGGCAGTCAGTATCTTAGTTCCTCTTTTGCTCTTCATCATTCTGATATTAAGTTTAGCAGCAATGTGCAATCGTTTTTTTTTTAACCTAGTATGTTAAAAAAAAAAAGATGCACGATTTGCCAATGTCAGTTCTTTTTGAAAAAAATCAAATGACCAAATCTCAAAACACAACAAAAAAACCTCCAGCCCCATTCTTTTCTGTTGGTTTCACTGGGATGTTGCGATTTTTCCTGCTTGAATGTAAAAATACAGAACACACTTCGACTTACATTAGTTTATTTCATGACCATTCAAAGTTACAACAGCACAGGGAAAAAAAGTGACTTATGACCATTGTTCACACTTACAACCGTTGCAGCATTCCCCATGATCCCGTGATTTAAAATTCAGATGCTGCACAACTGCTTCACATGTATGACGGTTGCAGTGTCCTGGGAGTTGTGACTTCCTGACGAACAAAGACAACGGGGAATCCAGATTCACTTAACAATCGTGCTCCTAATTTAAGAACTGCAGGGATTCACTTAACGGATGTGGCAAGATGCTTTGTGCTTGATGTGGAAAAGAATGAAATGTTGACTTGGGGTTTTACGGATTAGACGGATAGATCTTTATAGAAACGCTGGTTCGGACTATTATGGAAGAACAAAAAGCTGTGATTTGTTGTTAATGCCCTCTTCTGCTGTAACAGAGAGAGTCGGAAGTCTTTTCCTTCTCCTCTCCCTACCCTTCCTCACTTTTCCTTTCCCCTTTCCCTTCCCCCTTGTTGTCCTCTTATTTGCTTTTATATTTTATAATGCCTTACTCTAACTTAATAAAAATCTATGTAGCAAGAAAAATCGTAAAACGGAGCAAGCTGTCTGCAAAACAAAAGGTCTCACTTAGCAACACACATTTTGGTCTCAATTGTGATTGTAAATTAAAGACTATCTCAGTGATGGCTAACCTTTTAGTTGTCACATGCGCATTAAAGAATGTGTGTGTGACACCCTCCCCTCCTGCGCATGAAACCTTCCAACACTCTAATTAGGGAGAAATTTCCTAAGAGTGAGAACAACCAATCGGTGTAGCGGCCAGTGTTCCCTCTAATTTTTTTTTCGGTGCGAGCAGAAAAGTATAGTGTTTGAGCGGCACATTTTCATGCCTGAGCACCTGATTTTTTTTCACAGATGTCACCTAAGACAACAACGAAATCAGTGTTATTTGAAACTCAAAGTTATGTTTATTCAAGGTACCCCCTTAATTAAAAGTGTTATATAATATCAGTATCACTTAACAACGCTCCTACTTAGCAACCAAAATGTTGGTTCAGAAACTCTGCCATTTGAAGTGCGCAAGTCTTAAAGCTGTCAAGTTACAAGACCTTGCACCCCAACCCTTTAGGAAAAAAAATCCCAGGGGTGTTCAAACCTGACAGCTTTTAAGACTTGTGGACTTCAACTCCCAGAATTCCTCCTCCAGTCATGTTGGCTCAGGAACTCTGGCACTGAAGTGTGCAAGTCTTAAAGCTGTCAAGTTACAAGACTTGACAGCTTTTAAGACTTGTGGACTTTCAACTCCCAGAATTCCTCAAGTCATGTTGCTCTTTTGCGTCGGCGCCGCTCTGGCTACCTCCGTCCAGACCTGGCAGCTGCGGCGATGTCATCAGTCCTCAGGGTCACCTGAGTGGTGCAAATGGGTGAGGATCCTTCTTGGGACTGCTGAAAGGACTGTGTTGTAGATTGGAGATAGATGATGTCATATCCCTCCCCCTGTGTTGAGGGAGGGCTGTTCAATGTTGATATAGATGGCCTCTAGGACCCCTCTTTCAAACCATCAATCCTCTCTGTCCAAAATATGTAGAATTTGCTGTCTTCAAAAGAATGGCCTTTGCCTTTTAAACGCAGATGGACTGTTGAATCTTGTCCGGATGGGTTTGTTAACTACTCAAGTGACCCTGAGGATACAGATAAACCTCCAAGTGGCCTCAATGACTCTCTAAAAGGATGCAAATGACCAGCTGTCTGCAAGGAGTATAAACCCTTCCCTTCCCCACCATCCAGTCAGAGCTGAAGAAGCTTCTGGGATGAGAAGCAAAACGTCTTCAAAGAAAAACCAGAAAGTCCAGCTGCCTCTTGAAAAAAGCACCTTTGGGACAACCATGACCTGGATGACGGAGAATCTCCATAGTAGGCATCCAACACCAGAGGTTTTCAAGAAGAGATTGGACAGTCATTTGGCCGGCATAGTATAGAGTCCTCTGCATGAGCAGGAGGCTGGACTAGAAGACCTCCAAGGCTCCTACCAACTCTCGTCATTCTGCTATTCCCTTATTCTGTTGGCTGCCCCTTCAGGCACGATGCCTTCGGGGAGCTGCAGACTGCAGCCTTAAAACTTGGCATTACAGCTTAAGATGAACAAGCAGCCCACGTTCTCAAGATGGAAAAGATTAGCACAGATTCTGAACTCCGTGGACTTTGGATTGCCACAAAACCTGAAAGAAAACCCCAGCAACAGTGATAACGAGCTCGGAGATAAAGATAACAGGAAGCGTGGCAGTGGTGATGGCGAGGAAAGACTCTTGCGTGAAAATACACGGACGCACAACCTTTCAAGATTCATCCCTCTGCGTAATATTCTGCAAGGGTCTCTGATGTGAGAAAGTGATTCTCAGAGATGACAAGGGACCTGGAGAGAAGCTGCGAAGAGGAAATGAATGGCATAGCCTGGGAAATGAGAAGACAGAAGGCCGGTTAGTGCTACCCAGGTGTAATTAAGCAGAATGAGATGATAATAAGGGATAAAGCACTAAAATTGAAGGGGAAAACTCTGATGACTGTAGTTCCTCTGGATTCCCCCCCCCACTTTTTTTCTTGCCTGGGTAATATATCTCTTCCATTGCAATTCTTTTTTCAGAATTGGATGTTATCTGGCTACAGGCAGTCTTTGATTGATGACCACAATTGACTGCAAAGTTTCTGGGGCTAAACGAGACAGTGGGTAAGATTTTTATGAACTTTGAGTTCAGTGGTGGGATGCAAATTTTTTTACTACCAGTTCTGTGGGCGTGGCTTGGTGGGCATGGCATGGGTGGGCATGGATTGGTGGGCATGGCAGGGGAAGGATACTGCAAAATCTCCATTCTCTCCCCACTACAGCGGAAGGATACTGCAAAATCTCCATTCCCTCCCCACTGCAGGGGAAGGATACTGCAAAATCTCCATTCTCTCCCCACTCCAGGGGAAGGATACTGTAAAATCCCCATTCCCTCCCCACTCCAGGGGAAGGATACTGTAAAATCCCCATTCCCTCCCCACTCCAGGGGAAGGATAGTGTAAAATCTCCATTCCCTCCTCACTCCAGGGGAAGGATACTGCAAAATCTCCATTCCCTCCTCACTCCAGGGGAAGGATACTGTAAAATCCCCATTCCCTCCCCACTCCAGGGGAAGGATACTGCAAAATCTCCATTCCTTCCTCACTCCAGGGGAAGGATACTGTAAAATCCCCATTCCCTCCCCACTGCAGGGGAAGGATACTGTAAAATCCCCATTCCCTCCCCACTCCAGGGGAAGGATAGTGTAAAATCTCCATTCCCTCCCCACTGCAGGGGAAGGATAGTGTAAAATCTCCATTCCCACCCCACTACAGCGGAAGGATACTGTAAAATCCCCATTCCCTCCCCACTCCAGGGGACGGATGCTGTAAAATCCCCATTCCCTCCCCACTCCAGGGAAAGGATACTGTAAAATCCCCATTCCCTCCCCACTTCAGGGGAAGGATAGTGTAAAATCTCCATTCCCACCCCACTGCAGGGGAAGGATACTGTAAAATCCCCATTCCCTCCCCACTCCAGGGGAAGGATAGTGTAAAATCCCCATTCCCTCCCCACTTCAGGGGAAGGATAGTGTAAAATCTCCATTCCCTCCCCACTGCAGGGGAAGGATACTGTAAAATCCCCATTCCCTCCCCACTCCAGGGGAAGGATAGTGTAAAATCTCCATTCCCTCCCCACTGCAGGGGAAGGATAGTGTAAAATCTCCATTCCCACCCCACTGCAGGGGAAGGATACTGTAAAATCCCCATTCCCTCCCCACTTCAGGGGAAGGATACTGTAAAATCCCCATTCCCTCCCCACTTCAGGGGAAGGATAGTGTAAAATCTCCATTCCCTCCCCACTGCAGGGGAAGGATAGTGTAAAATCTCCATTCCCACCCCACTGCAGGGGAAGGATACTGTAAAATCCCCATTCCCTCCCCACTCCAGGGGAAGGATAGTGTAAAATCTCCATTCCCTCCCCACTTCAGGGGAAGGATAGTGTAAAATCTCCATTCCCACCCCACTGCAGGGGAAGGATACTGTAAAATCCCCATTCCCTCCCCACTTCAGGGGAAGGATACTGTAAAATCCCCATTCCCTCCCCACTTCAGGGGAAGGATAGTGTAAAATCTCCATTCCCTCCCCACTGCAGGGGAAGGATACTGTAAAATCCCCATTCCCTCCCCACTCCAGGGGAAGGATAGTGTAAAATCTCCATTCCCTCCCCACTGCAGGGGAAGGATAGTGTAAAATCTCCATTCCCACCCCACTACAGCGGAAGGATACTGTAAAATCCCCATTCCCTCCCCACTCCAGGGGACGGATGCTGTAAAATCCCCATTCCCTCCCCACTTCAGGGGAAGGATAGTGTAAAATCTCCATTCCCACCCCACTGCAGGGGAAGGATACTGTAAAATCCCCATTCCCTCCCCACTGCAGGGGAAGGATACTGTAAAATCCCCATTCCCTCCCCACTGCAGGGGAAGGATACTGTAAAATCCCCATTCCCTCCCCACTCCAGGGGAAGGATAGTGTAAAATCTCCATTCCCTCCCCACTGCAGGGGAAGGATAGTGTAAAATCTCCATTCCCACCCCACTACAGCGGAAGGATACTGTAAAATCCCCATTCCCTCCCCACTCCAGGGGACGGATGCTGTAAAATCCCCATTCCCTCCCCACTCCAGGGAAAGGATACTGTAAAATCCCCATTCCCTCCCCACTTCAGGGGAAGGATAGTGTAAAATCTCCATTCCCACCCCACTGCAGGGGAAGGATACTGTAAAATCCCCATTCCCTCCCCACTTCAGGGGAAGGATAGTGTAAAATCTCCATTCCCTCCCCACTCCAGGGGAAGGATACTGTAAAATCCCCATTCCCTCCCCACTCCAGGGGAAGGATACTGCAAAATTCCTATTCCCTCCCCACTCCTGGGGGAAGGATACTGCAAAATCTCCATTCTCTCCCCACTCCAGGGGAAGGATACTGCAAAATCTCCATTCTCTCCCCACTCCAGGGGAAGGATACTGCAAAATCTCCATTCTCTCCCCACTCCAGGGGAAGGATACTGCAAAATCTCCATTCCCACCCCACTCCAGGGGAAGGATACTGCAAAATCTCCATTCTCTCCCCACTCCAGGGGAAGGATACTGCAAAATCTCCATTCTCTCCCCACTCCAGGGGAAGGATACTGCAAAATCTCCATTCCCACCCCACTCCAGGGGAAGGATACTGCAAAATCTCCATTCTCTCCCCACTCCAGGGGAAGGATACTGCAAAATCTCCATTCTCTCCCCACTCCAGGGGAAGGATACTGCAAAATCTCCATTCTCTCCCCACTCCAGGGGAAGGATACTGCAAAATCTCCATTCCCACCCCACTCCAGGGGAAGGATACTGCAAAATCTCCATTCTCTCCCCACTCCAGGGGAAGGATACTGCAAAATCCCCATTCCCTCCCCACTCCAGGGGAAGGATGCTGTAAAATCTCCATTCTCTCCCCACTCCAGGGGAAGGATGCTGTAAAATCTCCATTCTCTCCCCACTCCAGGGGAAGGATGCTGTAAAATCTCCATTCTCTCCCCACTCCAGGGGAAGGATGCTGCAAAATCCCCATTCCCTCCCGATCAACTTGGACTCGGGAGGCAGAGAATAGATGGGGGCAGGGTCAGGCAGAGGTGGTATTTACCGGTTCTCTAATCTACTCAAAATTTTTGCTACTGGTTCTCCAGAACTGGTCAGAATCTGCTGAACACCACCTCTGGTTAAGTTAGCAAAATTGTTGTTAAGTGAATTCGGCATCCCCCATTGACTTGGCTTGTCAGATGGTCGCAAAAGGGGATCACATGACCATGGGTGACTGCAACCGTCATAAATATGAACCAATTGACGAGCATCCAAACTTTAATCTCATAACCATGGGGATGCTAAAACAGTCGTAAGTATTAAAAACAGTGATGTCACTTTTTTGGGTGCTGTTGTAACTTTGAACGGTCACTAAATGAATGGACTTACAACCATTTGGTTAGTGACTGTTTGAAGAAACTGGGAGACTGTGAGTTCTAGTTCTGAAGTAGGCATGAAAGTTGGCTATGGGGTTTGGGGCCAATCACCAGGAGAGTGGGAGTTCTAGTCCCACGTTAGGCATGAAAGCCAGCTGGGTGACGTTAGGCCAGCCTCTCTCTCACCCAACGCACCTCACAGGGTTGTTATTGAGGGGGAAATATTCAGGAGGAAGGTATATTGGATATGTTTGCCACCTTGGCTTATTTGTAAAAATAATATAAGTGGGATACAAAGAGATAGATAGATAGTTCCCCAGATCTAAATATTTAAAGCATGCTACTTTCTCTTCAGCAGTGAAGGCTAATGGGCAATAGTAACAGAATAACAGAGTTGGAAGGGACCTTGGAGGTCTTCTAGTCCAACCCCTGGACAGAATAAATGGCAGGGCTTATGCCATTTCAGGCAAAGTGTTGTCCAATCTCTTCTTACAAACTTCCAGTCTTGGAGCATTCACAACTTCTGGAGGCAACTTCTGTTCCACTGATTAATTGTTCTAATTCCCCCTTAGTTCTAAGTTGCTTCTCTCCTTGATTAGTTTCTACCCATTGCTTCTTGTTCTACCCTCAGGTGCTTTGGAGAATAGTTTGACCCTTTCTTCTTCGTTGCAGCCCCTGAAATATTGGAACACTGATATCCTGTCTCCCCTAGTCCTTCTTTTCATTAAACTAGACGTACCCAGTTCCTGCAACTGTTCTTCCTATGTTTTATCCTCCAGCAATCTAATCATCTTTGTTGCTCTTCTCTGCACTCTTTCTAGAGTCCCCACATCTTTTTAGCATTGTAGTGGCCAAAAGTGAATGCAGGATTCCAAGTGTGGCATTATTCCACCCTCTACAAAGTTCTCCTCTTTGTAATCCAAAGTGGACCGTGGTCCATTACTCCGGGCGCCCCATTCCTTCACTTTCCCGGCACCGAAATTTCGGATACCATTTTGAGCCGTCCTCCTTTTCTCCCTTCCTGCTTTTTTTAGACACCCCCACCCCAAACATTTCCATCTTGCTTATATTCCCTTGTCGCTTGAGCAACGGACATCCACCCGGACCTGCGTGCAATGGGGCAGGTGTGCAAAAAAGGATCGCCGAAACCGCACGCTTGTCACACTGCAGGCCAGCTCTATGTAAATGAGTGGAGAATTGTAGGTTCTCCACGGCAGATGGCTTTGGAAATAATGAAGGCTAAGAAATGCACGCCGTCCCCTTCCCCTGTCTCCCCCCCTCTCTCCTCCCCGTCCATGTTCCGGTTGCCATGGCAGACCACGAGGCTGGAATGGATTCTGCTTATTAAATTTGCAAGCTCTTGTGTACTCAGGATGAATGGGGCTCAGTTGTGGAGAGAGGCCCAGCCTCTGATGACACCCGAGCTAGGGTTTTTTTTTATCTTAAAAAAACAGGCATTGCAAACAAAGGCTGCACAGGTCTTATTAATCTATTAACAGCGACCTCAGACAGTTCAGATCTGGGGGCTTTTTAAATCAGAGGGCAAGGTGTTTTCCAGGAATGCAAATAAAACCCCGTTTGTTTTTTTCCCTGATGAGAGTTACCACCAAGAGACGGTTGTTTATCGGAGCAACGAGAGGGGGAAATGGATTTTGCCTGTTTTGAGATGAGCAGAGTGACCTCTCCATCTCTCTGCATTTTTTTTAATATGTCAAGTTCTGAGGTGCTCTCCAGGAAATCAAAAGAAGTCTTCATAATAGGAGAAGAAGGTCATACCTTCCCTGGGTTGCCAAAAATGTGCATTTGGACACTTGGGAGAAGATTGCCAAATTGAATGGATAAAGAAGAAAAAACGTGGATGCTACAGCTTGTAAAAGAAAGAGGAAAACTCCGGATCTAAAAGGATCTTGATGTCAGGGCTCCAAGTAACACCCACAACGAAAGAAGACTCGGAGGCTTGAGTTTCCTCAAAGTTCTATTTTATTAGAGATGTCGTGTTGGCACATCTGGGAAAACCCAAATCTGAAAGCTTCCAGGGTTTCCCCCACCCAAGTGAAAGTTTAAGTCCCTGCCCAGCACCCACATGTCCATCACAGGGTCCAATCAGGCACCGTCCAAAACTGGAGAAACCTCCCAGTCACGTCACTCCAGGTGCAAGGCAAGATGTCCTTGACTCTCTGAGAACGGAATGTTATTTAGATTATATATGTCCCTAGCTCCATAAAATCCTCCCTCCTGTTTTCCCACAGCAGAAATTGTGGCAGGCCTGAAGTCTCATATGTAAAAGATGGCTCTCAGGTGTGACATTCGATGGATCTGAACCAGTGGTGGGATTCAGCCGGTTTGCACCGGTTCAGGCGAACCGGTTGTTAAATTACCACACACACTCTTGCTATCAAACTGCAATGGAGAAATGGGCAATGGAGCGGCTGGTGTGAGGGAAGGAGAAGGCCACTTTCCCTCTTTCTTCTCCCTGCTCTTCCTCCCCCCCCCTTGTGCTGGCCGCCAGAGGTGGGATTCACTTACGTTCCCTATGTGTTTGCAAATGTGAGCGCCTCATCTGAGCATGCACACCACCTTTTGTGCGTGCGCAGTGCTCACCCAGTACATCTGGGTGAGTGGGCGGAGCCTCCCTCAGCCACCGCTATCGGTTGGCCTGAACTGGAGAGAACCGGCTGAATACCCGTCGCTCTGTTTCCCATTTCTCCATTGCAGTGGAGCGCCCAGGGTCCACTTTGACAGCGGGAGGTGGATAATTTAACAACCAGTTTGCCTAGGGTCAGGTTGGCTGTTGCAGGAGACTCGCCTCTCATGTCTGGCAGAGCTGGAGGACAAGGATGGGCCATGCTTCCCCCGACAGCCAACCTGACTCTGGGCGAACCAGTTGTTAAATTATTTGAATCCCACCACTGACATGAACAATGGGCCCTATCCAATGGTGGGTTTCAAAAGTTTTTAGAACCTCTTCTGTAGGTGTGGCCTGCTTTGTGGGAATGGCTTGCCAGCCATGTGACTGGGTGGGCATGGCCAACTTGTAAAATGTGGTGAAACTCACTTAACAACGCTCTTGCTTAGCAACCAAAATGTTGGCTCAGGAACTCTGGCATTGAAGTGTGCAAGTCTTAAAGCTGTCAAGTTACAAGACCCTTGCACCCCTAACCCTTTAGAAAAAAACCCCCAGGGGTGTTCAAACTTGACAGCTTTAAGACTTGTGGACTTCAACTCCCAGAATTCCTCCTCCAGTCATGTTGGCTCAGGAACTCTGGCATTGAAGTGTGCAAGTCTTAAAGCTGTCAAGTTACAAGACCCTTGCACCCCTAACCCTTTAGAAAAAAAACCCAGGGGTGTTCAAACTTGACAGCTTTAAGACTTGTGGACTTCAACTCCCAGAATTCCTCCTCTCGCTCTTCATCCCGGTGATGTGCAAAGGGGCAGGGGGAGGGAGCTGGAACCGGTTCTAAACGGGACTGTAGATTTGTGGAACCTCTTCTATAGAAGAGCTTAGAGCTGGCAGGAACCCACCCCTGGCCCTATCCAACAAAATTAAATTTAACGCGGAGAAAGGCAAGGTGTTACACCTGGGCGGAAAAAGGTATAAGTACAGATTAGGCGAAATCTGGGTCAAAAACAGTAACTGTGAGAGGGGCCTGGGAGTCCTAGTGGATGCTCGCCTAAAAACGAGCTGCAGTTTGTGGCAGCAGCTAAAAGAGCTAATACAATCCTTGATGGTATAAATAGAGGCCCTACTAAATGAAAATGAAATATAAATCCATATAAAAATAAAACAATATAAATCAAAATCACGTGAAGCATTAGTACTGCTTCATAGAAACTTAGTAAGGCCACACCTGGAATATTCTGCATCCAGTTTTGGTCACCTCATTACAGAAAAGATGTTGAGACTTTGGAAAAAGGGCAGAGAAGAGCAACTAAGATGATTAAAGGGCCTGGAGACTGAAACATGTGAAGAACGCTTGCAGGAATTGGGTTTGGCCAGTCTAGAGAAAAGAAGGACTAGGAGGGAACATGATATCAGTCTTCCACTATTTGAGGGGCAGCCACAAAGAGGAGGGGGTCAACTTATTTCCCAAAGCATCAGAAGGCAAGACAAGCAACAATGGATGGAAACCAATCAAGGAGAGAAGCGACCTGGAATTAAAGAGAAACTTTCTAATAGTGTGAACAATTAACCAGTGGGGACGGCTTCCCTTCAGAAATTCTGGATGCTTCATTACTGGAGGTTTTTAAGAAGAGACTGGAGACTTGTCTGAAATGCTATAGGGCAGGGGTGTCCAAACTTGGGAACTTTAAGACTGGCTGGCTGGGGAATTCTGGGAGTTGAAGTCCACAAGTCTTAAAATTCCCAAGTTTGGACACCCCTGCTATAGGGTCTCCTGCTTGAGCAGGGGGCTGGATTGGAAGACCTCTAGGGTCCCTTCCAACTCTGTTATTCTGTTACTATTGGCCATTAGCCTTCACTCCTGAAGAGAAAGCAGCATGCTTGAAATATTTATTGCTGAGAAATTATCTATCTTGTGCAGTTCAATTAATTAATACTTATGCAACATATATTGCCTAGAGGCAACTATAAAGTAAAGATAAAGGTTCATCTCGCACAGATGTGCTAGTCGCTTCCGACTCTAGGAGCCGCTGCTCATCTCCGTTTCAAAGCCGAAGAGCCAGCGCTGTCTGAAGATGTCTCCGTGGTCATGTGGCTGGCATGACTCAATGCCGAAGGCGCACGGAACGCTGTTCCCTTCCCACCAAAGGTGGTTCCTGTTTTTCTACTTGCATTTTTACATGCTTTCGAACTGCTAGGTTGGCAGAAGCTGAGACAAGTAATGGGAGCTCACTCCGTTAAGCGGCGCTAGGGATTCGAACCGCTGAACTGCCGACCTTTCTGATCGACAAGCTCAGCGTCTTAACCACTGAGCCACCGCCTCCCAAGAGGTGACTATAGGTGATATTATTTATTAAATTTATATAATAACCCGTTCAGTCTTGAACAGAATCCAAACTGCTGGGTAAAGAGAAATAACAGGTTGGTTTGAGCTGTAAAAAGACTGTCATTGCTCGCTCAAACCACTTACCCATCAAGGCTAGTAGGCCTCACTTAACAATAGTTCATGCAGCGACTGTTCAAAGTTACAACAACACTGAAAAAGTGACTTATGACCATTTTTCGCCCTTACGACCATTGCCGCATCCCCAGGGTCACAGGAACAAAATTCAGACGCTTGGCAACTGACTCATATTTATGGCGGTTGCAGTGTCCCGGGGTCACGTGATCCCCTTTTACGACCTTCTGACAAGCAATGGGGAAGCCAGGTTCACTTAAGAACCGTGCTACTCACTTTACGACTGCAGTGATTCACTTCACAACTGCGGGAAGAAAAGTCGTAAAATGGGGCAAAATTAACTTCAGAAATGTTTCACTGTCAGGCCTGCAGCCATATTCCTCTTCCAACCTTGGCCTGCCACACTTTCTATTATTCTACTATGCCTTTCCTATTGTGGGAAAATGGGAGGGGGGATTGTACCGAGTTAGATGAAATGTAGCCAAAACAAAATTCCTTTCTAGAAAGCCAAGGTCATCCTTTGTCTTGGCATCTCTGCACCTGACCGGAACTGGATGGGTGGAAGCTGCCAGCATGGCAGTGTGAGATTGGACCATGTGATGGACTTGTGGGCGTGGGGGCAAGATCTTGAACTTTCAA
Source organism: Natrix helvetica (assembly GCF_964273705.1). Taxonomy (NCBI): domain Eukaryota; kingdom Metazoa; phylum Chordata; class Lepidosauria; order Squamata; family Natricidae; genus Natrix; species Natrix helvetica. Next base: position 171,710,245 of record NC_138549.1, read on the forward strand.
CTGGGTGGGCAAACCGGGGAAGCTTTCAGATTCGTGTTTTCCCAGATGTGCCAACATGGCTCTTTTAATAAATTGGAACTTTGAGCAATACTTTGCCTTAATTTTGGATGCTATTTGGAACCCTTGCCACATATATTTTGGGTTCCATTGTGGTCGTAAGTCGAGGGCAACCTGTATTAGCAGAGAGGGAAAAATCCTCAAAAAACAAGGCAGAGCATATATAACACCAGGTGGCCCAATTTGCTGTTCAGACCATTGTTCCCCAACCTTAGTCATTTTAAGATGTGTGGACTCCATTTCCCAGAATTCCCCAGCCGGGCTTTGAACATTGTTGAGACTAATTCTTTGCTGCAGGCAAAATCTCCCCTTAAAAAAAATAAAAGAAAAGAAACAAATCATTAAAAAGTCGACTGGGGAATGAAAGCTGTCTTGCTAGCGATGGGAGTTGCCAGTGCGTTGTTGGTGCACCTTAACAACACACCGGGGACTCACAAGTCTCAGGCCATATAGTTCAGTTTTCATTAAGTCGAATAAATGAGCAATACCCGAAGGCAAGAGAAACAAAAGAGACAATTGAAAGAAGTTGGACTTTGACTTAAAATTACTCATTTATTTTAATTGTGTCTTTATTTTTTCTGGCGGCCTGTGCATAGCAGGTAATTCCCCTGGGATCCATTTCCCTTCCTGGACTTGATTTTATTTTGGGCACTTTTATTTTTATTAACTAGTGTTATCAGATTGTGATTGTAGTACAAAGAGGTAGTGTTGTCTAGTGGTTAAGGCTGGGTGACTTTGGCCCAATCACCAGAAGACATTGAGTTCTAGTCCCGCCTTAGGCATGAAAATTGGCTGGATGATGTTGGGCCAATCATCAGGAGACATTGAGTTCTAGTCCCGCCTTAGGTATGAAAGTTGGCTGGGTGACGTTGGGCCAATCATCAGGAGACATTGAGTTCTAGTCCCGCCTTAGGCATGAAAGGCGGCTGGGTGACTTTGGGCCAATCACCAGGAGACATTGAGTTCTAGTCCCGCCTTATGTATGAAAGTTGGCTGGGTGACGTTGGGCCAATCACCAGAAGACATTGAGTTCTAGTCCTGCCTTAAGTATGAAAATTGGCTGGATGATGTTGGGCCAATCATCAGGAGACATTGAGTTCTAGTCCTGCCTTATGTATGAAAGTTGGCTGGGTGATGTTGGGCCAATCATCAGGAGACATTGAGTTCTAGTCCCGCCTTAGGCATGAAAGGTGGCTGGGTGACTTTGGGCCAATCACCAGAAGACATTGAGTTCTAGTCCTGCCTTAGGTATGAAAGTTGGCTGAAAGTATGAAAACCGGCTAAGTAATTTTGGCCCAATCATCTGGATACATGGATTTTCTTTCCAATTTAGGCATGAAAGCAGCTGGGTGACTTTGGGCCAATCGCCAGGAGACATTGAGTTCTAGTCCCGCTGTTAGATTGGGTAATGGATAGGCACACACAGGCTTAACAGTAACAACAGCTCTTTATTGAGTACAACAAGTGAGAACAATCCAGTGAAGGTTGAGTCTGACAGCAGCCCTTTTATAGGGAGCTGTCAGACCCTTCGACCAATAGGATTAAACCTCTGTTCCCACCAGAACAGAGGACCTTGTTGGAAACCACTGTAGTTAGAGCAAGTATCTAACACCCCTCCCCTCTTGGATGGAACAATCCTACTAGTTACGTAGTCACGCAGGTAGGCAGGCTTTTGGGTAGCTCTGCCTGACCTGTGCAGTTCAGTAGGAGGGGTTTCACAGCGCTGGCAGGTTGCGTCACGGAAATGGCAAGCCGATCTGGCATGGTATCCTCCGCAGCTAGCGCAAGGTGGGAGACGCAGTTTGAATTTGTGCGCCGGCTGGGCGCGGCTACTGCGCATGTAGCAGCTGTCATCTTCTTCGCCTTCTGAGCTCTCAGGCTCGGCAGCCTCGCGATGTACGCATGTACTCTTTCGCACGCCTTGTGGAGCGTTTTGGTGGAGCTTCGTCCAAGGCGATCAGCAGAGTGAGGTTAGATTTAGCGAGTAACCTCCTCTGTAGGTTAATGTCCCATACGCCGCAAATTATGCAGTCCAGAATCAGCTCGTCCAGGTCTCGGAATTCGCAGTACGCTGTGGCCTTGCAGAGCGCCCAGACGTGCCCTCCTTCTGGTTTCTGATGTTAAATTCATGCCGGTGAACGTGCTTGGGCGCACTGTGGGTCCTTAGCATCTGCTGAAGCACGGACCAGGCGACTGATTGTAGCAGTGTCAGCTCAGAGAGGTCTTTCGCCGTCTCGAATGCTTCCCGGCCACAGTACCCAAGGAACATGCTCTTCTTGCGGCCTTCAGAAAGGCCCATGAGGTCATTTGCCTCGAGGAAGCAGTCAAATCGTAGCATGTACGAGTCTCAGTGCTCGGTGACTGGGTCATACGGAGTTGATGGGGCGTGCATGGCCATTTTGTGTTTAGAGGGCATTTTGAGTTTGGCACTCAAAAATGGCTGCTTGAAGCCGCGCTGAGCTCTGGGCTGGATGTACTTGCTGGATTACTATGTTCTTTTTGGTTCGCCTAGTTGCCTTCCAATCCCTCCTCGTCGGCAGTGTTAGATTGGGTAATGGATAGGCACACACAGGCTTAACGGTAACAACAGCTCTTTATTGAGTACAACAAGCGAGAACAATCCAGCGAAGGTTGAGTCTGCCAGCAGCCCTTTTATAGGGAGCTGTCAGACCCTTCGACCAATAGGATTAAACCTCTGTTCCCGCCAGAACAGAGGACCTTAGTGGAAACCACTGTAGTTAGAGCAAGTATCTAACACCTGCCTTAGGCATAAAAGGCTGCTGGGTGATTTTGGTTCAATCACCAGGAGACATTGAGTTCTAGTTGCGCCGTAGGCATGAAAGGCAGTTGGGTGACTTTGGGCCAATCACCAGGAGACATTGAGTTCTAGTCCCGCCATAGGCATGAGAGGCGGCTGGGTGACTGTGGGCCAATCACCAGGAGACAATAGGTTTTAAGAATTACCTATATATAACCATCTTTCTATTGCATTAATGCATATTAGCCAGAGAATCAAGGAAAGTCTCTCTAATAAAGGGGTGCTAAGATGATGATGATGATGATGATGATGATGATGATAATAATAATAATAATAATAATAATAATAATAATAATAATAATAATAATAATAATAATAATAATAATTACTTAGCCGCACCCTCTCCCGAAGGACTCGGGGCGGCGTACAATAAAAACATAAAATACAAGTATAGACAGACATACATATAATATAGACGTATACAAAGACGTACACAAAGAGGAGGTGGACAAATTAATGGAGACAATTAAAATCACAATATTAAAATCCCCTAAATAAATTAAATAAATTACAAAAATAAAAAACCCGTCAGGAGCGATATGTTCAGACTATGGTTGAGCCAGGCCAGCTACTTGGAATAGGTGGGTCTTGAGCTTTACACGGAAGGAAGGTCAGAGGTAGTCCTAATATCCGGGGGGAGGTCATTCCACAGGGCTGGGCCCGCCACAGGGAAGGCTCTACTCCTAGGCGCCGCCCCTAGGCACTGTCTGGTGGACGGCACCTGGAGGAGTCCCTCTCTGTGCGAGCGAATTGGTCGCAGGGATGTATGGGGCAGGATACGATCCCGTAAGTAACTAGATGATCTTAGTCAGAGAGAAAGAAAGCACTCTGGTGAAAGGCAAAAACTGGAAACTAGGCGACGGTGAGTTCTAGTCTTGCCACAGGCACAGCCAGTTGGATGACCTTGAGCCGTTTGGTCTCTCCCAGCCCATGAAGAAGACAATGGCAAGATGCTTCTGCAAAAAAGTTTGCCAAGAAAACTGTAAGGATCTTTCAAGGCAGTTGCCAAGAGCCAACATGGACTTGAAGATGTATGCACACACACGCACGGACGCATTCACACACACACAAAAGATGAACTTATCCAGTTCTCAACATTTCTAAAATTTAATCCTCCTTTTTTTCCCCCTTTTTAGTACGACTGATATGCTCATTTCAGTGATAATTTAACTTTTATTATTATGAGTGGCTTTAAAAGGCTTGGCAGAGATATTTCTAGTTAGGAATTATACAATTTTCTCCCTCTCCAAAGGTGGCTGAAATTTCACAAATTTGTTGGCAATCAATTTTATTATTATTATTTTTTTTGGCAAATTTTGCTTGAAATGGAATAATATTTTGATTTTCTTGCTTGGAATCCTGAAGTGTGTGGCTGTATGAATTGTTTCCATTTGCATTTTAGGTTTAGAGTCCTGGGAACAAAAAGGGGCTGCGGGAGACTTGCTGCACCTAGTAGGCCTCTCTGCATTTACCTGGGAGCCAAAACAGGGCATGTGGGGACTCCTGGAAGGGGCGGGGCAAGAAGGGGCAGGGCCAGCCAGCAAGTTAACAACTGGTTGGCCTGAGCCGGCCTGAACCGGCTGAATCCCACCACTGGGTTTGGGTTAAGGGACACCAGTCTCAAGTTGCCACCGATTCCATAGCAGCGCATGGGGCAGTCCTGTATGCATATTTATTGTATGGGTGTTGATCTCTAGAAGAAGAAGCATTCCCCTTGTATGGAATGCAGGCAATCCTCAGGTTAAGGACAACCTAGTTTAAGCATGACTGATACTTAGGAACAGAGCCTATTGTAGCAAAATTTGAGTTCAGTACACAATGGTTGAAGTTACATACCCAATGGTCCCAATTCATTCATGTTTCCTTTTCAACTTTTTGATGAGGCCTTTTGATGGTGCGTAGACGTTATTCATATCTGTGTGCCTGTTGATAGCCGATTCATCTGAATGCCGGCCTTCCAGGAATTCCCTAGCAGTTTTGGACTTAGCTTGATCTAAGTCATCTTCACAGCCTCCTAAATGAAATAGAATAGAATAGAATAGAATTTTTTTATTGGCCAAGTGTGATTGGACACACAAGGAATTTGTCGTTGGTGCATAAACTCTCAGTGGACATAAAAAGACAAGATACATTCGTCAAGAATCATAAGGTACAACACTTAATGATAGCCATACAGTACCAATAAGCAATCAGGAAACAATCAATATAAATCGTAAGGATACAAGCAACAAAGTTACAGTCATGCAGTCATAAGTGGGTGATGGGAACGATGAGAAGACTAATAGTAATAGTAACACAGACTTAGTGAATAGTTTGACAGTGTTGAGGGAATTATATGTTGAGCAGAGTGATGGCGTTCGGGGAAAAAACTGTCCTTGTGTCTAGTTGTTCTGGTGTGCAGTGCCTTATAGCAGCGTTTTGAGGGTAGGAGTTGAAACAATTTATGTCCAGGATGCAAGGGGTCTGTAGATATTTTTATAGCCCTCTTTTTGACTCGTGCAGTGAACAGGTCCTCAGCGGAGGGCAGGTTGGTAGTAACTGTTTTTTCTGCAGTTCTAATTATCCTCTGAAGTCTGTGCCAGTCATGGCAAAGTCTGTCCATGCGTGGTGCAATTCAGGAGTTTTCATAATACCATCCCCAGCTCGCGTACACATTCGACTTAAGGACAGACGTTGGGAATGGAACCCGCTCTTCATCCGGGGACTACCTGCCTTTCTCTTTCTCAATCTTCCGATTCTCCTGCTTGGCCTTGAAACGGCCTTGCATTTTGGTCTTCGGAGTGACGGCAGAGTCCATGGCACCATTCCATCAACTCCCACCCAATTAGAATAACAATGAAGCTCGCCACACTTCGGGGAGGAGATATTTGCACTCGCATTCCCACCCACCCCCCTTCCCAGACTGCAGCAGTCATTAAATAAGTGCCCACAGCTAATAGGCTTTCGAAACTCAAAAGGCTGAGCTTTTCTAAGTCCAGCTGTCAATTGAACGGAGTGTTAAAAAGAGAGAGAGAGAGAGAGAGAGAGAGAAAAGAAAATGCCCGGGTCCATTTTAGGCCCATCTCTTTCTTCTCCTTAAGGAGGGGAGGAAAAAAAATTAAGCCCTGGAAAGAAGAGGGGGAAGGAATTAGCCTTGGTGCAAATGAGTGTGCAATTAATGTGAAACAAAAGGAAATGAATCTATAGGGCTAATTATAGGGGGTATAAGTCTAAATGAGAGGAGCTGAAAAGAGGGAGCTGGACAGGGTGAAAAGAAGACGGAGCGACGCTACAGCCTTGAGGAAAAGGAAGCAGAAGAGGCACGGCGATTATTCATATATTTCTAAAAGCCACATAAAGAAACCAAGAAGGTGGGAGGTTTTAGGGATCCCTTAAGAGAGAGATGTTCTTGGTTTAGAACAATTTGGCGTGTTTCCTCTTTCACCTTCTGCCTACATGAATAAAGAGATGGAAATGGAGAAAGAAGAAATACGCATTCTTCTTCTTTTTTTCCTTGCTTTTCTTTGGAGGAAAAATAACTCTCTTCCTGTCTTGCACAGCCTTGAGGAAAATTGGGAAGCTAAAGGGAAAAAAGCGTGTTTGATATTTGTGTTTCTTTGCTTTGTATCCCACCTTAAATAAGTCAAGGTGGCAAACATATCCAACACATCTCCCTTCTCCTGATTTTCCTCACAACAACAACCTTGTGAGGTGGGCTGCACTCAGAGAGTATAACTAGACCAAAGTCATGCGGTTGGCTTTCAGGAGTAAGGCAGAACTAGAACTCACCATCTCCTGGTGATTTGCCCAAAGTCACCCAGCTGGCATTCATGCCTAAAGTGGGACTAGAACTCACCGTCTCCTACTGATTGATCTAAAGTCACCTAGTTGGCTTTCATGTATAAACTGGGACTAGAACTCCCAGTCTCTTGGTTATTGACCCAAAGTCACCCAGTGGGACTAGAATTACAAGTCTCCTGGTGATTGGCTCAATGTCACTTTCGTGACTACAGTGGGGCTAGAATTCACTGTCTCCTGGTGATTGGCCCCAAGTCACCCAGCTGGTTTTCTTGTTGAAGGCAGGTCTGAAACTCAAACTCACAGTCTCCTGGCTTCTAACCTGATGCCTTAACCACTAGTCCTTAGATCGCTTAGATGATGACATCACCTAAGCAACTTAGAACCAAGGAGAAATTTTCTGACAGTTAGAACAATTAATCAGTGGAACAACTTGACTCCAGAAGTTGTGAATGCTCCAACACTGGAAGTTTTAAAGAAGATGGTGGATTAACATTTGCCTGAAGTGGTGTAGGGTTTCCTGCCTAAGCAGGGGGTTGGACTAGAAGACCTCCAAGGCCCCTTCCAACTCTGTTTTTCCATTCCATTCCATTCCATCCCATCCCATCCCATCCCACTCTACTCTACTCTACTCTACTCTACTCTACTCTACTCTACTCTACTCTAATCTAATCTAATCTAATCTAATCTAATCTAATCTAATCTACTCTACCTAGTTTGGGTAATGAAATGTCTGTAAGAAAACAACCAAGTTCAGAGAGGACCATGGACCCCACTTTCCTCCTCCTCGCACTGATGATGTTACCTAGTTTGGCAATGAAACATCTGTAAGAAAACAACTAAGCTCAGGGAGCACCAAGGACCCCTCAAAGAATATTTATCTCCCCATGTTGTACTTTTGCGAAGAACAGAGATAATCTGAAAACCTGGAGATGGGGAAGAGGAAAACAAAAAGGAGAGAAAAGAGAAAGAGGGAAAGAAATGTAACTCCACCCTACAAGCTGGCTCCTTTTGTTAGGGGGAAGCTAGAAATATTGCAGGAAGGATTTATTTTGCTCAGCTGATAATTAACACACGTTCTTTGCATTTTTCTCTGGATCCACTACAAAGCTCAAGAGATAGAGTCAATGCCAGCAGGCTATAATCTGCCTATACTTCAGGATTTCAATTAGTACAACAAAGGTGTGCCTACTCCATTCGAGAGACTCTATGCATTTCCGCGGGCAAATGTGGAAATTTCATTTCCCACCTCTAAAAGCAAAATGCTGCTGTGTTTGTGTGGCAATTGTCATAGTGAATCACCTTTTGTTATAATGGGGGCCTTCCGAATTGCCACTGTGCACGACAAGCTGTGTTTCTATAGGCATGGTCCATGATTTCACTAGAGGAGTCCTCCACTCTTCTGCTCACAATAGGATCCCTTATGCCACCAGGCTCGAAATTTTGAGCTTGGACAACCTGGAACTGCGCCACCTGTGATCTGACCTAAGCATAGTACACAAAATTGTCTGCTACAATGCCTTACCTGTCAAGGACTACTTCAGCTTCAACCCCAATAATACACGGGGCAAACAATCGATACAAACTCAAGGTAAACCGCTGCAAACTCGATCGCAGAAAATACGACTTCGGCAACCGAGTGGTCAATGCCTGGAATGCTCTACAAAACTCCATTGTTACATCCTCAAAACCTCAATCTCAAACTGTCTACCGTGGACCTCACCCAGCAAATATTTTTTTGCTACCGGTTCTGTGGGCGTGGCTTGGTGGGCATGGCAGGGGAAGGATACTGCAAAACATTCTCTCCCAACTCCAGGGGAAGGATGCTGCAAAATCCTCCATTCCCACCCTACTCTGGGGCCAGCCAGAAGTGTTACGTATATGCCTGTTCTCCGAACTACTCAAAATTTCCGCCACCACTTCTCCAGAACCTGTCAGAACCTGCTGAATTTCACCCCTGACCTCACCCCATTCCTAAGAGGTCCGTAAAGAGGGCGTGCATAAGCGCACCAGCATGCTTACCATCCCTGTCCTACTGTCTATATATATATATATATATATATATATATATATATATATATATATATATATATATATATATATATATATATATATATATATATATATATATATATATATATATATATATATATATATATATATATATATATATATATATATATATATATATATTCATTTCCTTTGCTCATGTCCATGTTCATACTTCTACCTGCTATCTTGCACATATTTGACAAACGAATGAATGAATGAAGAGTATTAAAAGAGATGTAAAATCAATGCATAATGAACGCATAGAAAGTATCACAAAAGGAAATGGTACATATTTAGAAAGTAACAGAGATGTAAATGTTGTATATATTATAAAAGTAACTATGAAATAAGGAGGTCCGTATATGTAATACATAATACAATAGTAGAGTTGGAAGGGACCTTGGAGGTCTTCTAGTCCAACCCCCTGCCTAGGCAGGAAACCCTATACCGTTTCAGACAGATGGCTATCCAACATCTTCTTAAAGACATCCAGTGTTGGGGCATTCACAACTTCTGGAGGCAAGCTGTTCCACTGATTAATTGTTCTAACTGTCAGGAAATTTCTCCTCAGTTCTAAGTTGTTTCTCTCCTTGATTAGTTTCCACCCATTGCTTCTTGTGCTACCCTCAGGTGCTTTGGAGAATAGTTTGACTCCCTCTTCTTTGTGGCAGCCCCTGAGATATTGGAAGACTGCTATCCTGTCTCCCCTAGTCCTTCTTTTCATTAAACTAGACATACCCAGTTCCTGCAACCGTTCTTCCTATGTTTTAGCCTCCAGTCCCCTAATCCTCTTTGTTGCTCTTCTCTGCACTCTTTCTAGAGTCATTCATTCATTCATTCATTTAAATAATTTTTATTCAACATTTTTTAAGCATTAAAACCACAGTTGCCCTTTTACAGCTTTCCATTATCAGCATTCGTTTCTCATCTAATTTAGAATGTACCATTCTAAGGCCTATTGTTTTATACAGTTTTATACATTATACATCAGTTCTAGGCTGCATCAACAGAGGGATAGAATCAAGATCACGTGAAGTGTTAATACCACTTTATAAGGCCTTGGGAAGGCCACACTTGGAATACAGCATTCAGTTTTGGTCACCACGATGTAGAAAAGATGTGGAGACTCTAGAAAGAGTGCAGAGAAGAGCAACAAAGAGGATTAGGGGACTGGAGACTAAAACATATGAAGAACGGTTGCAGGAACTGGGTATGTCTAGTTTGATGAAAAGAAGGACCAGGGGAGACATGATAGCAGTGTTCCAATATCTCAGGGGTTGCCACAAAGAAGAGGGAGTCAAACTATTCTCCAAGGCACCTGAGGGTAGAACAAGAAGCAATGGGTGGAAACTAATCAAGGAGAGAAGCAACTTAGAACTGAGGAGAAATTTCCTGACAGTTAGAACAATTAATCAGTGAAACAGAAGTTGCCTCCAGAGGTTGTCAATGCCCCAACACTGGAAGTCTTTAAGAAGATGTTGGATAGCTATTTGTCTGAAATGGTATAGGGTTTCCTGCCTAGGCAGGGGGTTGGACTAGAAGACCTCCAAGGTCCCTTCCAACTCTACTATTGTATTATTGTATTGTATTATTGTATCTTCTCTGCTGAGTTGTATGTCAGAGAGGACTGCTGTGCCTCAGCTGTTTTCCTCCATAGCAGTAATGTGGACGGTAGATATCTCCAAACTATGCACATGCACTCAGTGAAGTGTAGCGCACGATCACCGAACTGGTTGTTAAGCCGGTAGGATCCCACCACTGGGTGGAAGGTTACCACATCACCCATTTCCTGTCTACAATAAAGTCCTTTCAGCAGTTCCAAGAAGGTTCCACAGATATTTGCACTATTGAGATGACCCTGAGGGCACAAGTAAACCTTCAAGCGGCCTCCATGACTCTCAGAGAGAATACTAACGACCAGATGACTGCAAGGAATTTAAATCCTTCCATCCTCCACCATTCAGTCAGAACAGAAGAAGCTCCTTGGATAAGAAGCAAAACGTCTTCAAGGAAAAACAAAGCCCAGTTGCCTTTTGAAAAAAAAAGCATCCCTGGGAGATAAGAGAAACAGAAGGATGAGGCTGTGCATTACAATTTGCAGATGGGCTCTGTTGTCCAGGCTGAAGAGAAGCAGGTTCAGCAGACACGACCTCCCGTACCTGCCCAGGTCATCGGACACTTTCCACAGCTGCCATCTTGTAGGAGAGGGATAGGCAGAGCCTGAGGGTTGTAGTCAAGGGAGGAATCAACCTGGAATCATTACATTGCCACAAATGATCCAACTCTTGAATTCTGTTGACTTTTATCTAGCACCAATTACGTGCTGTTAGTTGACTAAGATTCTTGTGTATTGGTATGAGCAGTAAATGAGCTGAACCGATTCCTTCTCAAATGTAGACAAGATCTACAATGCTTAGCTTGGTCTGAGGAGAACACATACAATCAATACAATACAATACAATACAATACAACGCAACACAATGCAATACAATGCAATACAATACAATAGCAGAGTTGGAAGGGACCTTGGAGGTCTTCTAGTCCAACCCCCTGCCTAGGCAGGAATTTCTGGAGGCAAGCTGTTCCACTGATTAATTGTTCTGTCAGGAAATTTCTCCTCAGTTCTAAGTTGCTTCTCTCCTAGATTAGTTTCCACCCTTTGCTTCTTGTTCTACCCTCAGGTGCCTTGGAGAATAGTTTGACTCCCTCTTCTTTGTGGCAACCCCTGAGATATTGGAAGATTGCTATCATGTCTCCCCTGGTCCTTCTTTTCATCAAACTAGACCTACCCAGTTCCTGCAACTGTTCTTCATATGTTTTAGTCTCCAGTCCCCTAATCCTCTTTCTTGCTCTTCTCTGCCCTCTCTCCAGAGTCTCCACATCTTTTCTACAGCGTGGTGACCAAAACTCAATGCAATATTCCAAGTGTGGCCTTACCAAGGCATTATAAAGTGGTATTAACACTTCACGTGATCTTGATTCTATCCTTCTGTTTGTTCTGAATCCATTTGATTCAGATCTTCCTCCTCCTCTTTTTTTCTTCTTCTTCCTCTTCCTCCTCCTCCTCCTCTTCTTCCTGTCCCTCTTCCTCCTTTTCTCCTCCTCCCCCTACCCCCCCCAGGATCTTACAAAGTCTCATTAAGGAGATAAAAGGTTAAGTTTACAACATCTTGGAAATGAGACATATGTGTACTTTAGCCCCTGATTTATCGGTGAGTACATTAAGGTGGGGTTGCCTTGATGTGTTTGATCCTCGTTTTCACTTTTGCTCGATTTGAGTGGGAGGATACTAGCCGTTTAGGAGATGGGAACAGAAAGCCCATCTGTTCCTGTTCTGCAATATTTTGAAAATGTCCTTTCTCATTTCCCGGCTGAGAGTATTCCATTATAACTTTATTCTTCTCCTTGCTTGCTTGCTTGCTTACATGGAGGAAGAATAGATGATCTGGAGTTCTATAAGATCAGGGGACTTCAGTCTAAGACAGAGGTTTCCAAACGTGGCGATTTTAAAACTTGTGGACTTCATTTCCCCGAATTCCTCAGCCAGCATGATTGGCGGAAGAATTCTGGGAGTTGAAGTCCACAAGTCTTAAAATTGCCACGTTTGAAGAACTGGTCTGAAGAAGAAAAAGGCAGAGCGAGATCAAGGTCAGGCCCATCCCATGAACCACGACTTTCCTCCAAAAAAGTAAAAAGCATTGTTGGAAGAAATAATTGTTGGAGGAAACGTCCTTCTGGGTTCAGCTCCAAGTGGGGGAAAAAGACACTGGAAACATGGAGGCTGCTTGGAAAGATGGTTTTAATGGTGGACAGGATCACATGGCTTGAGCTCCTGAACAGAAAAGAGGGATCCCATGCTTCCAGATGTTGGATGAAGAAGAAAAAAAAGACAGAGATGCTGAAAGTCCCTGGTTTTATGCCCTCTCTGGGTTTTGATCTTGATCTTGTATTCTGATTGGTTGTCAGACTCCCATGGGCCATGCGGGGGCAACTCTGTAAGCTGCGAGTCCAAGTTTGGTTGAGCATCGCTTCTTCCCAGGTGCCCTGTGGTGAGATGAATAAAGGGCTAATACTATCATGCCTTAATCCCATCACCCTGGATCTGAAGGGGGATGTCTTTGTTATGTAGAATAGACTGGCTCAGGCCTTTTAATGGCCCATTGACAAAGGTGGGGGCTATTCAGAGTGAGTCTGTTTCCTGCCTAAAAAACATGTTTCTCCATTTCTGATCCAGGGAAATGTAATATTCTTCCTTTTCAATATTTCCCAGGATATTTCATTTTTCTAGGAGAGGAAGGTGGGTGGGTTTTAACTTCCTACATCACTCCTATGAATTCCAGGAGTCCAGGCAGAAACTCAATTGGTACATGGATTTACAGCCTTTAAAGAGAAGATGACCAAAAAACGGGACTCTTGAGCACTTTTCCCCCCGGTCATATTCTTGTCCGCGTTCTGTAGCCAGGCTGACCTCAACTTATGACCTTCTGAGTGTCTCTCTCAGAGCCCGACACAAAAGGCAGACCACCCACCCTGAAGAACAAACGGGTAGCTCTTTTGTTAGATCTGAGCGCAGAACTGCCTCCAGCTTTGTTCGCCTATGGGCCTGGAGAGGCCGTGATATGGTTAGTGGAGAGAGGTCAAGACTTCATTTATGGGGTTTTCTCCTTGTGAACTTCCAAATCCTGAAGGAGAGAAGGCAAAGGTCGTTAATTGATGAGGGACTCGCACGGACTGACCTTTTATACCTTCTCCATCACAATCTGACTTCCCTTAAAACATCCTCCCTGCACCAAAAAAAAAGCACTCTGAATGAACAGTCACAGAAAGATAACAAGCACTCCACAATATGTGCCAGTCGTTGTTGTGGCCCGCCAGCGGCCAGTGGAGCTGGTGGCAGACTCAGACAGTGAGGAGGTTGGGGAGGAACATGGGCCAGTCCTGGAGTCTGGGGAAGGCTCTGATGAGGGCTCTGTATCTGAGGCAGAGAGGGGGCCAGAGCTGTATGCCAGTTATCAGCTGCCTTCAGAGTCAGACATCAGTGAGGCAGAGAAACAGCTGGAGCCTGTTCCCAGTGTGCACATGCACAGCGTTGCCAGACGAAGGGAACAGCTAAAGAATAAGTATCAACTCAGGAGTTAAGGCCACAGGTGGACGATGAATGGTCCCTCCCAGAGGAAATAAAAGAGGAGCGAAAGGGGAGTGGAGTTTGCAGGAGACAATTAGTTCACTTAATTAGCATGAAGATTTGTTTGTGACTCTCAGAGACTCCTTGCCAAGTATTTTCTTGCACAGCCATTGCATTTGGAAGATATCTGCCTTGCAGCTCTCCAAGCCTGATAAGGTCTGTGGTTGTAAATTCATCCTTGAAAGACCGTTTGCCGGGAGTTTGCTGGATGTGAATGAGAGGAATTCATATTAGCTTCATAAAAAGGGGTGTTTTGAGTAAGAAGGAGCCAGCATCGCGACAAGACAACGTGCGGTCTCGACAGTCCAAGACCGCTGTTGATACTTTTACCGCTGCAGGGTCCATATGGAGTTAAACCATCCCGAAGAGACGGTGAACAGGAAGACAAATCCTTGCTGGTCTCAGGGACATTGCAAAGTCCCTGATTGACCGAAGGGAAGCTCTCCAAGCCGGCGGTAAACAGACAGCCCCAGGCTGACAAAGTCAGAGATGGCTCCAGAAAGAAGGCAGTGAAAGTGAGTCCATCTGGTGAGATTTTTGCTTTGAGAATGATTGCCCAAAGAAACTTTAAAAAAAAGATAAATTAGTCCTTTAAGCAAAAGAATAAAATGGCGAAATGTATCTTTATTGGACTGCCTTAGAAAGTTTTTTTCCCCTTTTTCTTTGTAACAATGTTTTGTGGATTGAAGTGATTGTAATGCTTCCCGTTTCTCCTCTTAAGTGAATGAGTGGATTTTTTTCTTCTTCTATTCTTTGCTACCTTATTTTTTGGCTGAACTAAAATCTTTTTTCATTCTACCAATCCTCCCTTCTCCTGCTTATTAAATTTCATTAAAGACATTTAAAGACCTTTGTTTTCCATAAGCTTGAAATAAATAGGAGAAAGTTTGAATCTGTCACTCAGAAGCCAGAACTTGGTTTTTTTCTGTTTCTCTCCTTTGATTTTACTGATTCTGTAACTGGAGGCTTTGCAGCTTACTTGTGGAGACTGATAAGGAGTCAACACAGACTGTTTTGGCAGGTGCTTTTGTGAAATATTTTGGTAAGGGAGGGAAAAGAAAAGAAGAAGATAGAACACTTCCTTTTTGAAAAAACTAAAAGAACCTGTGCTTAAGTCATTTCAAAATAAAGGCACTTATATATATAAAAGAGACATTGAAGGCTAGAGTGACAGTGGATTTTAGACTCTTTTTGTCTTCTTTCTCCTCTTTTTTCTTTTTTTTTCTTTTTGGAAATATGTATCAGTATGCAGATGAGGAAACCTTAAGTTTTCAAGATTTTTTGGTTGGAATTCAAGACATATTGGAAGGATTTGGGAGATTTGAGAAGACGTTGAATAGACTATTGTCTTGTACAGCAAAGGATGAAGGGGTTGGAGCCCCAAAAATTAAAGAAGA
Source organism: Natrix helvetica (assembly GCF_964273705.1). Taxonomy (NCBI): domain Eukaryota; kingdom Metazoa; phylum Chordata; class Lepidosauria; order Squamata; family Natricidae; genus Natrix; species Natrix helvetica. The sequence goes on from NC_138549.1 coordinate 171,725,531, forward strand.
GAATGAAGATATAGAAGATAAAAGATAAGATAACAGATGAACTTACTAACGGAGCATTTATGAGTGAAAATGGAAAGAAGGGAATATGGAAAAGTGAATTTGATAATATGGAGCTCTATCCCTTGGGTCAAGATATGGAATTGATGATGGAATTAAGAAGAGAAATAGTTCCAGAAATACGTTTGATAATCAAAGATATGCTAATTTCAATACCTGTTCAAGGGCAACGAGACTTCTTGAAAGATCTTTTAAGCAAAAAAGTGCGGAGAGAAGTTTTTAAAAACCTTATAAAGAAGTTAATAAGAGAATTGACACAACAACTGGCAAAAGAGATAAGACTGTTCTGTTACTGGAAAGATACAGGTTGATAATGAATGTTGATATTAAAAAACTTAGTTAATTTTTGGTGATTAATAAGAAGGACGTTGTAGATGCTTTTAGATTGTTTTTTTAAATGTTTATTTGTTAACAAATAATTCATTACGATATTGGTAACGAAATAATAATTTTAACTAGTAAAAGCAACTTGGATATAAACTACAAATCGAGACCTGGAAAAAAGATTGATTAATTTTACTAACAAATTTGTATTTAGATTTTGTTATAAAGATGTAATTTTTCTTGGGTTCTTATAAACTTTATTAACAAATTTTTGTTTAGATTTTGTTATAAAGATGTAATTTTTCTTGGGTCTGATGAGATGTGATATAAATAGTAAATAATTTTTACCTAATTACAATAATAATAAGGAAATGCTCATGGATAATGCTTAACGATTTCTATATGTGTTGGCATTGGTAAAAGCAATTAGATATAAGCCTTAAAAAAAAAGGGGGGGGGGAAATGTTTAGATATCTTATTAATTAAAGAAGAGAATGAAGATATAGAAGATAAAAGATAAGATAACAGATGAACTTACTAACGGAGTAAGTATTTTTTTCCCCAGAATATGTTATAAGAGGGTAACTATTGGAGGTTTATTGGAATAGTTAATGAATGCCAGTAGGTGGCTGTGTCTTTCAATACAAACGATTCCAGATAAAAGCACGTTTAAATAATTCTAGTTAAATGAGAATGGTGGTACATTGATAGTAAAATACACAAAGATTCTTGATTTAAAATGTACAATTCAATATGAAGGAAATATAAATAATACAATACAATACAATAGTAGAGTTGGAAGGGACCTTGGAGGTCTTCTAGTCCAACCCCCTGCCTAGGCAGGAAACCCTATACCGTTCCAGACAAATGGCTATCCAACATCTTCTTAAAGACTTCCAGTGTTGGGGCATTCACAACTTCTGGAGGCAACTTCTGTTCCACTGATTAATTGTTCTAACTGTCAGGAAGTTTCTCCTCAGTTCTAAGTTGCTTCTCTCCTTGATTAGTTTCCACCCATTGCTTCTTGTTCTGTCCACAGGTGCCTTGGAGAATAGCTTGACTCCCTCTTCTTTGTGGCAACCCCTGAGATATTGGAACACTGCTATCATGTCTCCCCTAGTCCTTCTTTCTCTTAAGCTAGACATACCTAGTTCCTGCAACCGTTCTTCATATGTTTTAGTCTCCAGTCCCCTAATCATCTTTGTTGCTCTTCTCTGTACTCTTTCTAGAGTCTCCACATCTTTTCTATATCGTGGTGACCAGAACTGAATGCCGTATTCCAAGTGTGGCCTTACCAAGGCATTGTAAAGTGGTATTAACACTTCACGTGATCTTGATTCCATCCCTCTGTTGATGCAGCCTAGGACTGTGTTGGCTTTTTTGGCAGCTGCTGCACACGGCTGGCTCCTATTTAAATGGTTGTCCACTAGGACTCCAAGATCCCTCTCACAGTCACTACTATTGAGCACGGTACCACCTATACTGTACCTGTGCATTCCGTTTTTGTTGCCTAAATGTAGAACCTTACTCTTTTCACCAATGATGATGTAGTTCAATGATGTAGTTAAAGGTAGTAGCGCACGAAATCTATTTGTAACCAATCGACACACTTTCTACAAGATGTAATGAAGGATGATTCTTTTTTTGTGTTTTTGTTTAATTAAAATAATAAAAAAAAATTGGTCGGGACAAAGAGTCTGCTTTGTGATTTTGTGATGCCTTAGGAAGACTGTTTTGAGAAGAACAGAGTTCCCTCACGCTGCAGTTGTGATTTCGAAGAACAGAAAAAGTCCCCCAAAGGAGAGACAACAGACAGACGGCAACTTCAATGCTTATCTTAGGCTTTTGGCCGCTTGAAGAAATAGGCAGAGACATGAATTACCTGAATGATTGAAAATTCATGACTTAGTTAACTGACAGGAGACACATGGCTGAGTTATCAAAGAGGAGCAAAATCTAAGGCAGGACTTCTGAAATAGTGCAGAGACACCATGGAGTGCCAAGGAGTATCTTGATCTCTCCTCTTCTCAAGCTTTAGAATTCAGCAACTGGGTCCATTGAACCTACTTTGCTGTGTTACTATACAGGTAGTCCTCGGCGTACAACCCCAAATGAGCCCAACCTTTCTGTCGTTAAGTGAAATGTTTGTTAAGTGAGTTTTGCCCCGTTTTATGAACTTTCTTGCCTCAGTTATTAAGCAAATCAGTGAAATGGTCAAGTTAGTAGGATAGGATAGGATAGGATAGGATAGGATAGGATAGGATAGAGAAAACAGATTGTAGAATAGAATAGAACTTTATTGTCACTTTAAATCAGGGATGGGTTCCTGCCAGTTCTAACCTCTTCTATAGAAGAGGTTCCACAAATCTACCGTGCCGTTTACAACCGGTTCCAGCTCCCTCCCCCCGCCCATCTGCACATCATCAAGATGAAGAGCAAGAGGAGGAATCCTGGGAGTTGAAGTCCACAAGTCTTAAATCTGTCAAGTTTGAACACCCCTGGGGTTTTTTTTTCCCTAAAGGGTTAGGGGTGCAAGGGTCTTGTAACTTGACAGCTTTAAGACTTGTGTACTTCAAATGCCAAAGTTTCTGAGCCAACATTTTGGTTGCTAAGCAAGAGCGTTGTTAAGTGAGTTTCACCACATTTTACAAGTTGGCCATGCTCACCCAGTCACATGGCTGGCAAGCCACTCCCACCCAGTCACATGGCCAGCAAGCCACTCCCACAAAGCAGGCCACACCTACAGAAGAGGTTCTAAAAAATTTTGAAACCCACCACTGCTTTAAATGTACACTAATCAGCATATATTAAAATGAAATTTCATTGCATTTAGCTTGGAAAAGGTAACTATGCACATATATCGCCCCCCCCCCACATATATGACTACAGAAAAGATGGCATAGGGAACCCTACGCCACTTCAGACAAATGGTTGTCCAATCTCTTCTTAAAAGTTTCCAGTGTTTTGGTGCATTCACAACTTCTGGAGGCAAGTTGTTCCACTGATTAATTGTTCTCACTGTCAGGAAGTTTCTCCTCAGTTCTAAGTTGCTTCTCTCCTTGATTAGTTTCCACCCATTGCTTCTTGTTCTACCCTCAGGTGCCTTGGAGAATAGCTTGACCCCCTCTTCTTTGTGGCAACCCCTGAGATATTGGAACACTGCTATCATGTCTCCCCTAGTCCTTCTTTCTATTAAACATTGTTAAGCATAGTTTTATCCGTACATGTATACCTTTATCTATCTATCTATCATCTATGTATTTATCTCTCTCTCTCTCTCTCTCTCTCTCTCTCTCTCTCTCTCCATCCATCCATCCATCCATCCATCCATCCATCCATCCATCCATCCATCCATCCATCCATCCATCCATCCATCCATCCATCCATCTATCTATCTATCTATCTATCTATCTATCTATCTATCTATCTATCTATCTGTCTATTTTTACACATTTTTCATCTACTCATATAGTTATTCTTCTATTTCTTCTATTTCTATTACTCTCTGCATGTCTGCATTTTGTGAGACAGAAAACCCGAGTTTGGGAACGGGGCAGCTGGAGACCATGAAGCTTTGAAAAGAAAGACTTGGGTATTTCGCCAAGCACAAAAGATTCTGCCCGGATGAAGTTTCTTCAGGCACAACTTAAGTTTTCGGCCACTTAAGCCGAAGCTGAGAACATGTGTTCCAGGATGGCGTGCACAGAATAGCAATCCGTCAGGTGGAAGGAACAACAGATGGACTCCTCACTTGGACATCACCCGGAGGACATCGGCAGCTTTGGTCCTGGACAGGAGAAGTGGAGGTGGAGATAAAGACCCCACCCCGACCTGGAAGTGCGCTGGCAGCCCAGGAATGGTGTCTCCCCCTTGTTTTCCAGACCAATATCTGAAATGTAGAAAAAGGAAAGAAAGAAGACAAGGCAGCTGTAGAGAATAGGCCGTCTGCTCCAGAGAGGTCAAGGGGCCAAGGAATAATTTGTTTAGCCCTCACAATGCCCTGCTTGAACAGGCTCTCCGACAAGGAAGGCGGAAGCTGCTTTTGGGCTGAGGGATATTACACAAAGGGGGTGTGTGGGGGGGGAGAGGTTGAGAAGATACGGAAGCTGGAGGGAAGGGGGGGGGAAGGATTTGTTAAATGGATTAGAAATGTACTCTGCCACAATCTGCTGTTTAATTGATGTGTGGGAGAGGGAACGAATGTGAAGTATTTTTCTAATTACATTAGGGATGGGCTTGAAGTTGAGCAATTACTTTCTTTCTCTTTCTTTCTTCTCCCTTGTTCCCTTTTTCCTTTCCTTTTTTCTTCCTTCTTTCCTTCTCTATTTCCTTTTCTTTCTCCCTCCCTCCCTTTTTCCTTTCTTTTTTTCTTCTTTTCTTCCTTCTTTCCTTCTTTCTTTCCTTTTCTTTCTTCTCCCTCCCTTTTCTTTTCTTTCTTCTCCTTTCCTCCCCTTCTCCTTTCCTTTCCTTTCCTCTTCCTTCCTTCCCTCCTTCCTTCCTTTTCTTTTCCCTTCCTCCCTCTTTCCTGTCCTTTCCTTTCTTCCTTTCCTTCTATCCTTCCTTCTTTCCTTTCCTTTCCTTCCATCTATCCATCCATCCTTTTTCCTTTCCTTTCCTTCCTTCTTTCCTTCCTTCCTTTTCTTCTCCCATCCTCCCTCTTTCCTGTCCCGTCCCTTCCCTTCGTTTCCCCTTCCTTCATTTCTTCCTTTCTCCCTCTTTCCTTGCCTTTCCTGTCCTTTCTTTCTTTCCTTCCATCCTTTTTTCTTTTCTTTTTTTTCTTCTCCCTCCCTCCCTTTTTCCTTTCCATCTCCCTCCCTCCCTCCTTCTCTCCCTTCCTTCCCCCACTTTTCTTGTCAAACGCTTTTATTTAACTTCTCCTTTAAAGCATTTATCAGATTTTTCTCTTCAATTTCCCCCCTTTCTACATGTGGCATTTTATATTCATGTATCCCTTCTTATTTCTGCTAACTTTTCTCCTGGACCAATTCCGATTCTGCAAGCATTTGTTTAAAAATGCACAAATATTTTAAATGCTTCTAAATTGCACAGCTGGAAAAATAACTGTGGGTATCCGGCTTGAAAAGCATTCTAATGTTTGTTCTTTTTTATTTTTCGTGATCCCTCTTGAAAAGAGCTACTTCCCTCCTCTCTTAAGAAGGGCAAAATTCCAGACCAAAGTGGAGCCTGGTTTTTGAAACTTCTACTAGATATCAAACCGAGACAGCATGGAATCTTGGGCGTTTTGAAAAAGGTGAATCCTTTGCCCAAGAGGGATTAACAACTGCAAACTGTTCTCCTCTTAAATATATACTTAGTAAATACATTGCAGTGACTAGAGAGCGGAAACCTCAAGTTAATGTTTACTCCTGGTGACTGCCTTTGACCAGTCACTGAGGTTTTCCTGGCAATTTTATTTTTGTTCCCCCAGAAGTGATTTTCTTGTGCTTCCTTCCTAAAGCTGAGAGAGAGAGATTGGCCTAAGGCCACCCAACAGGTTTCATGCCTAAAATGGGACTAGAATTCACAGTCTCCTGGTGATTGGCTCAAAGTCACTTAGCCGGCTTTCCTGCCTAAGGTGGAACTAGAACTCACTGTCTCCTGGTGATTGGTCCAAAGTCACCCAGTTGCTTTCATGCCTAAAGTGAGACTAGAACTCACCGTCTCCTGGTGATTGGCCCAAAGTCACCCAGCTGGTTTTCATGCCTAAAGAGGTACTAGAACTCACCATCTACTGGTGATTGGTCCAAAGTCACCCAGCTGGCTTTCATGCCTAAAGAGGTACTAGAACTCACTGTCTCCTGGTGATTGGTCCAAAGTCACCCAGCCACTTTCAAGCCTAAGGTGGGACTAGAAGTCACTGTCTCCTGGTGATTGGCTCAAAGTCACTTAGCCGGCTTTCCTGCCTAAAGTGAGACTAGAACTCACTGTCTCCTGGTGATTGGTCCAAAGTCACCCAGCTGCTTTCATGCCTAAAGTGAGACTAGAACTCAACATCTACTGGTGATTGTTCTAAAGACACCCAGCCTAAGGTGGGACTAAGAGAAGGTAAGAGAAGATAAAGATAAAATGAAGGTAAGATGTGGTAGGGTAGATAACATATAAGATATGTTATAAGATATAGTTATAGATATAGATGATATGAGATATGATATGAGATATGAGATATGGGATATGAGAGATGAGAGATGAGAGATGAGAGATGAGATGAGATAAGATATAAGATACAAAGATAAGATAAATTAAGGTATGGTATGGTAGGGTAGATAAGAAGATAAGAGATAAGAGAAGATAAAGATAAGATAAGGTATGGTATGGTAGATAAAAGATATAGATATGAGATACGAGAAAGATATAAAGATAAGATAAGATAAGATAAAGGTAAATTAAGGTAGGGTAGGGTATAGTATGGTAAGACAAGACAAGGCAAGGCAAAACAAGACATATAGTATATAAGATGATAAGATATAAGATAAGGCAAGACAAGGCAAGACAGGATAAGAGAAGAGAAGAGAAGAAGAAAAAGAAAATATAACATAGATGCAAAATTGCAGAAGCTTCTTGGATGAGAAGCAAAATATTTGCAAGGGGAAAAAAAAACCCAAGAAAATCCACTTGCCTTTTGTCAAAAGCACCTTTGGGATGAAAGATAAGCACCTTAAAAGCATGCTGAAGCCCTAGAAAGGGTGAGGAGAGGAGCAACAAAGATAACAGGAACAAGGGCTGGACTAGAAGACCTCCAAGGTCCCTTCCAAACCTATGATTCTATGTTCCGTGTAGCGAGAGCATCCAACCCCTTGACGGTCACCCATAAGCAAGTGTGCACCGGTATAGCTTGTGCAGGGACATCCTGAGTCACATGGGCACACCAAGGCATGGCCGTCACTACTCACGCTTTGAGTTTAGCAAATATCTTCACGGTTGAAACTCTTACTCAACACGGCTCGATGGTGCCCAACAGATGGCCCCTTGCTTCTACAGCAGAAGCCAAAAAAATAAAATAAAAAAAACCCTACATGGTAAATTTCTAAGCCCTCGTGGAGTGGTTTCAGCTCGCAGTGGGAGGCCGATGCGAGGCCTCTGGGATGCAGACATTTGGCAACAGATTAACGAGGGAAGTGAAAATGGCTGCCAACAAACCACAGGGTTACAGCGCTACATTCTCATGCCAAAACAGAAGCACGGAAATTGAATTCAGTCGTCGTGACACCAGCCAACCGACACAAATCTGCTCCGTTTGCATAATAGATTAAAATTTCTGATCTTTGGAATTTTTTTTTTTTTAAAAAAATCATAATAATCAGGAAATACAAATAACCCAACTTCGGATCGGCTGTCGGCACAAACGTGTTCTCCGCCAAGCTTCTGTTACGTAGGGTGATGAAAGAGAGGGGAAAAACAGGGAATGCTGCGGAAAGAACGCGATGTTGTGGTCTGGATAACTGACCGGTGGGGGGAAAAAGTGGTTTAAGTGTTAAGTTTAAGTGGTTGACAGAGTCGGCCTCTTGCCCCCAACAATCAGGGTCCTACTTTTACCGATCTCGGAGGGATGGAAGGCTGAGTCGATCTTGTATCGGTGAGGATGAAGACTCTTGGCAGTCTGCAGAAATTAGCCTGCAATACTGCCTTCTAACCACTGCGCCGCCAAGGTCCCTTCCAACTCTTTTATTCTATGCTAGCCCATAACCTTGTCAGGTAATGAGGATTTAATAGCTGCCAGCTGATGTAAGGTTGTAAACTGTAAACTGATGCAATGAGGATGATTCAGCAATACAGGCATAGCCTCTTTAAGACTCTTGAGGGGTCCACCCAAGTCATTTACCCTTTTAAGAGGTGTCTATATATAGGTGGTCATTAGAGGGTATTTCTCTCTCTCTCGTGGTGTATTTCATTTCTCTCCTTGTGTCCATAGCTGAATGGTAAGGGATTTATCTACTATGTGAATGCCGTATATATGTGTAAATAAACCACTATTAATTGTCTAGAGGCTCTGCGTGCTGTATGCTTTGTTTTGCTCCTGGGTTTATCTCATAATAATAGTCACGCTGCCAAAACTCTGACAAACCTGGCGTTGCCTGGGTATTTATTTATAGGGGGGAAATGTCCGGACCAAACGTAATTTCTAATGTTGGACTTTCCTCCTTACCAGAGGGAGCCCCCTTGTGGAGTACTGTGAAGCCTTTACCATGGCAATTGTGCTGTACAATAGAAGTCATTTTACGGCAGTACAGTAGAAGCCATTTGAAGGCACAACAGGCTGTATCTTAAGAGAACTGACACCCCAAGGGATTTTAGGGGTGTCTTACTGCCACAGTATTTGTTTCCAGAGAGTAAGTCATCAGTGTGTACCATGTTTGGTTGAAATTGCTCAAGGTGATCCAGAGTTATGTTGGAACACACACACACATTTTTATATAGATAGATTCTGTAACTAATTAAAATATTAACAAAATTAAACTGTGGCTTGCATTAAGATGCTCCCTACATTCAAGATCACTTTGAAGGGTCCTCAATTGTATTGTATTGTTTAATACAATACAGTAGCAGAGTTGGAAGGGACCTTAGAGGTCTTCTAGTCCAACCCCCTGCCTAGGCAGGAAACCCTATACCGTTCCAGACAAATGGCTATCCAACATCTTCTTAAAGACTTCCAGTGTTGGGGCATTCACAATTTCTGGAGGCAATTTCTGTTCCACTGATTAATTGTTCTAACTGTCAGGAAGTTTCTCCTCAGTTCTAAGTTGCTTCTCTCCTTGATTAGTTTCCACCCATTGCTCCTTGTTCTACCCTCAGGTGCTTTGGAGAATAGTTTGACTCCCTCTTCTTTGTGGCAACCCCTGAGATATTGGAACAATGCTATCATGTCTCCCCTAGTCCCTCTTTCTATTAGACATACCCAGTTCCTGCAACCGTTCTTCATATATTTTAGTCTCCAGTCCCCTAATCATCTTTCTTGCTCTTCTCTGCACTCTTTCTAGAGTCTCCGCGTCTTTTCTACATCGTGGCGACCAAAACTGAATGCACTATTCCAAGCGTGGCCTTACCAAGGCCTTATAAAGTGGTCTTGATTCTCTCCCTCTGTAGATGCAGCCTAGAACTGTGTTGGCTTTTTTGGCAGCTGCTGCACACGGCTGGCTCCTATTTAAATGGTTGTCCACTAGGACTCCAAGATCCCTCTCACAGTTACTACTGTTGAGCAAGGTACCACCTATACTGTACCTGTGCATTCCGTTTTTCTTGCCTAAATGTAGAACCTTACTCTATTTAAGATGTTTCTTAAACGTCTCCAAGTGGACTTTATGCGGAAAGACTTCACTGTCAATCCCCATCTCCCCCACCTCTTTTAGAATTATTCATGGGCATCCCCTGTTTCTGCAGCAGGCAGGCAACAAGATTATCTGCCTCTTTGGATAAAGGCTGAAGTAAGCCAGAAGTTTGGAGGGTCCCATAAGGAACCCCCCCCCCCTTTTCCAGCCTGTCTCTCTGGGCCATATGGCTTGCTGCCAATTTGTTGAGCCACTCTGGGAAACAGGTTTCTCTTTTAATTAGATCATCTTAGGGATGGGGGCAGCCCCAATGCTGAAGATGGAGGTTTGTGTTCATATTCATAGCAGACACAAGGAGCTTAAACTTGCATTCCTTGGGGGGAAACCGCATCCGTGTTCTGATTCACACAGGAGAGGCTTGGGCAGGGGATGATGGGAGTCTCGTTAGCCAGGGACTAATTAGAAGCGATATGGCAGGCTCTTTGCAAGCCTCTGAGCCTTTTCTATGAATCTCCCTCCCCAGAAAGAGGTCCTGGAATTTGGCTTCAGTGGAAGAGATGCCGTAAGAAATGCTGCGCAAGTCAACTTTTTTAAAGCTGTCGCTTGTTCCAATTCCTGACAAATTGAAACCCAAACCGAAACTTAAAGCTTTGTTGAAAGAGGAGCCCGCCAATGTGAAAATCATGCAAAGGTAAAGATTCCCCTTGCACATATGTGCTAGTTGTTCCCGACTCTAAGGGACGGTGCTCAGCTCTGTTTCAAAGCCGAAGAGCCAGCGCTGTCCGAAGACGTCTCCGTGGTCATGTGGCCCGCAGGACTGAACACCAAAAGCTCACGGAATGTTGTTCCCTTCCCAAGAAAGGTGGTCCCTATTTTTCTACTTGCATTTTTATGTGCTTTCGAACTGCTAGGTTGGCAGAAGGTGGGAGAAGTAACGGGAGCTCACTCTGTTACGCGGCACTAGGGATTCAAACTGCCGAACTGCTGATCTTTCTGATCGACAACCTCGGTGTCTTAGCCACTGAGCCACCGCATCCCTTGAAAATCATGTAGCTCTCATTAAATATCTATGGAGATTCTCCGTCATCCAGGTCATGGTTGTCCCAAAGGTGCTTTTTCAAGAGGCAACTTGACTTTCTCGATTTTTTTCTTTGAAGACGTTTCTCTTGTCATCCAAGAAGCTTCTTCAGCTCCCGTTCCCCACCAGCCAGTCAGAGCTGAAGAAGCTTCTTGGATGAGAAGCGAAATGTCTTCTAAGAAAAAAACCCCAGAAAGTCCAGTTGCCTCTTGAAAAAAAGCATCTTTGGGACACTGCTACTTAACGCGAGCCAACGGCCAACTTGTTTTCTACAGGTAGTCTGTGACTTACAACTGGTTGCTTAACAACTGTTCAAAGTAGAATCATAGGTCTGAAAGGGGGCTTGGAGATCTTGTAGCCCAACCCCCAACCCATGGCAGGAGAACTTATCATTCCAGACCAATGGCTGTCCAATCCTTTCTTGAAAAGCTCCAGTGATGCTGCACACCCACAACTCCAGGTGGCAAGTTGGGTTTTCCAAAGCACCCGAAGACAAGAAAGCAATGGATGGAAACAAGTGAAGGACGGAAGCAGCCTAGAACTAAGGAGAAATTTCTTAACAGTGAGAACAAGTAATCGGTGGAACGACTCGCTTTCAGGAGTTGTGAATGTTCCAACACTGGAAGATTTCAAGAAGAGACTGGAGAGCCACAGGTCTGGAATGATATAGGGCCGTGATGGCGAACCTGTGGCGAAGCCTCCAGAGCCTGGGGCGGGTGAAAAACAAGCCCAACGGGTCAACTGGAAGTTTGGAGATGAACTCTGGAGGGCCTCCGGAGCTCGGGGGAGCCCATTTTCACCCTCCCGGCAGCTTGAGGGGAGCCTCCAGAGCAGTGGTGGGATTCAGTCAGTTCGCACCACTTTGGGAGAACCGGTGGTTAACTTTCTGAGTAGTTTGGCGAACTGGTTGTCGGGAAAAAATCATTAGGGCAGAGAACCGATTGTTAAATTATTTGAGTCCCACCACTGCTCCAGAGCCTGGGGAGGGCAAAAACTCCCCCACCCACCCCGCTGTGGTGCAGGAGGCCAAGTAGGCCACGCCCACTATGGGCACGCCCACCCAGCAACCAGGCAGAGAATCCCACCCCTGTACACCCATCCCTCCCCCGTGCGGAGGCTCTAGGAGGGCAAAAAACGGGCCTCCTGAAAGTTCTAGAAGTCTGGAAACAGGCCCAATTCTGGCCTCTGGAGCCCGGGGGAAGTTGTTTTTGTCCTCCCAGAGGCTTGAGGAAAGACTCCGGAGCATGGGAAGGGCAAAAAACAGACCTCCCAGAAGTCCAGAAATGGGCTCGTTTCCGGCTTCCGGAGGTCCACCGGATCTCAGGGAAGGCTGTTTTTGCCCTCTTGGAGGCTCGAGGAAACCCTCCGGAGTCTGGAGAAGGCAAAAACTCCACCCTCTGCCGTGGTGCAGGAGATGTGTAGGCCACATACACCACGGCCACGCCCACCCAGCAATCGGGCAGAGAACCGGTTGCTAAAGTTTTTGAATCCCACCCCTGTCAGCCCAAGCCACACCCATCCGTCTCCCCCCCCGGCCAATAAGGAAGGCTGTATTGCAGGGACACCTGCAAGGAGAATCACAGATGAAATGGCAGCAGGCTGCGTTCTTCTGAACATGCGCTGCCCCAATTACACATCCCTTGCTACAAAGGAAGGAGGAATGGGGCATGATCTTGGCTAGGTAAGTAGGATTGCGTGCCACCAAATCCAGCCCTTGGAAGTAATCCTGGCTTAATTACTGTGGAAGCTAGGTATGTTGTAGCAATGGAAGCCAACACATTGTGACAACTGAATCCAGGAAGGTCCCTTCTTCTGTAAAACGGATGGCGCCTTGCCCAGGAGCAGGCTGTTTCAGAAGCTTCCTGGTAGACGCAGCCAACACCTCCCAGCTGGTCCTTCACTTGAAGATCTTAAATAACGAGTCAACAGGGGGTCAGATATGGACAAGCAAACCCCCCATAGGACAAGACACATGTTATTTGTTAGCAACAGCCTCCCTGTTTGCTGACACGACCAGCAGGTTGCAGGGACAATTTCGTGATCAATTGCATCTCTACTAAGACCCTGAATGTTGTCAGGTCCCAAAAGATTAAAGGGATGTCCCGGGAAGAGATTCCTCACCAGACAGACACTGCTTGGAAGATCGGTGATCAGAGGTGGCATTCAGCTGGTTTGGATCAGTTCATCTGAACAGGTAGCGGCGAACTGCGGGTGGGCCTGTCCCCCCTCTCTACCGCCCATGAATATAAATGAGGAAGGAACCATACTAAGCTGAAAAGACCGAATGAAAGTGTTGTGGCCAGCCATCCACTAGTGGAGCTGGTGGCAGGCTCAGATAGTGAGGAAGTTGGGGAGGAATATGGGCCAGTCCTGGAGTCTGGGAAAGGCACTGATGAGGGCTCTGCATCAGAGGCAGAAATGGGGCCAGAGCCGTCCGACAGTTATCAGCTGCCTTCGGAATCAGACATCAGTGGGGCAGAAGAACAGCTGGAGCCTGTTCCCGATGTGCGCATGCGCAGAGCTGCCAGGAGAAGGGAACAGCTAAGGAACAAAGGCCGACTCAGGAGTACAGGCACAGGTGGACGGTGAATGTCCCCTCCCATAGAGAATAAAGAGGAGCGAAAGGGTAGTGGAGTTTGCAGGAGACAATTAGTTCGCTTCATTAGGGTGAAGATTTGTTTGTGATTCTCAGAGACTCCTTGCCAAGTATTTTATTGTACAGCATTGCATTTGGAAGATATCGGCCTGGCAGCTCTCCAAGCCTGATAAGGTCTGTGGTTGTAAATTCACCCTTGGAAGACTGTTTGCCGGGACTTTGCTGGATGTGAATGAGAGGAATTCACATTAGCTTAATAAAAAGGGGTTTTTGTCGGGACAAGGAGTCTGCTTTGGGATTTTATGAAGACTAGTCCAGAACAGAAAGGGCTGTAACAGAGAAAATCTTTTTCCTGGGTTCCTGATTCTTGATCTTTTGGGGAGGGTGAAAAATGTTGCAAATCCCTCCTTAGCCGGTGAATATCAAAAGGGGAGATTCGACTTTGAACAGACAATCCAGGAGTTAAGGCAAACCTGGGTCATAAAGAACTTTTCTTTGAGTTATTCTTTGGAAGGGCAGTTGCTGAAGCGAAAGCTCAAATAATTTGGTCACCAAATGAGAAGAGAGGACTCCTTGGAGAAGACCCAGATGTTGGAGAAGATGAAAGGAAAAAGGAGAAGGAGACGGCAGAGGGTGAGATGGTTAGATAGTGTCATCAAAGCAATAAATGTAAATTTTGGCAAACTCTAGGAGACGATAGAGGATGGGGGTGGGGCTGGCATTCTGTGGCCCATGGGGGTCACCAAGAATAACAGAACAACAGAGTTTGAAGGCACCTTGGAGATCTTCTAGTCCAACTCCCTGCTCAGGCAGGGAATCTTAAGCCATTTCAGACAAATGTCTGTCCAAACTCTTCTTGAAAATCTTTAGTGATGGAGCAACCACAGTTTCTGGAGGAAAGTCCTTCCACTGGTTAATTGTTCTCACTGTTAGGAAGTTTCTCCTTAATTCCAGGTTGCTTCTCTCTTTGATGAGTTTCCAATCATTATTTCTGGTCCTGCCTTCAAGTGCTTTGGGCAATAAATTCACACACACACACACACACACACACACACACACACACACCTCCCTCTTCTTTGAGGAGGCAGCCCCTCAAATACTGGAATACTGCTTTCATGTCGCCCCTAATTCTTCTTTTCTCTAAACTGGCCCAATCCAAATCCTGCAACTGTCCTTCATGTTTTTGTCTCCAGGCCTTTAATCATAGAACCTAGACTAGAATAGTAGAGTGGGAAGGGACCTTGGAGGTCTTCTAGTCCACCCTTCTGCTTGAACAGGAGAACTTATACCATTTCAGACAGTTTCTTCTTAAAAGCTGCTAGTGATGGAGACTCACAACTTCTGAAGGCACGAATCAATTGTCCTCATTGACTAGAATAATAGAGTTGGAAGGGACCTTGGAGGTCTTCTAGTCCAGCCCCCTGCTCAAGCAGGAGAACATATAATATTTCAGATAAGTGACTGTCCAGATTCTTCTTAAACGCCTCCAGTGTTGGAGAATTCACAACGATTGGAGTTGTTCCACTGATTAATTGTTCTAACTGTTAGGAAATTTCTCCAATTCTAAGTTGCTTCTCTCCTTGATTAGTTTCCACCCATTGCTTCCTGTTCTGCCCTCAGGTGCCTTGGAGAATAGCTTGACTCCCTCTTCTTTGTGGCAACCCCTGAGATATTGGAACGCTGCTATCATGTCACAGAGAAGAATCAGACACAACTCAGCAACTGAACAAACAACAAAGAACTTTATACCGTTTCCCCCCAAAACTGGAAAATAAACCCTAGCATGATTTTTCAGGATAGTCATAATATAAGCCTTATTCCTAAAATAAGCCCCAGTTAAGATTGTCAGCCATCTCTGGCAAATGTGCCATAGGCTCTAAGATCTGAGGTAGTGGAAGGCACCTCTAGTCCAATCCCTGCCCGAGGCAACCTTCCTTATATCACCCAGGGAAATCTCTCCAATCTTTGTTTGAACATCTTCTTTCTTGCTCTTGATTTTCATCGCTTGACTTTCAAGAACATGGTTGCTTATGACCAAGCCAACGAATAAAACTGGCCTGATGATATCATTCCTACTTAAATAAGTCAATGAATCATCTCCCCGCCGTGTTTATGCGATGCTTCAGATGTGATCTTAAAAAAACCACTTTGCATGTAGGACATGGGTCTGCTAACCTTAAAGCGGTTGTGTTTTTTCCCTTGGTGACGTTTTCTATCTTAAAAGGTTTGGAAGAACTGCATTGAAGCTAAGGCTGGTTTTGAACTCGTGTGCTGCCTCCAAATTCCAAGGAGCAGAAATTAATGTTTTTAAAAGGTCACAACAAACCAAAGATGAAAAGGCTGTAGGGGATTTGTGCTAGATGCTCTTAAAGCTATAGACTGGACATGTTCGGTTCTCTTAAATCTTTAGAGTGGATCTGTTTCTTTTTTTACTAATATATCAAATCAATGCGTGAACAGTGTGACGCCGGGGTGTCCTAAATACATAAAACAAATCACAAATAAACAAAACACAAATAAAACTAATAAAGTTAATTGTAATATTACATTCAATCAGCTTATATATGTCTAATAATGGCACACATTTATATTAGGTTGCAATCTGTCATTATTCAATTATTCCATGTTTCCTCTTTTCATTACTCTTATTTTATTATACAAAAGCATATACACCAGGCATGTCCAAAGTGCGGCCCGGGGGGCCAAATGTGGCCCTTTTTCAAATTTCAAGCGGCCCACAGCCTCTTCTCCCCACTGGAGTTATTTGCTTAGTCTTTCATAAAATATCGTATTTTTCAAAGTATAAAGATGCATCTTTTTCCCCTCAAAAAAGAGGCTAAAAATCTGGGTGCACCTTATAAACTGAATACAGCATTTTTTGCCTCCCAAAACTCTGCCCCCTTCACCAAAATGGCTGTGCATAGCCTTTAGGAGGTTTTCAGAGTGATCCTGGGGGCTGTGGAGGGCATAAATGAGCAAAAAACGGGCCATTTTTTGCTCAACTTTGCCCCCCCTAGCCCCCAGGAGCACTCCAGAAGCCTCTTAAAGGCTATTCATGCCCTTTAAAAAAAAAGGCCCATTTTCGTGAAAAATGGGCCATTTTTGGGAGAGTGCAAAAACGTTTTTTTTTAATTTGCCTCTTCAAAATCTTGGTGCGTCTTATACTCCGAAAAATACGGTAGTCAATTCGCATTTAATGTTAAGGGTTCAAAGAATGTCAGGCTGAATGATCGGCCCCACACATTTTCACATCACCAAATCTGGCCCTCCTCACAAAAAGTTTGGACACCCCTGGTATACACCAATATTCCCCCTTCTCTTATTTCTGTTCCTTATTCTAGCTTTTAATCATGTCGCCCTTTATTAAAATACTTTTCCTTTCTATCCTAGCTAGCTTCTTAATCATGTCATCTACCTAAAAGAAAAAGAAAAGAGAGAGAGAGAGAGAAAAGCAAAAGCAAATCAGAACAACAACAAAAAAAGAGAAATCGTCCATCCATCGTCTCTTGCCCGCTTCAGTATTTCAATTGCTATGCTTTTTTTTTGAGTTGCCTCCCAGATTCCTCTCTTGAATCTTTACTTGTTAGGTTGTATAAGTTCTGTTGACTGGACTTGTTAGGTTCTCCTAAACCAGTAGACTAAATATGAGTCAGTTGCCAAGCCCGTGACCATGGGGATGCTTAATGGTCATAAGTGTGAAAAACGGCCATAAGTCACTTTTTTCAGTGCTGTTGTAACTTTGGTCACTAAATGAATGGTTGTTAGTAGAGGACTGCCTTTATTCCATATTCTGTAGAACCCAAAGGCCCCTCTTTGACGCAAAAGGATGGCCTGTAAACATGAAATAGCAATAGCTTAGACTTATATGCCACTTACAGTCCTCTCTAAGCAGTTTACAGAGTCGGCCCCAAGAATCTGGGCCTTCATTCTACTGACCTTGGAAGGATGGAAGGCTTCACAGCTTGGAATAGGATTTTTTTTTTTTGAAAAGGTTTTTAAAATTTTTATTTTTCCATAACCACTCTTACATCATTAATCTTACAGTGTGTCATCTGGGTACAATCTTAGTGTCATCCTGTTCAACAGTTACATCGTTTTTAATCTATTTTTCTCTTACCTTTACATTTCCAATTGCCTTTTAAGTCAACTCCTCCCCTATAATTCTATGTTCTTTTCCACATTACTCAATTCTCTCTTTCTTTTTGTCTATATCCGTTTTCTATCCAGTGATAAAGACATCCCCATATCTTGCAATTCTCTGACTCTTCCTTCTCTTTAATTGCAAACGTTAATCTAAGTAAGTTAAATACGGCCACAGTTGGAATACTGCATTCAGTTTTGGTCGCCACAATGTAGAAAAGATGTGGAGACTCTAGAAATTAGTGCAGAGAAGAGCAATAAAGAGGATTAGGGGACTGGAGGCTAAAACATATGAGGAACGCTTGCAGGATCTGGTTATGTTTAGTTTAATAGAAAGAAGGACTAGGGGAGACATGATAGCATTGTTCCAATATCTCAGGGGTTACCACGAAGAAGAGGTAGTCAAGCTATTCTCCAAGGCACCTGAGGGTAGAACAAGAAGCAATGGGTGGAAACTAATCCAGGAGAGAAGCAACTTAGAACCGAGGAGAAACTTCATGACAGTTAGAACAATTAATCAGTGGAACTACTTGTCTCCAGAAGTTGTGAATGGCCCAACACTGGAAGTCTTTAAGAAGATGTTGGATAGCCATTTGTCGGGAACGGTATCCTCCCTAGGCAGGGGGTTGGACTAGAAGACCTCCAAAGTCCCTTCCAACTCTGCTATTGTATTGTATTGTATAATCTGTTCATTTCTGCACAGTCTAATATTTTTTTTATTTTCTCTCCCTCTCAGGGAATTTTTTTTCCATTTTCCAATTTTGTGCAAATCCAATCCTAGCTGCAGTTATTATACGAATAATTAAATATAAATTTTCTTTGCGATATTTCTCTGGTAAAATACCCAACAAAAACAAGTCCTGGCTTTAAAATCAATATACTGCTGCATCATCCTTTCCAACCACATGCAAATTTTTGCCCATATTTTTTTTGCCTCTGCACATGTCCACCACGTATGATAATATGATCCCGGCATCTGGTGACACTTCCAATGGTTGATTTATCTTTGAACATCTTTGCCAATCTTTCCGGTGACATATGCCATCTATAAAACATTTTATACAAATTCTCTTTATATGCCGTTGCCATTGTTAATCAATGGAATCAAGATCACATGAAGTGCTAATACCACTTTATAATGCCTTGGTAAGGCCACACTTGGAATACTGCATTCAGTTTTGGTCACCACAATGTAGAAAAGATGTGGAGACTCTAGAAAGAGTGCAGAGAAGAGCAACAAAGAGGATTAGGGGACTGGAGACTAAAACATATGAAGAACGGTTGCAGGAACTGGGTGTGTCTAGTTTAATGAAAAGAAGGAGTAGGGGAGTCATGATAGCAGTCTTCCAATATCTCAGGGGTTGCCACAAAGAAGAGGGAGTCAAACTATTCTCCAAAGCACCGGAGGGTAGAAAACAAGAAGCAATGGGTGGAAACTAATCAAGGAGAGAAGCAACTTAGAACTGAGGAGAAACTTCCTGACAGTTAGAACAATTAATCAGTGGAACAGAAATTGCCTCCAGAAGTTGTGAATGCTCCAACACTGGAAGTCTTTAAGAAGATGTTGGATAGCCATCTGTCTGAAACGGTATAGGGTTTCCTGCCAAGGCAGGGGGTTGGACTAGAAGACCTCCAAGGTCCCTTCCAACTCTGCTATTGTATTGTATTGTATTAATTTATAATTCCTTTCCTTGGAGTAGGATTTTAAATACAGGGAAAACAGCTTGGCGCCTGGAAAGGTTTGCCTTGTGGCCTTGGCTTAAACTGTCCTGCAAATGACCAAATTTTGCCACAATGAACTAAATCTGTATAAGCTTGAGCAATTTATTAGCAATTTTCCTTTTCTGCAGAACAGGGAGATGACATTAGCAGTTCCAGGATCTGCAACAATTTCAGGACTGGGAACTGATGAGATGATGGATTTTCTTTTTTGTTTGTTTGCTGTCCTGCGTTGGTTTTCTGGAAGAGAACCTTGATTAGTTCATGCTGTTCCCTGCATATTCTGAGCAAGCGATTGTTCATTAAACTTTTAGAGGTAGTGTCTTGAGTAAATACAATCCTAGCATTAGCAATAGCACTTAGACTTATATACCGCTTCATATGGCTTTTACAGCCCTCTCTAAGCTGTTTATAGAGTCAGCCTATTGCCCTCAACAATCTGGGTCCTCATTTTACCCACCTTGGAAGGATGGAAGGCTGAGTCAACCTTGAGCCGGGTGAGATTCGAACTCTTGGCAGTTGCAGGATTAGCCTGCAGTTTTGCATTCTGGGAGCCTCAGTGGTGCAGTGGTTGGAGTATTATGGAATATAGGAACTGACACAGAATTCCGGGATCAAACAGAAAAGGTTTATTGCGCAATAGAGTCAGTCGCTACACAAGAAAGCAGGAGACTGAATCCCGAAGGATTCTAAAACATGTATTTTTATACATACTTTTGACATCTTATGACTATGTTTCCTGCCTAAGCTTCCTGTCTTCAATTCTGCGGTTTGGCTAGGTGTTATTTCCTTTAGATGAAGCTTCCTCTTGCAAACCCTTATTCTGTTCACTAAAGTTTCCTCTTACAGAACTCTTAACATGCTCCATTATAAAGACAGTTACATATATTTAAGATTCCTATTATCCCATATTATTCCATTCCATCTTAAGAGTGCAATGCTGCAGGCCACTTCTGCTGACTACCATGCCGTTCGAAATTTGGCAGTTCAAATCCCAAAAGGCTCAAAGTTGACTCAGCCTTCCATCCTTCCGAGGTGGGTAAAATAAGGACCCAGATTGCTGACTCTGTAAACAGCTTAGAGAGGGCTTTGAAGCATTATAAAGCGGTATATAAGTCTAAGTGCTATTGCTATTCTAATCACTACGCCACCTGTTGGTAATAGAACATAGGTAAATAGAACATAGATAAAATTAGGTAATAGAACATAGAATAATAGCGTGGGAAGGGATATTCTTGGCCTTCTAGTCTTCCAGCAAAAAACCCTATACAATTTCAGACAAATGGCTCTCCAATCTCTTCTTAAAAACTTCCAGTGTTGGAGCAACTTCTGGAGGCAAATCATTCCACTGATTAATTGTTTTCACTATCAAGACATTTCTTCTTAGTTCTGGGTTGGATCTTTCTTTGATTAGTTTCCACCCATTGCTTCTTGTCCTGTCTTTAGGTGCTTTGGAGAATAGCTTGACTCCCTCTTGTTTATGGCAGCCCCTGAGATATTGGAAGACTGCTATCATGTCTCCCCTGGTCCTTCTTTCTCTTAAGCTAAACATACCCAGTTCCTGCAACTGCTCTTCATATGTTTTAGCCTCCAGTCCCCTAATCATCTTTGTTGCTCTTCTCTGCACTCTTTCTAGAGTCCCAACATCTTTTCTACATCGTGTTGACCAAAACTGAATGCCGTATTCCAAGTGTGGCCTTACCAAGGCTTTATAAAGTGGTATTAACCCTTCATGTGATCTTGATTCTATCCCTCTGTTGATGCAGCCTAGAACTGCATTGGCTTTTTTTGGTAGCTGCTGCACATGGCTGGCTCATATTCAAGTGGAAGCTTTCTAGTCCAACCCAGTGGTGGGATTCAACTTTTTTTTACTACTGGTTCTGTGGGCGTGGCTTGGTGGGCATGGCAGGGGAAGGATACTGCTAAATCCCCTTTCCTTCCCAATCAGCTGGGACTCGGGAGGCAGGGAATAGATGGGGGCATGGCCAGTCAAAAGTGGTATTTGCTGGTTCTCTGAACTACTCAAAATTTCCGCTACCGGTTCCCCAGAACTGGTCAGAACCTGCTGAATACCACCTCTGGTCCAACCCACTACTCAAGCAGGAGACCCTATGCCAGTTGGAACAAATGGCTGTCCACTGTCTTCTTCAAAACGTCAAGTGTTGGAGCATTCACAACTTCTGGAGGCAAGTTGTTCCACTGGTTAATTGTTCTCACTGTCAGGAAATTTCTCCATAATTCCAGGTCAGACCCCTCTTTAATGCTTTTCCACCCAGTGGTGGGTTTCAATTGATTTTACTACCGGTTCGCTCATGTGCACATGCTCGTACAACGTCGCGGTGGGCAGGCGTAGCCTCCTTCCGCCGTCACTACCGGTTCGCCCAGTCCGGGGCGAACTGGGAGAAACCCACCACCTCTGCTTCCACCCATTACTTCTTGTCTGGCCTTCAGATGCTTTGGAGAATAGGTTGACTCTCCTCATCTCTGTGGCAATCCTTCAAGTACTGGAAAACGGCTATCTTATGTATTAATCTAATGGTGTTGTTCCATGAATGCTTTGGCCCAAGTTGCTAATAAAGAGTTTTGATTCCCTGGTGCTCATTAAACAGCCCCAAGCTTCTTCTTTTTTTAAAAAAATAATTTTTATTGAATGTTTTAATCTTTAAAAACAGTAAAAAAGACACAACAAGGGAAAAAACCACAATAAAACAAAACAAAACACGGAACATACATAACAATATAGAGCAATTTTACAGCTTTCAATATCGACTTTCCTGCCTAGCTTTTATAATTCTCCCTTCTGCATTGCCTTCCTATTACTATAGCCTTGTCCTATGATGTAACATGCATAATATAAACACTTATAGTAATATTCATTATTTGTATCTCCATCTATTTGTATTCTCTATTTCCTATTTTGGCTTCTGATTTCTAGCCACTTGTACATTTTATTCCATACTTTATAGAAGTGCGATTCTTCTCTTTCTTTTAGTTCTATTGTCATTTTGTCCATTTCTGCACAGCCCCAAGCTTCAATTCCATGTACTTTCCATTGAAATCAATAAGTTTGGTCACAAACCCTTTTTTGCAGCTAATTCTCAGTTATCCTGTAAACGTGGCTCCAGCGGCATCTCCTGGCACAGCAAAGGGAACACAATTTCTTCTTCATCGAGAGTATATAAAAGAATAAGACGTGGAAGGGACTTTAGAGGTCTTCTAGTCCAACTCCCTGCTCAAGCAGATCTTATATCCTTTCAGAGAAATGGCTGTCCAATCTCGTCTTAAAAACCTTCAGTGGGGGAGCCCCCATAACCTCCAGAGGTAAGCAATTCCATTGATTAATTGTTCTAACGGTCAGGAAATTTCTCCTTAGTTCTGGGTTGCTTCTCTCCTTGATTAGTTTCTTTTATATATATATATATATATATATATATATATATATATATATGTGTGTGTGTGTGTGTGTGTGTGTGTGTGTGTGTGTGTGTGTGTGTATATATATATATATATATATATATATATATATATATATATATATATATATATATATATATATATATATATATATATATATATATATATATATATATATATATGCTGGTTTTGTTGTATTCGGGTCTTTTCCCGTGTAAGGTTGAGATTGTCTTTGCAACGTTTCGGCAGGATCTCACCTGCCATCTTCAAGCAATGTGGGCTCAAAATGTGACGGCAGCTCCGTTCCCATTTTAAGCCCACATTTTGAGCCCACATTGCTTGAAGATGGCAGGTGAGATCCTGCCGAAACATTGCAAAGACAATCTCAACCTTACACGGGAAAAGACCCGAATGCAACAAAACCAGCATACCTACACCCGTGAAAATCTACGAAAACAAACAAATATATATATTCACAACTTTTGGAGGCAACTTCTGTTCCACTGATTAATTGTTCTGACTGTCAGGAAGTTTCTCCTCAGTTCTAAGTTGCTTCTCTCCTTGATTAGTTTCCACCCATTGCTTCTTGTTCTACCCTCAGGTGCCTTGGAGAATAGTTTGACTCCCTCTTCTTTGGGGCAAACCCTGAGATATTGGAAGACTGCTATCATGTCACTCCTAGTCCTTCTTTTCTCTAGGCTGGTCACATCCAACTCCTGCAATGATTCTTCATATGTTCTTTCAAAAGGCCTGAAGATCTGGTTTTTCCAGCGGGGCTGGAGACCCCAGGGGAATATTGGTATGGGGTCTAGGATTAGAAGGATGGGATTGGACTAGAAGGCCTCCAAGTATCTATTTAAGTTGCGGGTGCTCACTGGAGGCTTTTAAGAAAAGACTGGACAACCGTTTGTCTGAAATGCTCTAGGGTTTCCTGCTCGAGTGGGTTAGGGGAGAGGGGGTTGGACTAGAAGATCTCCAAAGTCCCTTCCAATTCTGTTATTCTGTTAATTAATCTGTGGAATGGCTTGCCTTAAGAAGTGGGTCCTCCATCGCCGGAGGCTTTTCAGAAGAGATTGGACACCCATTTGTCCAGAATGGTATAGATTCTCCTGCTCAAGCAGGGGGATGGACTAGAAGATCTCCAAGGTCCCTTCCAACTTCTATTCTATTCTACTCTACTCTACTCTACTCTACTCTACTCTACTCTACTCTACTCTATTCTTCATTCCAATATTATTCTATTCTATTCTATTCTATTCTATTCTATTCTATTCTATTCTATTCTATTCTATTCTATTCTACTCTACTCTACTCTACTCTAAGCTACTCTACTCTATTCTTCATTCCAATATTATTCTATTCTATTCTATTCTATTCTATTCTATTCTATTCTATTCTATTCTATTCTATTCTATTCTATTCTACTCTACTCTACTCTACTCTACTCTACTCTTCTATTCTTCATTCCAATATTATTCTATTCTATTCTATTCTATTCTATTCTACTCTACTCTACTCTAAGCTACTCTACTCTATTCTTCATTCCAATATTATTCTATTCTATTCTATTCTATTCTACTCTACTCTACTCTACTCTTCTATTCTATTCTATTCTTCATTCCAATATTATTCTATTCTATTCTATTCTATTCTATTTACTCTTCTCATTTTCTCTTCTTCTCTTCTATATTCTCTTCTCATTCTCTTCTCTATTTTATATTCTATTCTATATGCTCTTCTCTTTTCAGTCTCTTCTTTTCTATATTCTATTCCATATACTCTTCTCTTCCCTTTTAATTCTATTAATTCTGTGCGCTATGTTTGGTTGAAACTTAGTGGGTGGTGCAATGAAGGGCAATGAAATGGCTCTTCCTGAAGAGGGTAGATCTTTGTTATGTAGAATAGACTGGCTCAGGCCTTAATGGTCCATTGACAAAGGGGGGCGGGGAGGCTATTAAGGGTGAGTCAGTTTCCTGCCTAAAACATGTTTCCCCATTTCTCATCCAGGGAAATATAATATTCTGCCTTTTCAATATTTCCTAGGATATTTCATCCGTCTAGGTGAGGGGTGGGTGCTAACTTCCTTCAAAACAGAACTAATAAATAAACTAATGAATAGAAATATAAGCCTATCCTCATGACATTCACCAAATTTAGGGCTGATTTTCCTCAGTGGAATGCTGAGCTTTGGGAAATAAAATCCCCCTGAATCCTCTGCAGGAGATTACAGATATTGACTTTTCTCAAGACAATCCCATTGCAAAATTCAGCTCTAGTCAGAGCCTCCGACATGCCACGGAGTCAAGTGTTTGTCCCCACTCTCTCTCGTTCCCACCCCAGCAAAATCACGCGGACGGCAGAAACAACGTCGTCATTTAAAATTCAATTTCTGATTCCACCCATATTCACAGGCGATGCCTCCGAACGAGGATTCCATTAAAAGGTTTAATAGATTTTATGAGAGTTGTCAGTTGCAAAAAAAAAAAAAAAGTGGGGGAATGGAGCAAATGCATTCTCTCTGCTCCTGGAAATTCAGATGGCAGACTGGTAAACAAATTTACCATGGAAATGAAAGCAGGAGGGGAAACATTTCCACCGCCCATATATAATCTCAAACAGGCAGCAAATAAACCTCATCTGAATAACTTTAAAAGCTGGGCATGTATTCTTTTCCTTGGTTTGTTCGTAGGCTTGACACCAATGGAGTTTTCGGCCATTCAGACAAGATGATTTACTGGAACGAGGAAGCAGCCCAAATCAGTCGGGCAAGCTTGGTTAGAGTTCACATTTGCATGTTGGGTGAAGCCAACCCAAGAAAGGGTTTCATTCCGTAGGTAGGTGTGGTTTGTGCTTGTGTCAGTGGTGAAATTCAAAAATTTTCCCTACCGGTGCTGTGGGCTTGGCTTGGTTGGCTTGGTGGGCATGGCTTGATGGTCAGGGGGTTGGACTAGAAGACCTCCAAGGTCCCTTCCAACTCTACTATTGTATTGTATTGTATTGTCATATGACTGGGGTGGGCGTGGCTCGGTGGTCATGTGACTGGGTGGGCGTGGCTGCACAACTGACTCGCACACAATGTAAAAGCAACTGGACTTCACACAAAACGGCCCAACAACAAGCAGGGACCTCATAGACAATCAGGCACAGCTGATCTCGGAACTTTGTTTTTTTTAAAAAAAACTTTTAAAAGCATTTTCTATTATTACTGGTTCGGCCAAATCAGCCTGAACCCGTAGCATTTCACCCTTCGTTTGTGTGGTGTTTGTGTAGAGAGCAAGGTATGGTGTGAGTGGGTAAAAAATAAGTATGCTGCTGCTGGAGGCTAAGAAATACAGAATAACAGAGTTGGAAGGGACCTTGTAGGTCAGCGATGGGGAACCTTTTTTGGCTCGCGTGCAGGGAGTGCAGGGGGGGGGTCGTGTGCGGGCGTGCCGCATCCATAATGCAAAGCACGACCCCCCCAGTGCGCATGCACGCATGAGAGGCGTGACCCCCATTTTTGGCATGCTTTTTTCGCCCTCCCCAGGCTCCAGAGGCTTTATAGGAGCCTTGGGAAAGCGAAAACAGCCTCCCTTGCCCTCCCGGAAGCCCTCTGGAGGCTTCAGGGACCTTCAGGAGGCTTCCCTGAAGCCTCCGGAAGGCAAAAAACGACCCTACAAGCAAACCGGAAGTGACTTCCCGTTTGCTCATAGGGTCCTTTTTAGTCCTCCAGAGGCTTCAAGGAAGCCTCCTGAAGGTCCCTGAAGCCTCCAGAGGGCTTAAACCAACCTTACGAGCAAACCAGAAGTCCATTCTTGAACTTCCGATTTGCCCATAGGGCTGGGTTTTTTTTGCGCTCCGGAGGCTTCAGGGAAGCTCGTGAAGCCTCCGGAGGGCCTCTGCGAGGGGGGATGCTCTTTTCGCCCTCCCCAGGCTCCTATAAAGCCTCTGGAGCCTGGGGAGGGCGAAAAATGGCTTTAAAAAAGGCTGAACTCAGCTGACAGGGCAATGCCTCGTGTGCCCTGACAAATAGACACGGTGCCACTTGTGGCACGTGCGCCATAGGTTCGCCATCCCGGTTGTAGGTTATCTAGTTCAACCCCCCGCCAAACAGTACACCATTTCTGACCGATGGCAGTCCAGTCTCTTCTTGAAAGCTTCCAGGGAT
Organism: Natrix helvetica; assembly: GCF_964273705.1. NCBI lineage: Eukaryota > Metazoa > Chordata > Lepidosauria > Squamata > Natricidae > Natrix > Natrix helvetica. The sequence goes on from NC_138549.1 coordinate 171,752,269, forward strand.
GAAGCTCTCACAACTTCTGAAGGCAACTTCTGTTCCTTTGATTGTTTTCACTGTCATAAAATTCCTCCTTATTTCCAGGTTGAATCTCTCCTTGGTCAGTTTACAATCCATTATTCCTTGTCTGTCCTTCAGGAGTTTTGGAGAACAGCTTGACCCGCCCTCCTCTCTGTGGCAGCCCCTCAAATATGGAAACCCTGCTCTCATGTCTCCCCTGGTCCTTCTCTTCACTAGACTAGCCATGCCGGGTTCCTGTAACCGTTCATCCTATGTTTCAGCCTCCAGTCCCCTCATCATCTTGGTTGCTCTTCTCTATATTATTTCCAGAGTCTCAACATCTTTTTTATAGTGTGGTGACCATTGGTGGGATTCATGTTTTTTTACCACCGGTTCTGAGGGCGTGGCTTTGTGGACGTGGCAGGGGAAGGATACTGCAAAATGCCCATTCCCTCCCTACTCTCAAAATTTCTGCCACTAATTCTCCAGAACCTGTCAGAATTGGCTTAATACCATCTCTGGTGGTGACCAAAACTGGATGCCCTTACTAAGGCTTTATATACGGTAGAAGAATGGTTACAGGAATTGGGAATGTCTAGTTTAATGAAAAGAAGGACTAGGGGAGACATGAGAGCAATGTTCTGATATCTCAGGGGCAGCCCCAAAGATGAGGGAGTCAAGCTATTCTCCAAAGCACCTGAAGGCAGAGGACAAGAAGCAATGGATGGAAACGAATCAAGGAGAGAAGCAACCTTGAACTAAGAAGAAATTTCCTAATGGTGAGAATAGTCAACCATTGGAACAGCTTATCTTCAGAAATTGGGGGGTGATCCATCACTGGAGGCTTTCAAAAAGAGAGCAGAAGGTTGGACTAGTGGACCTCCAAGGGTCCTTTCCAACTCTCTTACTCTATGTTCTAATGATACTCAGGTAGAAGATCCTGAGAGGAGACCTAGAACAATACAGTGATGAAGATGCTGGACTAGGAGCAAGAAACACCAGCTTCAGGGGCATCTCAAAAGGTGATTTTGGACCAGTCATAGTTTCTCAGCCTAAGCTTCCTCCCAGAGTTGAATTGGCCCTGGGGAGATCTAGGGTTTAGTCCCAGAAGCTTCCTGAATGATTTTCGGCTGGTTCTTCCCTCTCTGCCCAAGAGTTAAAGTATTATGACATTCAATAATAATAATTGAATAACATAAAAAATTAAAATATACCATATTAGCATAGTAAAACCAAGCTGTAGAATTAAGGAGGTCTTCTAGTCCAAGCCCCTGCAAGAATGAATGCCCAGTCTGGTCTTACTTTGATGGCTTTGGATTCAATCTTGAAAGGTTACTGAAGAAGATGGATGCTATCAAATCATGCCTGCTGCTTCTCCACTCCATTGTCTAAGAGCTTCTAAAGAATTAGGTACATGTTTGATTAGGTCTTTCAGTGTGACAGACAGTCAGTCAATCAATCAATCAGATAGACAGATTGTGACACCATGGACTATAACACATCAGGTCTTTCTGTCCCCTATTGTCTCCCAGAGTTTGCCCAAATTCATGTCCATTGTGTTGATGACTCCATCTAACCATCTCATCCTCTGCAATCCCCTTCTCCTTTTGCCATCTGTCTTCCCCAAAATCAGGGTCTTTTCCAATGAGTCAGAGGTAGATAGATGATAGATGACAGATGATAGATGATACAGTAGATGATAGATTATGATAATCACAACAATGATGGTGGTGATGATAACTAGATAGATTAGATACATAGACAGACAGACAGATTATGTAGATTGTGTAGTTTATGTAGATTATGTAGATAGATAGACAGATAGATGATATAGATAGATATAGATAGATAGACAGACAGACAGATAGACAGAGATAGATAGATAGATAGATACAGATAGATAGATATAAATAGATAGTGTAGATAGACAGACATAGACAAATGTAGTTAGATAGATGTGTTGCGGCCGGCTGAGCTGTTGTTGGTGGACTCTGACAGCTCAGACCATTATGGGACTGCTCTGGAGGATGAGGAAGACTCCGGAGGGTTTTTGGATTCAAAGCAGGAACTAGAGAACCCTGTTGGCCACCAGGTGGCATCTGAGTCAGGGAGCAGTGAGGAGGAACAGAGGGAGGTTGTCTCTGATGTGCGTAGACATCGAATTGATAGGAAAAAGGAACAGCTGTGGAGAAGACGTCGTAGAAGGAAGTAGGGACAGCTGGTTAAGGGTGTGGCCCCTCCCAAAGAGTTTATAGGTGGAGGGATGGGAGGGGAATCTTTGCAGGAAACAACAGTCCATATTCAAGCCATTGCGAAAGCCTTCTGTAAGTGTTACCTTGTGTTTGTGAAGAGAACTTTCTAGGCTCCCAGCCAAGGGGTGGCTTTATCTATGTAATTAGTGGTAGCAGACAGCCAAGCCTGGGTCTGCATATGCATTGTAATCACGGGACACAACAAGATGATATAGATAGATGATAGACAGATTGATTGCTTGACAGATAGAGGCGATAGATGGATGATAGATAGATAATATGATAGATAGAGATAGATGATAGAATTTATACAGACACAAACACAGGGGAAGGAGAGAGGGAGAGAGAGGGAGAGCGTAGAATACTTTCTTTGGCCCAGTGTGATGAGACACACAAATGAATTTGTCTCCGGTGCAAAAGTGTACATGCAAAGCAACAGAGTAATAATCATCAGCATAATGATACCAATAAGGTGGGATAGTAGAGAAGATGTGAAGGCTAGTAATAATACTACAGCCGTACAACACAGGTGAATATCCTTAGGCAGAGAACAAAAGTGTGAAAATGAGGTGCTCAGCAGATCACCGTGCTGAGGGGCACAGGGGGAAAAAACCATCCTTGTGCCTAGTTGTTTCGGCATGCAATGCCCTATAGAGCGTCCTTTTGAGGGAAGAAGTGGAAACAAGTTACGTCCCGGATGTGAGGGGTCTGAAATGATTTTCTCAGTCCTCCTTCTAACCTGCACAATATACAGGACTTCTATGGTAGGTGGGCTGGTTGTAATTCTGTGTTTATACAATACAATAGTAGAGTTGGAAGGGACCTTGGAGGTCTTCTAGTCCAACCCCCTGCCTAGGCAGGAAACCCTATACCGTTTCAGACAAATGGCTATCCAACATCTTCTTAAAGACTTCCAGTGTTGGGACATTCACAACTTCTGGAGGCAATTTCTGATCCACTGATTAATTGTTCTAACTGTCAGGAAATTTCTCCTCAGTTCTAAGTTGCTTCTCTCCTTGATTAGTTTCCACCCATTGCTTCTTGTTCTACCCTCGGGTGCCTTGGAGAATAACTTGACTCCCTCTTCTTTGTGGCAACCCCTGAGATATTGGAAGACTGCTATCATGTCTCCCCTAGTCCTTCTTTCTCTTAAGCTAGACATACCCAGTTCCTGCAACCGTTCTTCATATATTTTAGTCTCCAGTCCCCTAATCATCTTTGTTGCTCTTCTCTGCACTCTTTCTAGAGTCTCCACATCTGTGTGAGTTTGTGTGCATGCAGACACGGACACACAAGGGCATGCGTTCATATACACATACACAACTACACACACCCGGTATTTTCATACTTAGGTGCTTCTTCACTGGGCCAACAATTTCACTTGCAGTCACTTGATTGCCTCTACTGCCCCCTTGTGTTTAGGAACTGCAAAAGTGGCTTAAAAAAAATCCCTTGGTTTACACTTTGGAAACGAAAAACGAACCCCTCCCAAAAGGTAAACTTTTCTCATTTGGCTGAGACAGGGGAGTCCAAAGCAAAGTGCAAGAACACCGGAATACTGACGGTCACAAAATGAGGGCATCACACAATTGCTGCAATGATTTTCTTGCGTTGGGTTAGGTGATGCCCACGAGGACAGGGCACAATCATACAAACCCTGCGATTTGATTTGATTTTATCTTGTTTTGTGCATATCTCACCTTTATTGTTTTCCTTTGAAATGACTTAAGTGCTCAATACACTTTCCTCCGTCTGATTTCCCTACACAACAACAACCAGGTGAGGCAGGTTGGGCTGAGAGAGAGGGACTGGTCCCAAAAATCACCCAGTTGGGTTTCATGCCTAAGGTAGGACTAGAACTCACCATCTCCTGGTCATTGGCCCCGTCATTCAGTCATTTTTCATGCCGAAGGAGGGATTAGAACTCACCACCTCCTGGTTATTGGTACACAGTCACCCAGCTAGCTTGCTTGCCTCAGGCGGGACTAGAACTCACCATCTCCTGGTCATTGGACCAAAGTCATCCAGACACTTTTCATGCCTAAGGCAGGACTAGAACTCACCATCTCCTGGTCTTTGGACCAAAGTCATTCAGTCATTTTTCATGCCTAAGGTGGGTCTAGAACTCATCATCTCCTGGTCTTTGGACCAAAGTCATCCAGACGCTTTTCATGCCTAAGGCAGGACTAGAACTCACCATCTCCTGGTCTTTGGACCAAAGTCATTCAGTCATTTTTCATGCCTAAGGTGGGTCTAGAACTCATCATCTCCTGGTCTTTGGACCAAAGTCATCCAGACGCTTTTCATGCCTAAGGCAGGACTAGAACTCACCATCTCCTGGTCTTTGGACCAAAGTCATTCAGTCATTTTTCATGCCTAAGGTGGGTCTAGAACTCATCATCTCCTGGTCTTTGGACCAAAGTCATCCAGACGCTTTTCATGCCTAAGGCAGGACTAGAACTCACCATCTCCTGGTCTTTGGACCAAAGTCATCCAGACGCTTTTCATGCCTAAGGCAGGACTATAACTCACCATCTCCTGGTCTTTGGACCAAAGTCATTCAGTCATTTTTCATGCCTAAGGCAGGACTAGAACTCACCATCTCCTGGTCTTTGGACCAAAGTCATCCAGACACTTTTCATGCCTAAGGCAGGACTAGAACTCACCATCTCCTGGTCTTTGGACCAAAGTCATTCAGTCATTTTTCATGCCTAAGGCAGGACTAGAACTCACCATCTCCTGGTTATTGGACCAAAGTGATCCAGACACTTTTCATGCCTAAAGTGGGACTAGAACTTACTGTCTCCTGATGATTAGCCCAAAGGGATGTCTTTCATACCTAAAGTGGGATTAGAACTCATCATCTCCTGGTTTCTAGCCTGCTGCCTTAACCACTAGACCAAACTGACTCTCAGTTAAACTTTGTTCCATCTTTTGAAACTTAAACATACCCAATTGGTCCTTCTACCATTCCAGGGTTGGAGTCAATAGGCTACCGTGATTTTTTGGAGGGCTGTGGCAAAAATGCCCCACGGACTTGATTTTCTTCCTGTTTAACATGGTTAGCTTTTTTTTTAATTACAGAGCGGATCAATCTTAGCATGTTGTGTAAATACACCCCACCCATTGGGTATCAGTCTGTCCCCCTTATTAAATGGGTTGGTGAACACAGATGAAAAGTGTCCTAGCAGAATGACAGAGTTGGAAGGGACATTGGAGGCCTTCTAGTCCAACACCTCCCCTATTCAAGACCTTGTACCATTTCAGACAAATGGCTATCCAACATCTTCTTAAAGACTTCCAGTGTTGGAGCATTCACAACTTCTGGAGGCAACTTCTGTTCCACTGATTCATTGTTCTAATTCCTCCTTAGTTCTAAGTTGCTCCTCTTCTTGATTAGTTTCCACCCATTGCTTCTTGTTCTGCCCTCAGGTGCTTTGGAGAATAGCTTGACTCCCTCTTCTTTGTGGCAACCCCTGAGATATTGGAACACTGCTATCCTGTCTCCCCGAGTCCTTCTTTCTCTTAAGCTAAACATACCCAGTTCCTGCAACCGTTCTTCATATGTTTTAGCCTCCAGTCCCCTAATCATCTTTATTGCTCTTCTCTGCACTCTTTCTAGAGTCTCCACATCTTTTTTATAGTATGGCGATCAAAACTGGATGTGATATTCCAAGTATGGCCTTACTAAGGTTTATAAAGCGGTACTAGAACTTCACCTGATTCTATCCCACTCAGGGGTGGATGCTCGGGGTTCGCACGGGTTCGGCTGATATTCTAGCTAGGATTCTGCCCAGTTCGGCGAACCCCAAATGCCACCTCTGGCTACCCATGCCCACCCCACCCATCCCAGGAGTCTCCACGCGGCCCATTCATCATGCCAGGTAAATGCAGGGCCGCTGTGCGGGGGCTTGGGGAGAGGGGAAAACGGGCCTACCAGAAGTTCCGGAAGTCTGGAAGTGGGCCTGTTTCCGGCCTCCGGAGGGCCTGTGGAACCTGGGGGAAGCAGTTTTTGCCCACCTGGAAGCTCGAGAAAAGATTCCTGAGCTTGGGGAGGAGGAGAACGAACCTGTTGCTGCAGTTTTTGAAGCCCACCCTTGATCCCTCTGTTAATGCGGCCTAGAATTGCATTGCTCACACTCTTTTAATTCTTTCTCTCCTAATAATATTTCCATCTATCCATAGGCCTGAAACCTCCTGCATTTTGCAGAATATGTTAATAGGATAGGACAGAATAGAATAGGATAGAATACAATAAGGAATAGAATAGAATAAAGAATGGAATAAGCAACAGAACAGAATAATGAATAGAATAGAACAGAACAGAATAATGAATAGAATAGAATAATGAATAGAATAGAATAAAATAGAACAGAATAAAATAAAGAATGGAATAAGCAACAGAACAGAACAGAACAGAATAATGAATAGAATAGAATAAAGAATGGAATAAGCAACAGAACAGAACAGAATAAGGAATAGAATAGAATAATGAATAGAATAGAATAAAGAATGGAATAAGCAACAGAACAGAACAGAATAAGGAATAGAATAGAATAATGAATAGAATAGAATAAAGAATGGAATAAGCAACAGAACAGAACAAGGAATAGAATAGAATAAGGAATAGAACAGAACAGAATAATGAATAGAATAGAATAATGAATAGAATAGAATAAAATAGAACAGAATAGAATAAAGAATGGAATAAGCAACAGAACAGAACAAGGAATAGAATAGAATAAGGAATAGAACAGAACAGAACAGAATAATGAATAGAATAGAATAATGAACAGAATAGAATAAAGAATGGAATAAGCAACAGAACAGAACAGAATAAGGAATAGAATAGAATAATGAACAGAATAGAATAAAGAATGGAATAAGCAACAGAACAGAACAGAATAAGGAATAGAATAGAATAATGAATAGAATAGAATAAAGAATGGAATAAGCAACAGAACAGAACAGAACAGAATAATGAATAGAATAGAATAAAGAATGGAATAAGCAACAGAACAGAACAGAATAAGGAATAGAATAGAATAATGAATAGAATAGAATAAAGAATGGAATAAGCAACAGAACAGAACAAGGAATAGAATAGAATAAGGAATAGAACAGAACAGAATAATGAATAGAATAGAATAATGAATAGAATAGAATAATGAATAGAATAGAATAAAATAGAACAGAATAGAATAAAGAATGGAATAAGCAACAGAACAGAACAGAACAAGGAATAGAATAGAATAAGGAATAGAACAGAACAGAACAGAATAATGAATAGAATAGAATAATGAACAGAATAGAATAAAGAATGGAATAAGCAACAGAACAGAACAGAATAAGGAATAGAATAGAATAATGAACAGAATAGAATAAAGAATGGAATAAGCAACAGAACAGAACAGAATAAGGAATAGAATAGAATAATGAATAGAATAGAATAAAGAATGGAATAAGCAACAGAACAGAACAGAATAAGGAATAGAATAGAATAATGAACAGAATAGAATAAAGAATGGAATAAGCAACAGAACAGAACAGAATAAGGAATAGAATAGAATAATGAACAGAATAGAATAAAGAATGGAATAAGCAACAGAACAGAACAGAATAAGGAATAGAATAGAATAATGAATAGAATAGAATAAAGAATGGAATAAGCAACAGAACAGAACAAGGAATAGAATAGAATAAGGAATAGAACAGAACAGAATAATGAATAGAATAGAATAATGAATAGAATAGAATAAAATAGAACAGAATAGAATAAAGAATGGAATAAGCAACAGAACAGAACAGAACAAGGAATAGAATAGAATAAGGAATAGAACAGAACAGAACAGAATAATGAATAGAATAGAATAAGGAACAGAATAGAACAGAACTAAACAAAGTAGAATAATAGAGTTGGAGGGGGCTTTGAAAGTGTTCTAGTCAAACGTTTAACACCAAAAAAAGAAAGAAAAGAAAAGAAAAAGAAAAAAAAGATGATTCATCATCTTTCCGCTCTAGTCCATCATCCCTAACATGTAAGAGGAAAGCTTTTTTTTTTTAAAAAAAAATGCTTCAAGATATGGTAGCTGAAAGTGGTGTTGATTAAGAACCTGCAGCATTTGTTCAGCTTGTAGCTATAAATGGACTCTAGTAAACAAGAGCTGTAAATTAACCTATGCGGAGATGAACCATGAAGGACCTTGTTATGCAGATTCCTCCTTCCTCCATCCACTCCAAGCCTCAATTATCCCAGTCTCTAAAGAGCTACTCGAGCCATTAGGAGCACACGGTCCACCAAATTATTTACTCACGAATTAGTATCAGCAACCTTTCCTGGCACTCTTCCGATTTCCATAGGTGCATCAGAGGGATAATTCTGTAAGGTTCTACATTTAGGCAAGAAAAACGAAATGCACAGGTACAGTATAGGTGGTACCGTGCTCAATAGTAGTAACTATGAGAGGGATCTTGGAGTCCTAGTGGACAACCATTTAAATAGGAGCCAGCCATGTGCAGCAGCTGCCAAAAAAGCCAACACAGTTCTAGGCTGCATCAACAGAGGGATAGAATCAAGATCAGGTGAAGTGTTAATACCACTTTATAATGCCTTGGTAAGGCCACACTTGGAATACGGGATTCAGTTTTGGTCGCCACGATGTAGAAAAGACGTGGAGACTCTAGAAAGAGTGCAGAGAAGAGCAACAAAGAGGATTAGGGGACTGGAGACTAAAACAGAGGAAGAACGGTTGCAGGAACTGGGTATGTCTAGCTTAAGAGAAAGAAGGACTAGGGGAGACATGATAGCAGTCTTCCAATATCTCAGGGGTTGCCACAAAAAAGAGGGAGTCAAACTATTCTCCAAGGCACCTGAGGACAGAACAAGAAGCAATGGGTGGAAACTAATCAAGGAGAGAAGCAACTTAGAACTGAGGAGAAATTTCCTGACAGTGAGAACAATGAATCAGTGGAACAGAAGTTGCCTCCAGAACGTGTGAATGCCCCAACATCTTCTTAAAAACATCCAGTGTTGGAGCATTCACAACTTCTGGAGGCAAGCTGTTCCACTGATTACTTTTTCTAACTGTCAGGAAATTTCTCCTCAGTTCTAGGTTGCTTCTCTCCTTAATTAGTTTCCACCCATTGTTTCTTGTCCTGCCTTCAAGAGCTTTGGAGAATAGTTTGACTTCATCTTCTTTGTGGCAACCCCTGAGATATTGGAAGACTGCTATCATGTCTCCTCTAGTCCTTCTTTCTCTTAAGCTAAACATACCCAGTTCCTGCAACCGTTCTTCATATGTTTTAGTCTCCAGTCCCCTAATCGTCTTTGTTGCTCTTCTCTGCACTCTTTCTAGAGTCTCCACATCTTTTCTACATCATGGCGACCAGAACTGAATGCAGTATTCCAAGTGTGGCCTTACCAAGGCATTATAAAGTGGTATTTACACTTCGTGTGATCTTGATTCTATCCCTCTGTTGATGCAGCCTAGAACTGTGTTGGCTTTTTTGGCAGCTGCAGCACAAAGCTGGCTCCTATTTAAATAGTTGTCCACTAGGACTCCAAGATCCCTCTCAGTGTTGCTACTGTTGAGCAAGGTACCACATAAATGCTGTACCTGTGCATCTTATGTCCCTGCCCCTTCTTGCTTGCAGAGAAATATGATTATTTAAGTCTATAGGCCGCCTGACTCCCAACAATATCTTCCAAATTTCTGACCAAATAGGAACAGACAGCAGAGAAGATATTATAAAAGAATTCCTTTCTGAGATCTTTCTGTGCCTGAAGCTTTTGAAGATGTCTGTGTGCCTGGATTACTCGAACAGTATTTGTTCCTTCGGTGAAAATACATAGCTTTGTTTTGCAGTGCTTGATCCATAAGTCTTTTTCATCTTAATCTCTTTGCTACAATGTCATTCATAACTCATGCTTATAGCAGCAGTAGAATTATTGTCGAAATCTGTTAAATGCAGAGGGGATGGGAGAGAACCTGGTCCTTTTGTTGCATTGGCAAAAATATCTTCCAAAAGAAAAGAGCCAAGCATAAGTGGAAGCCAAGTGAATTTCACTGACAATAGAACACCGGGAGATCTTTTTTTTTCCTAGGAAAATTCCCATTACTTTTCTTTAACGAAAAGCATGCAGCCAAATTGCCACTCGTGTTTGACTCAACTTAACACTTTTAAGTCAGCACTCGTCCACCGAAAGCTTTCTAAAGCTGGCTTAGGCCAGGTACCTTGCTGACAATATTGGAGGAATCAATTCTGAAAACTGCAGGTCTCCTCCAAGTGAAACTCTGCGTCCCGTGGATTCCTAAAATTGCCATCTGGAGTGACTGACCTGGGCACAAAATTTGCAGTGATAAGTGATTCCACTTAAGTAAGAGCCAGCAGTAGGTTACAACTGCCGAAGAAGCCAGTGCAGTATTCTGTTTTTGTTCAGCACTGAGACTCACATCTCATTCTTCGTGACCTTCCCCCCCCCCATGGGCCACAGCATGTCAGGTAACATCATCAGTGCTAGAAGGGAGTGGGGTTTGCGAGGAGGAGGAGGAAGAGGAAGAGGAAGAAGAAGAGGAGGAGGACTGTGGATTCCTTGGTGCTCTCTGAGCTTGGTTGCTTTCTTGCAGATGTTTCATGACCCAACTAGGTAACATCATCAGTGCTAGAAGGGAGTGGGCTTTGCAGAGTGGAGGAGAAGGGGATAAAGAGGAAGAGGAGGAGGGGAAGGAAGAAGAGGGGGAGGAGGAGGAGGGGGAGGGGGAATAGAAGGAGGAAGAGGAGGGGGAGGAGGAGGGGGAAGAAGAGGGGCAGGAGGAAGAGGAGAAAGAGGAGGGGGAAGGAAGAGGGAGAGGAGGAAGAGGGGGAGGAGGAAGAGGGAGAGGAGGAAGAAGAAGGAGGAAGAAGAGGGAGAAGAGGGGCGAGGAGGAAGAGGAAGAGTGAGAGGTGGAAGAAGAAGAGAAGGAGGAAGAGGAGGAGGGGGGGAGGAGGAGAAAGAGGAAGGGGAGGAGGACAAGGAAGAGGAAGAGGAGGAGAAGGAGAAAGAGAACTGAAGGGTCCTTGGTATTCTCTAAGCTTGTTCTCTTGTAAATGTTTCATGACCCAACTAGGTAACATTGTCAGTGCTAGAAGTGAGAAAATAGAGAAAATTTGTATAAGATGTTTTACAGGTGGCATCTATCCCCAACGAGAATTGCAAGAATGTCCAAGAATAAATCGGAAAAGTGTTGGAAATGTCATCAGATACCGGGTTCATACTACCACATGTGGTGGACTTGTATTGAAGCTAAAAGATACTGGACTAAAATCCACATGTGGTTGGAGAAAATGATACATAAACACATAGACCTCAAACCAGAGATCTTTTTACTGGGAATCATACTAGAAATTTACAACAAAGACTTAAAATATTTGATTCTAAATGTTTTAACAGCAGCTAGAATCGTATTTGCAAAAAACTGGAAAAACGAAATGATACCAAAACAGGAAGAAGTTATTCGAAAGATAATGGAGTGCACTGAAATGAGCAAATTGACATTTGAAATTAGAGAACAAGAAGACGAGCAATTTTATAAGATATGGGATTTGTTTTATCAGTGGCTGGAAAAAAGAACCTGGACATGAAAAATGTTTTATTTATGTTTTAATTGAAGGAGAAAAATGAGAATACAATAATGTTGTTAAATAGACTAATAACGATACAATGTTTTAATTGAAGGAGAAAAGCAAAAACATAATAATCTTGTTAGACTAACAATAATACAATGAAACACTGACATATATATGAATAATTTAGAATTTTTTGTTATAAAATGAAGGATAAAGATAATAAATGAACCAATATACATTTGATAGAAGATTGGTAATAAAATATATATCTCTAAGTGCATACCATAAAGATATCCTGTTGAAAGTAGTGAAAGATATATAAACATAAACACTTGGTGAATTCTTCTATACTGTAAAAATATTTAAAATGAGACAATGATTGCATAAAGGTATGTTGTTGTTAAGCAGACAATCAAGAATGTAAGATTTTGGCCCTGAATTAGAAATAATTCAATGTGGCAAAAATATCCAGCACATCTTTCTCCTCCCATTTTCCCCATGTTGTCATTTGGACTGAGAGAGTGTGATCTCCTGGTGATTGGGCCAAAGTCACCCAGCTGGCCTTCATGCCTCAGTTTGAACTAGAACTCACCTCCTCCTCCAGATTGGCCCAACGTCACCCAGCCAGTTTTGTGCCTAAGGCGGGACTAAAAATCACTGTCTCCTGGTGATTGGCCCAAAGTCACCCAGTCAGCTTTCATGCCTAAGGCAGGACTAGAACTCATCATCTCCTGGTGATTGGCCCAATGTTGCCCTGCCAGTTTTCATGCCTCAACTGGAACTAGAACTCACCGTCTCCTGGTGATTGGCTCAAAGTCACCCAGTCAGCTTTCATGCATATGGGAGGACTAGAACTCACTGTCCCCTGGTAATTGGCCCAAAGGTGCCCAGCTGCTTTCAGGCCTCAACTGGAACTAGAACTCATTGTCTCCTGGTGATTGGCCCAAAGTCACCCAGTCAGCTTTCATGCATAAGGGAGGACTACAATTCACCGTCCCCTGGTAATTGGCCCAAAGGCGCCCAGCTGCTTTCATGCCTCAACTGGAACTAGAACTCACTGTCTCCTGGTGATTGGCCCAAAGTCACCCAGTCAGCTTTCATGCATATGGGAGGACTAGAACTCACCGTCCCCTGGTAATTGGCCCAAAGGTGCCCAGCTGCTTTCAGGCCTCAACTGGAACTAGAACTCATTGTCTCCTGGTGATTGGCCCAAAGTCACCCAGTCAGCTTTCATGCATAAGGGAGGACTACAACTCACCGTCCCCTGGTAATTGGCCCAAAGGCGCCCAGCTGCTTTCATGCCTCAACTGGAACTAGAACTCACTGTCTCCTGGTGATTGGCCCAATGTCACCCTTCCAATTTTCATGCCTCAACTGGAACTAAAACTCACCGTCTCCTGGTGATTGGCTCAAAGTCACCCAGTCAGCTTTCATGCATAAGGGAGGACTAGAACTCACTGTCCCCTGGTAATTGGCCCAAAGGTGCCCAGCTGCTTTCATGCCTTAGGCAAGACTAGAACTCACAGCTCTTACTTTCTAGCCTTAACCACTCAACCAAACTGTCTCTCTTTCATAATTCATAAATAGATTCATAAATAAAATCTGAAGTCACAATTTTTTTCTACCAGTTGACAGGCATCTGAAATGTTTCAGATCTTGTTTGAGAAAATTGAAAAAAATAGTTTTAGAAAATAAAAATAATTCATTTGTTTTTCTGTGATTGAAAAAAAGTCAGCGTCCACATCCATATTAAAAATAGGAAAGTTTTCTGAGTATGAATGAAGTGAAACAGGCACCACTTTGCAAGTATTTTATCTTGTTTTGTCCAAATACCACATGGTGGCAGTGAAGACCTATGCAGAAGAAGGGAAAAAAAACAGTTCCAGATAACATGTCCTATTATTTAAACCATTCCTCTTATGATAGGTGCTAATTCATATCCCTTTCACCACCACAAGGCCCATGTCTCTTCAACATCTTCATAAAACAATTTAGATACAGGAAGGGGAAACTCATCAAATTTGCAAATTAAACAAAGCTAGGGGGAGTAGCCAAAACATTAGAAATAGGCTCAAAACCCAAAAGGATTATGACTTGAATACAATGCAATTCCACGGTGAGAAAAATAAGGTCTTATAATTAAGCAGGAAAAACCAAGCGCACAAGTTTAGAATAGGTAATACCTGGCTCAACAACAGTAACAGCAAGCGGGATCTAGGAGACTGGGTATGTGTAGTTTAATGAAAAGAAGGACTGATAGCAGTCTTCCAATATCTCAGGGGTTGCCACAAAGAAGAGGGAGTCAAGCTATTCTCCAAAGCACCTGAGGGCAGGACAAGAAAGGTTCTACATTTAGGCAACAAAAACGGAATGCACAGGTACAGTATAGGTGGTACCGTGCTCAATAGTAGTAACTGTGAGAGGGATCTTGGAGTTCTAGTGGACAACCATTTAAATATGAGCCAGCAGTGTGCAGCAGCTGCCAAAAAAGCCAACACAGTTCTAAGCTGCATCAACAGAGGGATAGAATCAGGATCACGTGAAGTGTTAATACCACTTTATAATGCCTTGGTAAGGCCACACTTGGAATACTGCATTCAGTTCTGGTCGCCACGATGTAAAAAAGATGTGGAGACTCTAGAAAGAGTGCAGAGAAGAGCAACAAAGATGATTAGGGGACTGGAGACTAAAACATATGAAGAACGGTTGCAGGAACTAGGTATGTCTAGCTTAAGAGAAAGAAGGACCAGGGGAGACATGATAGCAGTGTTCCAATATCTCAGGGGTTGCCACAAAGAAGAGGGAGTCAAGCTATTCTCCAAGGCACCTGTGGACAGAACAAGAAGCAATGGGTGGAAACTAATCAAGGAGAGAAGCAACTTAGAACTGAGGAGAAACTTCCTGACAGTTAGAACAATTAATCAGTGGAACAGCTTGCCTCCAGAAGTTGTGAATGCCCCAACACTGGAAGTCTTTAAGAAGATGTTGGATAGCCATTTGTCTGGAACGGTATAGGGTTTCCTGCCTAGGCAGGGGGTTGGACTAGAAGACCTCCAAGGTCCCTTCCAACTCTACTATTGTATTATTGTAAGAAGCAATGGGTGGAAACTAATCAAGGAGAGAAGCAACTTAGAACTAAGGAAAAATTTCCTGACAGAACAATTAATCATTGTTAACAATTAACAATTAATTAAACTGGAAGTTTTTAAGAAGAGGTTGAAGGGACCTTGGAGGTCTTCTAGTCCAACCCCCTGCTTAGGCAGGAAACACTACACCACTCCAGACAAATGGTTATCCAACATCTTCTTTAAAACTTCCAGTGTTGGAGCATTTACAACTTCTGGAGGCAAGTTGTTCCACTGATTAATTGTTCTAACTGTCAGGAAATTTCTCCTCAGTTCTAAGTTGCTTCTCTCCTTGATTAGTTTCCACCCATTGCTTCTTGTCCTGCCCTCAGGTGCCTTGGAGAATAGCTTGACTCCCACTTCTTTGTGGCAGCCCCTGAGATATTGGAACAATGCTATCATGTCTCCCCTGGTCCTTCTTTCTATTAAACTAGACATACCCAGTTCCTGCAACCATTCTTCGTATGTTTTAGTCTCCAGTCCCCTAATCCTCTTTGTTGCTTTTGCCTGCACTCTTTCTAGAGGAGAGAGAGGGGGGGGAGGGAGAGAGGGAGACAGCGAGAGAGGGAAGGAGGGAGAGAGCGAGAGAGAGGGAGGGAGAGGGAGAGAGAGAGAGGGAGGGACAGAGTGGGATGGAGGGAGAGAGAAAGAGAGAGGAAGGGAGGGAGGGAGAGACCAATTCTGGTCCCTTGCTGTATTGCTTATAAACTATACAATACAATACAATACAATACAATACAATAGCAGAGTTGGAAGGGACCTTGGAGGTCTTCTAGTCCAACCCCCTGCCTAGGCAGGAAACCCTACACCATTTCAGACAAATTGCTATCCAGCATCTTCTTAAAGGCTTCCAGTGTTGGGGCTTTCACATCTTCTGGAGGCAAGTAGTTCCATTGATTAATTGTTCTAACTGTCAGGAAATTTCTTCTCCGTTCTAAGTTGCTTCTTCCCTTGATTAGTTTCCATTCATTGCTTCTTGTCCTGGTTCAGGTGCTTTGGAGAATAGCTTGACTCCCTCTTCTTTGTGGCAACCCCCTAAATATTCTAGTCCCATCTCAGGCATGAACATTGGCTGGATGACTTCGGTTCAATCACCAGGAGGCTATGAGTTCTAATCCCACCTTAGCTATAAAAGCCATCTTGGGGGTTCAGCATTTTCCCTTCAAGAAAGCTTACCCAATTGTGAATGTAGATTACTCACTTATTTAAGTTCCTCTGTTGTTTCACATTGATCTGTGCTCAATTTTATTTTTAGACATCATGTTTCCTTGGAGATTTTCCCAGTTTGTTTCTGGGTTATGGAACCTGGTTTGATTTAATTTCTTTTGTCTTGCTGCGCTAAATGAGCAATTCTCAATTTGGATTCTTGAAGCTCTTGTAATTGGCTGACCAACCGCACTCAAGGTGTAGTCCTCAATGGAACTGCATCTACATGGAGGGAAGTATGCAGTGGAGTACCCCAAGGCTCTGTTTTAGGCCCAGTACTCTTCAACATCTTCATCAATGATTTAGATGGGGGAATAGATAGGGAACTCATCAAATCTACAGATGACACCAAGCTGGCAGGAATAGCCAACACTCCAGAAGATAGCAATAGCACTTAGACTTATATATCACTTTCCAGTGCTTTCCAGCCCTCTCTAAGCGGTTTACAGAGTCAGCCTCTTGCCCCCAACAATCTGGGTCCTCATTTTTACCCACCTCGGAAGGATGGAAGGCTGAGTCAACCTTGAGCCTGGTGGGATTTGAACCACCAAATTGCAGGCAGGCAGCTGGCAGTCAGCAGAAGTAGCCCGCATTGTACTCTAACCGCTGTGCCTCTGGGTCTCATAAAGGTAGGCTAAAGATGCAGAAGGATCTTGAGAGACTTTAACATTGGGCCCTATCTGACAAAATGAAGGTGAAAAATGGGGGGGGGGGGGCGCGGGGCACGGAAAAAGGCAAGGTTCTACCTTTAGGCAAGAAAATCAGAATGCAGAAGTAGACGGGTGTCAAACTCGTGGCGTCATGTTGCTGTCATGTGACAATTTGCGATTTTTTCCCCCTTCGTGGAGCTGGGGTGGGCATGGCCTGTGCATGATGCATCCTATTTGACACCCCTGGTCTAGACTCCGCCCTGCAAATTATGGGTCTTGGCATATCCTTGAAGCATACTTTTGAAATAAGCAAAATAAACCCGAGGTATGTTCGAAGCAAAACATTTTATTGAAAAGAAAGTAAAAATACAAACTTACTAACTAAATAATTACACCCTGGCAGAGAGTTTCTTTTTGTCTGTCTTGGCAGACAGATCAAAGAGGGAAAGAAAGTGAAAGGTATGGAATGTGTGAACATGTGCAGTAAATCATTGCTGATAAGAAACAGTTCATGCTACCGTAGAACTCAGAATGTAGGCACAACTGGCAAACCAAATAAACGCAGTGACAGTTCCTGCCTCAATAGTATTAACTGTGAGAGGGATAGAATAGAATAGAATAGAATAGAACAGAACAGAACAGAATAGAATGGAATAACAGAGTTGGAAGGGACCGTGGAGTTCTTCTACTCCAACCCCCTGCTCAGGCACTAAACCCTATACCACTTCAGACAAATGGTTATCCAACAAGAAGCAATGGGTGGAAACTAATCAAGGAGAGAAGCAACTTAGAACTGAGGAGAAATTTCCTGACAGTGAGAACAATTAATCAGTGGAACAGCTTGCCTCCAGAACATGTGAATGCCCCAACATTTTCTGACAGAGCAATTAATCATTGTTAACAATTAACAATTAATTAAACTTGAAGTTTTTAAGAAGAGGTTGAAGGGACCCTGGAGGTCTTCTAGTCCAATCCCCTGCCTAGGCAGGAAACCCTACACCACTTCAGACAAATGGCTATCCAACATCTTCTTAAAGACTTCCAGCGTTGGGGCATTCACAATTTCTGGAGGCAGTGGAGCAATTAATCTGTTCCACTGATTAATGGTTCTCACTGTCAGGAAATTTCTCCTCAGTTCTAAGTTGCTTCTCTCCTTGGTTAGTTTCCACCCATTGCTTCTTGTCCTACCCTCAGGTGCTTTGGAGAATAGCTTGACTCCCTCTTCTCTGTGGCAACCCCTGAGATATTGGAGATATTGGTATGGCCACACTTAGTCAGCAGAATACAAAAAAGATGGCGAGACTCTGGAAAGGGTGTACAGAAGAGTCACAAAGATGATTAGGGGGCTAGAGGCTAAACATCCAATGAAGGGTTGCAGGAACAAGGAGCTGGGAATAGCACTGTCCCTGTCAGGTTTCCGAAAGATGCCCTAATTGATTCACAAGTCTCCAGCCAAGTTTAAAAAGAAAATTAGTCATTTATTAGGAGCACCATTTTGGCAATAACCTTATTGCAGTGTGATCTGAGCCTTATTTGAATTATAGCTGAACTTTACCTCTGTTCCTCCTCTCCCCTCAATCCGTGTCATAAATCACATTCCCCAATGAGGTGCACTCCTCCGAAGCCTGCTGTAGTAATCTGAGATCTGACTCTAGCCGAAAGTATGCGTGGAATGCGCGCCCCCCTTTTTTCACCATGGCAAGTTTATGAATTGACAGTCATCTTGTCTGGTACTCTTAAAACCCCGATTTGAGTTTCTGCACTGAAAGTCTGTAGAGATTCTCAGACATCCAGGACATTGCTCCAAAGGTGTTTTTTCAGGAGGCAACTGGACTTTCTTCTCTTTTTTTTCTTTTGAAGACGTTTCGCTTTTCATCCAAGAAGCTTCTTTAGCTCTGACTGGATGGTGCGGAATGGAAGGATTTATACTCCTTTGCAGACAGCTGGTCATTTGCATCCTTTTTAGAGGGTCATTGAAGCCACTTGGAGGTTTACCTGTGGCCTCAGGGTCACCTGAGGGGTGCAAATGTTCCTGTAGTTTGCAATTTTCTTTCCTCTGGAAATCCGTTCCTACTCCCACACCCTTCCAAGGGTGTCTATCCCAAATTGTGTAGCTAAAAGTCTTCAGAGATTCTCAGTCATCCAGGCCGTGGTTGGAGGCAACTGGACTTCCTTAGTTTTTCTTTTGAAAACGTTTCACCTCTCCTCCCAGAAGCTTCTTCAGCTCTGATAGTTGCCACCTGAAAAAAAAATCACCTTTGGGTCTTTCTGCACTGAGTAGGTTCCAGTAACCTAGGCTGCCGAACCAGTACCAGTTCAGCTGAACCGGTCCGAACTGGTAGAAATGCATCACTGCAATAAGACCTTAACCCCGATAAGACCAAGGAGCTTATAGTGGACTATAGAAGGAATAGAACAGATATCCAGCCCTTGCTTATCAATGGAGACCGAGTGGAGCAAGTGGCCAATTTTAAGTTTGTGGGTGTTATCATAAAAGAGGACCTGACCTGGGGCCACTCACCTTGCAGCCCTGGTCAAAAGGGCTCATCAGAGATTATACGACCTGAGACTTCTCAGGAAACAACAAATGAATGCAAAACTGCTGGTGACCTTCTACCGCTGCACCATAGAGAGCATTTTAACTTACTGCCCCTGTGTCTGCTTTGCCAATTGCACAGGGGCAGACAGGACAGTGCTCCAGAGGGTCAATGGCCCAAGAGGATCATGGGTTGCCCTCTCCCCCCTTTGGAAGAGCTTTGTAGCTCCCGCTGCCTTAAGAAAGTTCAAAACATATGGTGGGATATTGATTTGATTTATAGGATCAACTCAGCATACGCTAGAACACACAACGTTCCAAGGGAAATACATGTTAAATTTCTTAGAAAGACTACAAGAGATGAGGTCTTAGGAGCTCAAAGGGTGGGACCGTTAAAATATAAAGAGAAAGAAATAACCATTCTTAAACAAATTCCGAAGAAAGTAAGAGATATGAAGAAGAAATATTCCTCTTTAGCAAAGAAATTATATAATAAAGGAATTTGGTTCAGATGGTTATTGCCAGAAGGAATGCTGATTTTCTGGGAGGGCAGCAGAACTAGAATTAATACAGTTGTTGAGGCGGAGGCCTTCATTAAAAAACACAGTGCCCTCCTAGATGAAACAGGGGACAGTACACAAGATATGAAGGAGGGAGGGGCCGTGGCTCTGCCAGCAGACAGGGGGGAGGATGCAACACTGAAAAGACTCAGGTCACAAAAATGAGGTTGAAACATTATTACAATTGTTGTTATAATGTAATTGTTGGAAGTGACACAAAAGATGATTGAATATATTGATGATATAATGTAAAACCAAAAGCTGCCAATGTTTATTTAAATTTGATGTTTTTCTTTTCTTTTCTGTAAACGTTGTGAGATTTGGGGGGATTTCTACCTTTCGCATGATGTAGCTGTCAAAATTTTCTATACCTATTTACCCTTTTCCTAAAAATATTTGTAAAAAACCAATAAAATTTACAAAAAAAAAGAAAAGAAAGAAAGTTCAAAACATGCTTAAAGATCCATCTCATCCTGGGCATCTCCTTTTTGGTTTTTTTGAACTGTTACCATCTGGCAGGCGGTACAGGACAATAAAAACCAGGACAAATAGGCCGAAAAACAGCTTTTGATCCCAGGGCAGTAACTATATTGAATTCTACTGTATAGTGCAATATTAATGCAGCATCAGGGTTTTTTCCAATGCAATTGTATGGAATGTGAAGGAGGTGCCTTTGTGTCTCCTTTTTTGTGTATCATGTACACTGAGGATGGCATGCAATTTTGTTGTACGAGGAGCAATGACAATCAAGTAAACTGAAAAAAACAAAAAACAAACTCCACCTCCCCCTAAATTTCATTTTGGATAGTTCCTCTGGGGTGGGGGAGCTGTCGGGGAGCAGAAGAAGGCGTATAAATCATCACCAGGCAGAATCAGGTTGCAGTTTGAGGAGAAGCTCGGACTCTGGCGAGTGTCCAGAGGGATGGGACTTCCTGAATAGAAAGCAGTTGGTGGACATCCATCTCTTCATTCATTCAATGTGCAGACAGCAGATGTTTCAAGGTCTTCCAGCGGACTGGATAGAAAAGGACACCTCAGAAAGAAATGATTATTTATTATTATTAATTAGATGCCGATCGGGCCTTTGTTACTTGTGTAAGTAATCCAAGGTGTGGAAGATACGCAATATTCCTCTCTTCTCTTGTTTTCCACACCACAAAAAAACCCTGTGAGTTCGGTTGGGCTGAGAGAGAGGGACTGGCCCAAAGTCACCCAGTCGGCTTTCATGCCTGAGGTGGAACTAGAACTCTCCATCTCCTGGTGAGTGGCCCAAAGTCACCCAGTCGGCTTTCATGCCTGAGGTGGAACCAGAACTCTCCGTCTCCTGGTGAGTGGCCCAAAGTCACCCAGTCAGCTTTCATGCCTGAGGTGGAACTAGAACTCTCCGTCTCCTGGTGAGTGGCCCAAAGTCACCCAGTCAGCTTTCATGCCTGAGGTGGAACTAGAACTCTCCGTCTCCTGGTGAGTGGCCCAAAGTCACCCGGTCGGCTTTCATGCCTGAGGTGGAACTAGAACTCTCCATCTCCTGGTGAGTGGCCCAAAGTCACCCAGTCGGCTTTCATGCCTGAGGTGGAACCAGAACTCTCCGTCTCCTGGTGAGTGGCCCAAAGTCACCCAGTCGGCTTTCATGCCTGAGGTGGAACTAGAACTCTCCGTCTCCTGGTGAGTGGCCCAAAGTCACCCAGTCAGCTTTCATGCCTGAGGTGGAACTAGAACTCTCCGTCTCCTGGTGAGTGGCCCAAAGTCACCCGGTCGGCTTTCATGCCTGAGGTGGAACTAGAACTCTCCGTCTCCTGGTGAGTGGCCCAAAGTCACCCAGTCAGCTTTCATGCCTGAGGTGGAACTAGAACTCTCCGTCTCCTGGTGAGTGGCCCAAAGTCACCCAGTCAGCTTTCATGCCTGAGGTGGAACTAGAACTCTCCATCTCCTGGTGAGTGGCCCAAAGTCACCCGGTCGGCTTTCATGCCTGAGGTGGAACTAGAACTCTCCGTCTCCTGGTGAGTGGCCCAAAGTCACCC
The DNA here is from genome assembly GCF_964273705.1 of Natrix helvetica. Lineage (NCBI taxonomy): Eukaryota > Metazoa > Chordata > Lepidosauria > Squamata > Natricidae > Natrix > Natrix helvetica. The sequence goes on from NC_138549.1 coordinate 171,774,216, forward strand.
AGTCAGCTTTCATGCCTGAGGTGGAACTAGAACTCTCCGTCTCCTGGTGAGTGGCCCAAAGTCACCCGGTCGGCTTTCATGCCTGAGGTGGAACCAGAACTCTCCATCTCCTGGTGAGTGGCCCAAAGTCACCCGGTCGGCTTTCATGCCTGAGGTGGAACCAGAACTCTCCATCTCCTGGTGAGTGGCCCAAAGTCACCCAGTCGGCTTTCATGCCTGAGGTGGAACCAGAACTCTCCATCTCCTGGTGAGTGGCCCAAAGTCACCCGGTCGGCTTTCATGCCTGAGGTGGAACCAGAACTCTCCATCTCCTGGTGAGTGGCCCAAAGTCACCCAGTCGGCTTTCATGCCTTAGGTGGAACTAGGACTCTCCATCTCCTGGTGAGTGGCCCAAAGTCACCCAGTCGGCTTTCATGCCTGAGGTGGAACTAGAACTCTCCGTCTCCTGGTGAGTGGCCCAAAGTCACCCAGTCGGCTTTCATGCCTGAGGTGGAACTAGAACTCTCCGTCTCCTGGTGAGTGGCCCAAAGTCACCCAGCCGGCTTTCATGCCTGAGGTGGAACTAGAACTCTCCATCTCCTGGTGAGTGGCCCAAAGTCACCCAGTCGGCTTTCATGCCTTAGGTGGAACTAGGACTCTCCATCTCCTGGTGAGTGGCCCAAAGTCACCCAGTCGGCTTTCATGCCTGAGGTGGAACTAGAACTCTCCGTCTCCTGGTGAGTGGCCCAAAGTCACCCAGTCGGCTTTCATGCCTGAGGTGGAACTAGAACTCTCCGTCTCCTGGTGAGTGGCCCAAAGTCACCCAGCCGGCTTTCATGCCTGAGGTGGAACTAGAATTCTCCATCTCCTGGTGAGTGGCCCAGACAGGCCAATGGGAGCAGAAACAGATTGGAGCCTGGGCGTGGTTTAGCCCTGCAGCTCTGAGTCCTGTGCTGAGAATTGAAACTGAAACTAGTCTGTGCTGGAAACTAAACTGGTCTGCTCTTCTCTGATCTGAAACTGAAGAACCACTCTTGGTATTGTACACTTATTCACGTGTTATTACGTATATAAAGAAATGAATGAATCCTGCTGAGTCAGTTATCTCGGTGTGATTTCTGGATGTGATTTCTACTGTAAACTCTGACAATCAACAGTGCTACAAGGGAGTGTGAGGAGAAGTAGGGGGGAGGAGCAGGGGGGAGGAGGAAGACTATGAGGTCCTTGGTTTTCTTGCAGACATTTTATTACCCAGCTGTCAGGGTTCCAAATAGCATCCAAAAGTAAATCAGAGTCCAAGGCAAAGTATTGCTCCAAGTTCCAATTTATTAAGAGAGCCATGTTGGCACATTTGGGAAAACCCGAATCTGAAAGCTTCCCGGTTTTCCCCATCCAGTTGAAAGTTCAAGATCTTGCCCCCACACCCATATATCCATCACATGGTCCAATCTCCCACTGCCACACTGGCAGCTTCCACCCATCCAGTTCCAGTTAGGTGCAGAGGTGCAAAGACAAAAGATGACCTTGTCTTTTTAGAAAGAATATTGTTACGGCTACATATCATCTAACTCCGAACAATCCCTCCTTCCATTTTCCCACAATAGAAAATGCATAGTAGAAAAATAGAAAGTGTGGCAGGCCAAATATCCAAAAGAAAAGATGGCTGCAGGCCTGACACCAGCTAGGTAACATTATCAAGAGAGTGGGAAGATGAGGAGGACGGGGAGGAAGAGGGGGAAGAGGAGGAGGACTGTGGGCTCCTTGGTTCTCTCTGAGCTTGGCTTTTTTCTTGCAGATGTTTCATTACCCAACTAGGTAACATCATCAGTGCTACAAGGGAGTGAGAGAAGGAGGCGTGGGGGGAGAAGGAGAGCTTGTGGACTTCAACTCCCAGAATTCCTGAGCCAGCCAGGAGGCTCAAAAATCATGGTGGCTCAGGAGTTCTGGGAGTTGAAGTCCACAAGTCATAAAGGGGTCAGAATTCCCCACCTCTGCTCTATAGTGCTCATTCCAGTGGTTGATTCCTACCAGTTCGGACTGGTTCAGCTGAACCGGTAGTGGTATGGCAGCCTGGGTCGCTGGAACCGGCAGTGACCCAGGCCTTCCACGCCCCCAAACCGGTTCCCTGATCTCTTCACCCATCGCCAGCATGTTTCTGCGCATGCGCCGAACAGTTTTCAGTCAACTGCGCATGTACAGCAATGTGTGGGGCAAAACGCCCTCTCAGTGAATCGGTAATAAACCGGTTAGAAACCCACCGCTGGTTCACTCATTCCTCTTGTCTGTCTGTGTTTGTGATCCGAAACAATGAAGGATGAATTCCTGATCCCACAGCTTTTGGTAGATTTTCTACATCTTTTAGATTGCAACTAGAAGAAAATCGCCTGGAAGAGGTTTTTATGGAACTGACAATTTATTGGTCCGCCCTCGAGTCATATCACATCCATTATTTTTGCCTTGTTATAGGTCCATAGTTTGCAGGTGCCTCTGACACAAACGAAGAATTATTTTGCCAGCTGGGCAAAGATTCCTTACAGCCACTTTGCCAGCATTTTTTAAAAAAAATTTATTATTATCTGGGAAATTCAACCCAGTCTTTATAACTTATGAATCTGCAGCTTTGGCACTTGAATCTACCCAGCACAGATTTTTTTTAGCAATGCTCTTTTTATAAGGATAGCTGAAGATGGCTTATCTTTCCTTTATTGGCCTGATTAATTTTACCACATTGGCTTGGTTACATTGACTTTTCCTTTATTAGACAGCAGAAGACTTGCTATAAGCTGCAAAGTTCGAGGCAGGGCTTGTTGATATCCACAAACTAAAGAACTCCCTGGACGAAGGTGCTTAAAAGTAAAGGTTCTCCTCGCACATATGTGCTAGTCGTTCCCGACTCTAGAGGGCGGTGCTCAACTCCGTTTCGAAGCTGAAGAGCCAGCACTGTCTGAAGACGTCTCCGTAGTCATGTGGCCGGCATGACTCAATGCCGAAGGCGCATGGAATGCTGTTACCTTCCCACTAAAGGTTTCTATTTTTCTACTTGCATTTTTACATGCTTTCAAACTGCTAGGTTGGCAGAAGATGGGACAAGTAACGGGAGCTCACTCGGTTATGGGGCTCTAGGGATTCGAACCGCCAAACTGGTGACGCGCATTACATCGGGGTGTGGGTGCGGCCTCCCGCAGCCACTGCTACTGGTTCACCCGAACCAGAGAGAACCGGCTGAATCCGACCTCTGGTGTGAGAGAGATGGAAGTTTCTTCTACAATGTTGGCCTGTCTTTTAACACTAAATGAATGAACTTTTCCCGTCTCTTCCAGCAGAAAACAAACATGGACAAATGTTTTCGGTTATGCATGTTATGGAAAAGGAGAGGCTATGATTGCCACCGTCTTAATCTGTTTTTTTTTTGTCTTTTTCTTCCCCTTGCGTTAAACTGAAAGCCACAAATTAAAAATCTTTTATGCTTTTCTTACCAAAGAACATTATGGGGTTGAGAATGCAGGCAGCTGCTGGGTGATTTGAGACTTTTATGGAGGACAACAACTTTTCTGAAGACAAAACACAGCAAATAAAAGCCTCGGTGTGAAAGAAATGGGGGGACTGGGCAATCTTTGGGAGGAACCCCCCCCCCCCACCACAACTGTTGCCTTAGCAACCAGGAAGATGAAAATCAGCATTGTGACTCTTCTCGGATCGCCATAGAAATGAGATGTTCATCCTTGCTGCGGATGAGCGCATGTGGGTGCATAGGTGTTTGTCTGCATTTCTACATGTAAATGATTCCCCATGTCTTGTTACTACACCCATTAGGTAAAGGTTCCCCTCGCACATATGGGCTATTCGTTCCCGACTCTAGGGGGCGGTGCTCATCTCTGTTTCAAAGCCGAAGAGCCAGCGCTGTCTGAAGACGTCTCCATGGTCATGTGGCCGGCATGACTCAACACTGAAGGCGCACAGAACGCTGTTCCCTTCCCACCAAAGGTGGTTCCTATTTTTCTACTTGCATTTTTTACGTGCTCTCGAACTGCTAGGTTGGCAGAAGCTGGGACAAGCCATGGGAGCTCACGCCGTTATGCGGTGCTAGGGATTCGGACCTCCGAACTGCCGACCTTTTTGATCGACAAGCTCAGCGTCTTAGCCATTGAGCCAGCACATCCCACTACACCCATAGCTACATTATACTTTCTGCTCCTTTAATGCACGCAACATAGAATAAGAGAGTTGGAAGGGACCTTGGAGGCCTTCTGGCCAAATCCCTTGCTCAAGCAGCAGGCCTTACACCAGTGATGGTGAACTTTTTTGTAGAGGTGTGCCAAAATTGTGTGCATGTGCCCTACACCAGGGGTGGGTTCCTGCCAGTTCTAACCTCTTCTATAGAAGAGGTTCCACAAATCTACAGGGCCGTTTAGAACCGGTCCCAGCTCCCCCCCCGCCCGTCCGCACATCATCAAGATGAAGAGCGAGAGGAGGAATTCTGGGAGTTGAAGTCCACAAGCCTTAAAGCTCTCAAGTTTGAACACCCCTGGGGTTGTTTTTCTAAAGGCTTAGGAGTGCAACGGTCTTTTAATTTGACAGCTTTAAGACTTGCGTGCTTCAATACCAGAGTTCCTGAGCCAACATGACTGGAGGAGGAATTCTGGGAGTTGAAGTCCACAAGTCTTAAAGCTGTCAAGTTTGAACACCCCTGGGGTTTTTGTTTCTAAAGGGTTAGGGCTGCAAGGGTCTTGTAACTTGACAGCTTTAAGACTTGCGTGCTTCAATGCCCGAGTCCCTGAGCCAACATGACTGGAGGAGGAATTCTGGGAGCTGAAGTCCACAAGTCTTAAAGCTCTCAAGTTTGAACGTGACAGCTTTAAGACTTGCGTACTTCAAATGCCAGAGTTCCTGAGCCAACATTTTGGTTGCTAAGCAAGTACGTTGTTAAGTGAGTTTCACCACATTTTACAAATTGGCCATGCCCACCTGGTCACATGACTACCAAGCCACTCCCACCCAGTCACATGGCTGGCAAGCCACTCCCACCCAGTCACATGGCCAGCAAGCCACTCCCACAAAGCAGGCCACACCTACAGAAGAGGTTCTAAAATTTTTTGAAACCCACCACTGGCCCATGCCCACAATGCAGCGGGCCCTGCCCACCTGAGCATGCGCACATGACTCCCCCTGTTTTTCATCTCCCCAGGCTCTGGAGGCTTTCCTGAAGCATGGGGAGGGCAAACAACAGCCCCCCCTGTCCCCCCCAGTAGGCTGAAAATCAGCTGGGTGGTGCCCGTATACGCACTGGAGCTGAAGCCTGGCGTGCAGGCAAATATAGCTCCACATACCACCTGTGGCATGCGTGCCATACATTTGCCATCGTGGCCCTATACCATTCTGGACAAAGAGTTGTCATTTCTTGAAAACCTCCAGTGATGGAGCATTAGAACTTCTGAAGGCAAGCTATTCCATTGATGAATTGTTCTCATTGTCCGGAAATTCCTACATATTTCTCAACTGGTTCTCTTTTTAATGATCTTCCACTTCTTCTCTTGCCCTCAAGTGCTTTGGAGAATAAGTTGAGTCATTCTTTTCTGTGGCAGTCCCTGAAGTACTAGAAGTCTTCTTTCATATGAAGAATAATTGCAGCAATTAGGTGTAGTGTGATGAAAAGAAGGACTAGCGGGTGACATGATAGCAGTATTCCAATATCTCGGCGGTTGCCACAAAGAAGAGGGAGTCAAACTATTTTCCAAGGCACCTGAGGGGGGAACAAGAAGCAATGGGTGGAAACTAATCAAGGAGAGAAGCAACTTAGAACTTAGGAGAAATTTCCTGACAGTTAGAACAATGAATCAATGGAACAACTTGCCTCCAGAAGTTGTGAATGCCCCAACACTGGAAGTTTCTTAGAAGAGTAAAATGAATTTTGCAGTTCTAAATTCCTTCTCTCCTTGATTAGTTTCCTCACATTGCTTCTTGTTCTACCCTCAGGTGCTTTGGAGAATAGTTTGACTCCCTCTTCTTTGTGGCACCCCCTGAGATATTGGAAGACTGCTATAAGGTCTCCCCGAGTCCTTCTTTCATTAAACTAGACCTACCCAATTCCAGCAACCGTTTTTTATATGTTTTAGCCTCCAGTCCAGTGGTGAAATTAATACAATACAATAGTAGAGTTGGAAGGGACCTTGGAGGTCTTCTAGTCCAACCCCCTGCCTAGGCAGGAAACCCTATACCGTTTCAGACAAATGGCTATCCAACATCTTCTTAAAGACTTCCAGTGTTGGGGCATTCACAACTTCAGGAGGCAATTTCTGTTCCACTGATTCATTGTTCTCACTGTCAGGAAATTTCTCCTCAGTTCTAAGTTGCTTCTCTCCTTGATTAGTTTCCACCCATTGCTTCTTGTTCTGCCCTCAGATTCAGCAGGTTCTGACAGGTTCTGGAGAACCGGTAGCGGAAATTTTGAGTAGTTTGGAGAACCGGCAAATACCACCTCTGGCTGGCCCCAGAGTGGGGAGGGAATGGAGATTTTGCAGTATCCTTCCCCTGCCACGCCCACCGAACCGGTAGTAAAACAATTTGAATTTCCCCACTGCTCCAGTCCCCCTAATCATCTTCGTTGCTCTTCTCTGCACTCGTTGTAGACTCTCAACATTTGTGTGTTCATCCCAAAGTGCATGGCAAAGTGACTATGGAGATGCTCTGTCAACCACACCCTGCAGGAGGCTCCTCACAGATAAACCTCCAAGTAGTCTCAACGGCTCTCTAAAAAGGATGCAAATGACCAGCTGTCTGCAAAGAGTATCCATCCTTCCATTCCTCACCATCCATTCAGAGCGGAAGAAGCTTCTTGGATGAAAAGCGAAACATCTTCAAAAGAAAAACAAGAAAGTCTGTTTGCCTCTTGGAAAAAAAAGTATCTGGTTCTGATTTGATTCATGGTTTCAGCAAACAATAATATATTTTTCCCCCCACAAACTGTTAGCAGGAGGGTTATTATATTCATCAGGCAATGCAAATAGCGCTGCCTCCAATTTAACCGCCATTAGCCGTTACAATTGCATTTTACGCCAGCGCTACAAACCCCAAGTAAGTGCAATTGCGTGAATTACGTGTCCTCAAGATTACTCCCCGAACAGCTTTTCTTAAAGCAAAGCTCTCCTAACCAATTAAGGCGGCAAAAAATAAAACATGTTCCAAAAACACCTTGGCTTGTTGGTTTTCATATCATTAAATTTAGATGGCTTGCCATACCTCTCCTTTGTTAGGAAATTCTCAGAAACAGCAGAACACAGTGGGAACAAAGAACTACCCCAAAGCCTGGGCCTTGGCTGGTCTAAAAGGATTCACTAAAATCCATTTAGAAACATTTAGGAAAAAACAACAACACAGATCCAGACATTAATCAAAGCAGGACCAAAAAAATGACCTAAATTAATGGGTTCTGGACAGACACCCAGCTCTGAACTTTAGCTGAACGATTTAACATTTTCCCTTAAGAACAAAGAGTACAGACAAACGTTGTTGCAGTTGGAGGGAAATAGCAGTAGCACTTAGACTTATATGCTGCTTCGTGGTGCTTTACAGTCCTTTGTAAGTGGTTTACAGAATCAGCAGGTTGCCCCCAACAATCTGGGTCCTCATTTTCAACTCGGAAGGCGGGAAAGCTGTCAACCTTGGTGAGAATTGAACTGTTGGCAGTGGGCAGAGTTAGGCTGCAATACTGCATATAGGCAGGTAGGTAGGTAGGTAGGTAGGTAGGTAGGTAGGTAGGTAGATAGATAGATAGATAGATAGATAGATAGATAGATAGATAGATAGATAGATGACAAACAGAGACAGACAGACAGAGACATAGAGACATGGAGATGATACAGAGACAGACATGGAGAGAGGGACAGAAAGATTGAAACAGAGAGTGAGACACACACATAGAGACACGAGACTAGATAGATAGACAGACAGAAAGCAATAGCAATAGCCCTTAGACTTATATACCGCTTCACAGTGCTTTACAGCCCTCTCTAAGAGGCTTACAGAGTCAGCCTCTTGCCCCCAACAATCTGGGTCCTCATTTTCACCTCGGAAGGAGGGAAAGCTAAGTCAACCTTGGTGAGAATCGAACTGTTGGCAGTGGGCAGAGTTAGGCTGCAATACTGCATATAGGCAGGCAGGCAGGCAGGCAGGCAGGCAGGCAGGCAGGCAGGCAGGCAGGCAGATAAATAGATGATAGATAGATAGATAGATAGATAGATAGATAGATAGATAGATAGATAGATAGATAATGACAGACAGACAGAGACAGACAGACAGAGACATAGAGACATGGAGATGATATAGAGACAGACATGGAGAGAGGGACAGAAACAGTGAAAGATTGAAACAGAGAGTGAGACACACACATAGAGACACGAGACTAGATAGACAGACAGACAGAAAGCAATAGCAATAGCCCTTAGACTTATATACCACTTCACAGTGCTTTACAGCCCTCTCTAAGAGGTTTACAGAGTCAGCCTCTTGCCCCCAACAATCTGGGTCCTCATTTTATCAACCTCGGAAGGATGGAAGGCTGTGTCAACCTTGAACTGGTCAGGATCGAACCTCTGGCAGTGGGCAGAGTTAGCCTGCAATACTGCCTCCTAACCACTGTGCCACCCTGAGCAATAGCATTAGCGTTTAGGCTTATATATCGCCCCCTAGAGCCTTGATAGTGCTCTCTGAGTGGTTTAGAGAATCAGGCATGTTGCCCTCCAAGAATTTGGGTCCTCATTTTACTGAACTTGGAGGGATGGAAGGCTGTGTCAACTTTGAGTCTGTCAAGATCAAACTCCTGGCTGTGATCAGAGTTAGCCTGCAATTCTCCTCTGTAACCACTGTGCCACCAGGAATCACAACTGTACAGAGACACAAGGCGGGTCCACAGAGTGCAATAAACAAATCTAGTGGGACCTAGTAAAAATAATAGAGTATGCTTCCTGTCCAATTTCCTCCCTCCCTCCCCTCCCTCCCCTCCCTCCCCTTCCCTTATTTCCTTTCCCTCCCTTCCCCCACCCTCTTCCTTTCCTTCCTTCCCTCCCTCCCTTATCCTGTCTCTCCTTCCTTCCTTCTTCCTTCCTCCTCTTCCTTCCCCCACCTCTTCCTTCCCTTCCTCCCTTCTTCCCTTCCTTCCCCCCCTTCCTTCATTCCCCCACCCTCTTCCTTCCCTTTCCTTCCTTCTTCCACATCTTCCTTCCCTTCCTTCCTTCCTTCCCTTCCTTCCTTCCTTCCCTTCCTTCCTTTCCCCATCCTCTTCCTTCCTCCCCTTCCGTCCTTTCCCCACAAACAAACAAACAAAACAAACAAACAAACAAACTTTCCCCAACCTCTTCCTTCCCTCCCTCCCTCCCTCCCTCCCTCCCTCCCTCCCCTTCCTTCCTTCCTTCCTTCCTTCCTTCCTTCCTTCCTTCCTTCCTCTGTGCACCCCTCTTTCCTGTCTGTCAAGATCCATCTGGACCTTGAGCCTATCTTTTGGTGTATTGCCATGATAATGGAAAAATCTTCGATGCAGAAAGATGGAAAAAAACACTAATTCCCGTAATGGAAGAATGGATGGGAAAGGTGACGGAGTTAGCTAAGGCAGCAAAACTGACTGTTTTAATTAAGGATAAGAATGTATCTAGTTATCTTTCAACTTAAAAACGGCTTCTGCACTTTGTCCTTGAAACTGAAAAAAGGATGAAACTTTGAGTTTAGGTTTTGAGGATTAGAATGATTTTGTTCTTATAGAAATGGTTTGAAATGTTGAAAAAAGCTGGAAGTCATCTTTTGTGTTCTCTCTCTCTCTCTCTCCTTCGGGGCTTTTTTCTTTTTCAATACCTCCTTGCCAGCAATCAAACCCCAGATAAGCAGAGATTAACCCCAGGATTAATATCAGGCCAACAATCAACCAACAGACAATATCCCAATCAAAGAACTACCAAGCTGGTCCTGAGCCTCTTTTTTTTAAAAAAAAAAAAATTCAGCCTCTTGCTCTTGGCATTCAACATACGAGATACATTTAGCACCTACACAAAAAGGAAAAAGGGAATTGGACATTGACAAGTAATTTAAAAAGCTAATGCGTGGCCTGGAATGAGTTGCTTGCAATGATTGTTTTTTAGACTGAAAAGGATTTGGGAAAAGGATTTGGTTCAGATGCGGTATTCAGCCGGTTCGGACTGGTTCAGGTGAACTGGTAGCGGAGATTGGGGGTTGGCCTGTCCAGAGGTTCTGACCAGTTCTAGAGAACCGGTAGGAGAAACTTTGAGTAGTTTGGAGAACCAGTAAATACCACTTCTGACTGGCCCCATCTATTCTCTGCCTTCTGAGTCCTAGGTGATTGGGAGGGAATGGAGATTTGACAGCATCCTTCCCCCAGGAGTGGGGATTTTGCAGTATCCTTCCCCTGCCGCGCCCACCAATCCACCTCCACCAAGCCATGACCACAGAACCAGTACTAAAAACTTTTGAATCCCACCACTGGGCCCGTTCTATTTAGCCACATTTTTGAGGCCAGGAGAGCAAAGCACATGCGCAGAAGGCCAGGTGGATGCATGGAAGGAGCACATGCACGCAAAGCGAGCAGGCGTATGCGCGGGGTGAACCGGTGGTAAAAATAAGTGAAACCCACTGCTGATTTGATTGTGCAGAAAACCAATGGCAAACACTTTGGTCACGAGTGTAGAAATCCTGCATTTGTCACAGAAAGGCAGTTTCAAAAAATATTCTGTTATTAGAGACAAGGAAAGTAGTTTTAGCCTTCCTGTGGAGCTGATTTCCTATTGGCAAAACCCAATAAATAAAGCAATAAATATGAATCAATTCTTGGGGTTTGTGATGGAAGTGTTGCTCTCCAAGGTACTGAACCCAAGCCCTCTCATCTGCTACTTGGAGTTTCCCCAAGTCCCGCTCCACTTGGCTGCCTCTTGGAGGACCCGTCCTGTCCATCTGTCAGCCATCGACAGGCACGTAGAGAGAGGCAACATCTACATGCCATTTAAAAGAGGCAATCAAAAAGCAAAACAAGCTAATTTCCAAAGCACTGGAAGGCCAGAAAAGGAAAATGATCAAGAAGAGATTCAACCTAGAAATAAGGAGATTTTTTCTGACTATGAGAAGAATCAACCGATGGAACAGAAGTTGCCTTTGGAAGTTGTGGGAGCTTCATCACTGGAGGCTTTCCATAAGAGATTGGACTGCCATCTGTCAGAAATGGTGTAGGGCCTCCTGCTTGGGCTGGGGATTGGAGTAGATCAAGGATGTCAAACTGGTGGCCCGCAGGCTGGAGGCACCACACCCAGACAATGAGACACTGTGAGTTTGACACCTGTGGACTAGCTGACCTACAAGATCATTTCCAACTCTTTTATTGTGTTCTTATTAAAGTAAATGCAAGGGGCATTTAGGAGGTCAAAAAACTCAAGAAGTTGATTGTGACGGTGCAATCAAAGCCTTGCCCCATGTCAAACATGGGCAGGGCTTCAATCATGTGTTTATAGCTGCCGTTGTCACTTTTTTGACACAATTCACCACACAGACACCCTCAAAGGGTATAGCTGAGTGTCAGCTTGGTCTAGTGGTTAAGACCCCAGGCTCGAAAGTGGGAGATTGTGAGTTGTCTATGGAGATTCTCAATCATCTTGGTCATGGTTCTCCCAAAGGTACTTTTTCCAAAAGACAATTGAGCCTTCTTGGTTTGTTTTTCCTTTGAAAATGTATTGTTTGTCATTCAAGAAGCTTCTTCAGTTCTTGAAGCGAAACGGTTTCAAAGAAAAAAATCTCAAAGAAAGTCCAGTTGCTCTTTGAGATTGAGATTTTGCCTTAGTGATGAAAGTGGGCTGGGTGACTTTGAGCCAATCACCAGGAGACTAGGAGTTCTAGTTCCACTTTACCCATGAAAGCCAGCTTGGTGACTTTGAGCCAATCACCAGGAGACTGGGAGTTCTAGTTCCACCTTAGCCATGAAAGCCAGCTGGGTGACTGATTCAATCAGCAGGGGACTTGGAATTCGAGTTCCCCCTTAGCCATGAAAGCCAGCTGGGTGACTTCAGGCCAATCACCAGGAGACTGGGAGTTCTAGTTCCACCTTAGCCATGAAAACCAGCTGGGTGACTGGTCCAATCACCAGGAGACTGGGAGTTCGAGTTCCCCCTTAGCCATGAAAGCCAGCTGGGTGACTTCAGGCCAATCACCAGGAGACTGGGAGTTCTAGTTCCACCTTAGCCATGAAAACCAGCTGGGTGACTGGTCCAATCACCAGGAGACTGGGAGTTCGAGTTCCACCTTAGCCATGAAAGCCAGCTGGGTGACTGATTCAAACAGCAGGGGACTGGGAATTCTAGTTCCCCCTTAGCCATGAAAGCCAGCTGGGTGACTGATTCAATCAGCAGGGGACTGGGAATTCTAGTTCCCCCTTAGCCATGAAAGCCAGCTGGGTGACTGATTCAATCAGCAGGAGACTGGGAGTTCTAGTTCCACCTTAGCCATGAAAGCCAGCTGGGTGACTTCAGGCCAATCACCAGGAGACTGGGAGTTCTAGTTCCACCTTAGCCATGAAAGCTAGCTGGGTGACTGGTCCAATCACCAGGAGACTGGGAGTTCGAGTTCCACCTTAGCCATGAAAGCCAGCTGGGTGACTGATTCAATCAGCAGGGGACTGGGAATTCTAGTTCTCCCTTAGCCATGAAAGCCAGCTGGGTGACTTTGAAACAATCACCAGGAGACTGGGAGTTCTAGTTCCACTTTAGCCATGAAAGCCAGCTGGGTGACTTCAGGCCAATCACCAGGAGACTGGGAGTTCTAGTTCCACCTTAGCCATGAAAACCAGCTGGGTGACTGATTCAATCACTAGGGGACTGGGAGTTCTAGTTCCCCCTTAGCCATGAAAACCAGCTGGGTGACTGATCCAATCACCAGGGGACTGGGAGTTCTAGTTCCCCCTTAGCTATGAAAGCCAGCTGTGTGACTTTGAATCAATCACCAGGGGACTGGGAGTTCTAGTTCCACCTTAGCCATGAAAGCCAGCTGGGTGACTTCAGGCCAATCACCAGGAGACTGGGAGTTCTAGTTCCACCTTAGCCATGAAAACCAGCTGGGTGACTGATCCAATCACCAGGGGACTGGGAGTTCTAGTTCCCCCTTAGCCATGAAAGCCAGCTGGGTGACTTCAGGCCAATCACCAGGAGACTGGGAGTTCTAGTTCCACCTTAGCCATGAAAGCTAGCTGGGTGACTTGTCCAATCACCAGGAGACTGGGAGTTCGAGTTCCACCTTAGCCATGAAAGCCAGCTGGGTGACTGATTCAATCAGCAGGGGACTGGGAATTCTAGTTCTCCCTTAGCCATGAAAGCCAGCTGGGTGACTGATCCACTCACATGGGGACTGGGAGTTCTAGTTACCCCTTAGCCATGAGAGACAGCTGTGTGACTGATTCAATCAGCAGGAGACTGGGAGTTCTAGTTCCACCTTAGCCATGAAAACCAGCTGGGTGACTGATCCAATCACCAGGGGACTGGGAGTTCTAGTTCCCCCTTAACTATGAAAGCCAGCTGTGTGACTTTGAATCAATCACCAGGGGACTGGGAGTTCGAGTTCCCCCTTAGCCATGAAAGCCAGCTGGGTGACTTCAGGCCAATCACCAGGAGACTGGGAGTTCTAGTTCCACCTTAGCCATGAAAACCAGCTGGGTGACTGATTCAATCAGCAGGAGACTGGGAGTTCTAGTTCCACCTTAGCCATGAAAACCAGCTGGGTGACTGGTCCAATCACCAGGAGACTGGGAGTTCTAGTTCTCCCTTAGCCATGAAAGCCAGCTGGGTGACTGATTCAAACAGCAGGGGACTGGGAATTCTAGTTCCCCCTTAGCCATGAAAGCCAGCTGGGTGACTGATTCAATCAGCAGGGGACTGGGAATTCTAGTTCCCCCTTAGCCATGAAAGCCAGCTGGGTGACTGATTCAATCAGCAGGAGACTGGGAGTTCTAGTTCCACCTTAGCCATGAAAGCCAGCTGGGTGACTGATCCAATCACCAGGGGACTGGGAGTTCTAGTTCCACCTTAGCCATGAAAGCCAGCTGGGTGACTGATTCAATCAGCAGGGGACTGGGAATTCTAGTTCCCCCTTAGCCATGAAAGCCAGCTGGGTGACTGATCCAATCACCAGGGGACTGGGAGTTCTAGTTCCACCTTAGCCATGAAAGCCAGCTGGGTGACTTCAGGCCAATCACCAGGAGACTGGGAGTTCTAGTTCCACCTTAGCCATGAAAGCTAGCTGGGTGACTGATTCAATCAGCAGGGGACTGGGAATTCTAGTTCTCCCTTAGCCATGAAAGCCAGCTGGGTGACTGATCCACTCACATGGGGACTGGGAGTTCTAGTTACCCCTTAGCCATGAGAGACAGCTGTGTGACTTTGAAACAATCACCAGGAGACTGGGAGTTCTAGTTCCACCTTAGCCATGAAAACCAGCTGGGTGACTGATTCAATCACTAGGGGACTGGGAGTTCTAGTTCCACCTTAGCCATGAAAACCAGCTGGGTGACTGATCCAATCACCAGGGGACTGGGAGTTCTAGTTCCCCCTTAGCTATGAAAGCCAGCTGTGTGACTTTGAATCAATCACCAGGGGACTGGGAGTTCTAGTTCCACCTTAGCCATGAAAGCCAGCTGGGTGACTTCAGGCCAATCACCAGGAGACTGGGAGTTCTAGTTCCACCTTAGCCATGAAAACCAGCTGGGTGACTGATCCAATCACCAGGGGACTGGGAGTTCTAGTTCCCCCTTAGCCATGAAAGCCAGCTGGGTGACTTCAGGCCAATCACCAGGAGACTGAGAGTTCTAGTTCTCCCTTAGCCATGAAAGCCAGCTGGGTGACTTCAGGCCAATCACCAGGAGACTGGGAGTTCTAGTTCCACCTTAGCCATGAAAGCTAGCTGGGTGACTGGTCCAATCACCAGGAGACTGGGAGTTCGAGTTCCACCTTAGCCATGAAAGCCAGCTGGGTGACTGATTCAATCAGCAGGGGACTGGGAATTCTAGTTCTCCCTTAGCCATGAAAGCCAGCTGGGTGACTGATCCACTCACATGGGGACTGGGAGTTCTAGTTACCCCTTAGCCATGAGAGACAGCTGTGTGACTTTGAAACAATCACCAGGAGACTGGGAGTTCTAGTTCCACCTTAGCCATGAAAGCCAGCTGGGTGACTTCAGGCCAATCACCAGGAGACTGGGAGTTCTAGTTCCACCTTAGCCATGAAAACCAGCTGGGTGACTGATTCAATCACTAGGGGACTGGGAGTTCTAGTTCCACCTTAGCCATGAAAACCAGCTGGGTGACTGATCCAATCACCAGGGGACTGGGAGTTCTAGTTCCCCCTTAGCTATGAAAGCCAGCTGTGTGACTTTGAATCAATCACCAGGGGACTGGGAGTTCTAGTTCCACCTTAGCCATGAAAGCCAGCTGGGTGACTTCAGGCCAATCACCAGGAGACTGGGAGTTCTAGTTCCACCTTAGCCATGAAAACCAGCTGGGTGACTGATCCAATCACCAGGGGACTGGGAGTTCTAGTTCCCCCTTAGCCATGAAAGCCAGCTGTGTGACTTTGAAACAATCACCAGGGGACTGGGAGTTCTAGTTCCACCTTAGCCATGAAAGCCAGCTGGGTGACTTCAGGCCAATCACCAGGAGACTGAGATTTCTAGTTCTCCCTTAGCCATGAAAGCCAGCTGGGTGAGTTCAGGCCAATCACCAGGAAACTGGGAGTTCTAGTTCTCCCTTAGCCATGAAAGCCAGCTGGGTGACTTCAGGCCAATCACCAGGAGACTGGAAGTTCTAGTTCCACCTTAGCCATGAAAACCAGCTGGGTGACTGATTCAATCACCAGGAGACTGGGAGTTCTAGTTCTCCCTTAGCCATGAAAGCCAGCTGGGTGACTTTGTGCCAGTCCCTCTCTCTCAGCCCAACTCACCTCACAGGGTTGTTGTTGGGAGGAAACTAGTAGAGGGAAGACATGTTGGTTATGATTGCCACCTTAAGTTATTTGTGTAAATAATAAAGGCAGGAAAAATAAACAAACATATTTTTTAAAAAAATATATATGTTCCATTTCTGAGACACTTGAATCCGCAGGAAGTCTAAATTCAGGTAAACATCCCCTTCATCGAGGGACAGCTCTGTGGAAAAACACAATGTTTTTTCTTGCATGATAATAACATCATTATCATTATTTTATTTAATAGCATCTTTTAGGTCAAGAGCCAAGAAAGCACTGTACTTAGAGGCTCGCATGTTTCTATGCCGTTCTATTTGTTATGTGCTGATCCATGGAAACCCACAATAAAAGAAAAGCGAGCGGAATATATATTAACTTCCCATGGAATATATAAATAGAGCAAAAAAATAAATGCACGGTATTAAATTATTACCATTATTCATTTCCACACTGAATTGTTGGCATTTTCCCCCTCCCTTCTGGCTTATCTATTTTGTTATGCTTGGGATTCTCCCATCTTGCTGTTCATTTTCAGGGGAATTTCAAATATTGGCTAACCAGAGCAACATTCTGTGTTTACAGTATGTTTAGTCCCCACTAAATGGCAGTTATTTTGTCTCTATTTTCAGTATCAGCTCCAAGGTTTATATTTCACTGAGGCTCAGCTGTCAGCAAGAGCTAACTATCCAGAGCAAAGGAAAGGGGACAGATTTAAAGAAAGTTAAGGAGGAACATTAGTGGGCTACAATAATAATGATAATAATAATAATAATAATAATAATAATAATAATAATAATAATAATAATAATAATAATAATAATAATAATAATAATAATAATCATCATAATCATCATAATCATCATCATCATCATCATCATCATCATCATAATCATAATCATAATCATAATCATAATCATAATCATAATCATAATCATAATCATAATCATCATAATAATAATAATAATAATAATAATACCACCCTACTTGGAACAGCTTATATCCTTCGACATTACCTTAACAGTTCCTAGGTCCTTGGATAGGACTCGAGCTGTTGAGCTACCAACCAGCCCCAAAGGCTGTGAATCTCACCAAAGATTAACCACGCAATAATAATAATAATGTAATAAATAATAAAAAACTAAGATTGCAGGTGAACATATTTAGCCTTCAGAAAAAAGATCAAAGAGGAAAGAGATTGTCTCTTGAGAGAGAGAGAGAGGCTTTATTTTGGCAGCTCAAGAACAAGCCCTAGCCACAAACTTCATGAAGGCAAAAATTCAACGTGTTACCACCAACAGCAAATGTTGCCTCTGTAATGAGAAAGATGAGACAGTCGACCACTTGATCAGCGGATGCAGCAAAATTTCACAAACTGACTACCTACAACGCCATGACCACGTTGCTAAGATTATTCACTGAAAATTGTGCCAAAAAGTTTGGATTTGAGTAACAGCAAAAACCGCTGGGACCATCAGGTTGAGAAGGTTTTAGAGAATGAGAAAGGCAAGATCTTGTGGGAGTTCAGAATCCAGACTGACAGGCACTTGGCCTACAACACACCTGACATAACAATAATTGAAAAGAAAAAAGTATGGTTCATTGACATTGCAATGCCTGGTGATGCGCGAATTGAAGATAAACAGCAAGAAAAAAATCACAAAATATCAGGACTTGCAAATTGAGGTTGAGCGACTGTGGAAAAAGAAATCATGTGTTGTCCCAATTGTAATTGGATCCCTTGGAGCAATACCTAAAGGGCTACCTCGCTATTTGAAAATTCAAAATTTACCTGACTTGAACATTCTGACTCTAGAAAAAACCACCCTACTTGGAACAACTTATATCCTCCGACGTTCCCTTAACAGTTCCTAAGTCCTTGGTTAGGACTCGAGCTGTTAGGCTACCAACCAGCCCCAAAGGCTGTGAATCTCACCAAAGATTAACCACATAATAATAATAATGTAATAAATAATAAAAAAACTAAGATTGCAGGTGAACATGTTTAGCCTTCAGAAAGAAGATCCAAGAAGAAAGAGATTGCCTCTTGAGAGAGAGAGAGAAAGATGGAGAGATTGAGATATTTATGTAGGTAAGTAGGTAGGTAGGTAGGTAGGTAGGTAGGTAGGTAGGTAGTTAGATAGATAGATAGATAGATAGATAGATAGATAGATAGATAGATAGATAGACAGACAGACAGACAGACAGA
>NC_138549.1:171797389-171841867 GCF_964273705.1 Natrix helvetica
AATTCAATCCTAGAGTATGAGCCATTGAAATTTTAAAATGAAAAACGTAAAGCTATGCCAACGCAGGTTGGTCATTTCCATGTGGCATTTTTTCATTCACTTATGGTTTTATAGCATTGTTATAGTTAAGATTAAGATCACCCCCCCCCCTTTTTTTTTTAACCACGGGCACACTGGCATATATTTAAATGATGAAATTCTGTTGCCTGCTCTCAAAAGGGTACACAAACACAGCACACGTATGGACATGCTATATACATACATATGTATAGTATATATCTGCACTCTTACATATAAAGACATATAAATGTTATTCACTGGAGGCAGGAAACCCTATACCGTTTCAGACAAATGGCTATCGAACATCATCTTAAAGACTTCCAGTGTTGGGACATTCACAACTTCTGGAGGCAACTTCTGTTCCACTGATTAATTGTTCTCACTGTCAGGAAGTTTCTCCTCAGTTCTAAGTTGCTTCTCTCCTTGATTAGTTTCCACCCATTGCTTCTTGTTCTGTCCTCAGGTGCTTTGGAGAATAGCTTGACTCCCTCTTCTTTGTGGCAACCCCTGAGATATTGGAAGACTGCTATCATGTCTCACCTAGTCCTTCTTTCTATTAAACTAGACCTACCCAGTTCTTGCAATCATTCTTCATATGTTTTAGTCTCCAGTCCCCTCATCATCTTTGTTGCTCTTTGTTGCACCATATACATGGTGTGTGTGTGTGTGTGTGTGTGTGTGTGTGTGTGTGAGATAGTCATTGTGATCCCAGCTAACAAAATGAAATTCACTGTAGAGAAAAGTAAGGTTTTATTCTTAGACTGCCAGCTTTCCAAGTAATGCACCCCTAGAAAGCAGGACTCTGAGGCAGGTAGATTCCTCAAAGAATGATTTATTGGATACATCATATTGGCACAACTGGTGAAAACCGACTCTGAAAGTTCCGGCGGTTTTCACCAGATTAAAAAGTAAAAGTTCCCCCTTCCCCCCCAAGTCATCGGTCATCGTCCAATAGAGGTGCTGGCTGGTTGCTTGGATACGCCACTCCTCCTCTCCCCAGCCACCTGTCGGAATGTCCTTGGTTCCCACAGGAATTTTTTTTTTTTTACTACAAAACCCCAGCTATCTATTTCCCTCGTCTGTGTCCCTTCTTCTTCCTCGTGGCAATCCTGAAGCCTCAAAGGTGGCCTCAGCCAGGTGCACTTCAGGGTTGACATAGACAAGAAAAGCCAAATGGGAGAGGGTCTCCTGCTTGAGGAGGCCGTTGGACTAGAAGGCCTCCAAGACTGTCAAGTTCCCTACTCTAGACTGTCGGACTCTGGGCTTGTTCCCGACGGTTGATTTCTTGAGGCAACTTGAATATTTCAACTATCATGCTGGGTCTATTTCATTCTGTCTGATGTTTCCCTTGCAAGATTTAATAGCCTACCAGAAAGGGAAGGAAGAACATGGTTGAAAGCACTGGGAACTCACTTTTGCTCAGGGGCATAAGCCAAGCTGAAAGTATCCCACTGACTTAATAAACTAGAATAGGGGATACTCTCACAGAGAACGTTATAAAAATTATAATGAATTTTAATATTCATTATTTGCAATGAATCAATCACACCCAGAACCTAGATTAGAACCATTTGCCATTTTTTTTACTACTGATTTGGGAGTGTGATGATTCTGTGCATGCGCCAAAGCACCTGGGCAGGTGAGTGGAGCCTCCTGCTGCTGCTACTATCTGTTCACCCGATCTGGATCAAACCAGGAGCTATCCACCTCTGCTTCCAACCAAGAGATTCTCAGCTCAATAATATTTGAAATTCGCTCCTGTTTAAAATTTCTTTCATTAGAGGCTTTTAGTTTCAGCTGCCAAGAATTGCAAGGCATTTGAAGAGATCCAAGTAATGGGAGGGACAGGTCCTGAAGTTACTATTGTTGAGCCAGGTACCACCTATTCTGTACTCATACATTGGGTTTTTCCTGCCCAAGTGTAAAATCTTACTTTTCTAATTATACTTCGTTACACAATTTTGAGAGGAGCTTCCGGTTGGGCGGAGGGGAAAGCACAGTGCTCCAGGAAGAGACTCTATGGCAAGAAAAAGGTTTTCAGGTGAGCTCCACAATCGATAGGGCTTCCGGTTAGGACAGGTTGAGGAAAAAGAACACCATGCTAGGAAGAGACTCTATGGTGGGGGGAAGTGGACGTCTGATTGGCTCCGAATTGAATGGGGGCCGGGGGCTTCCAGTTAGGACCTTTGTGGCTCTTTGGCTGTTTAAGGTTGCCGACCCATTGGCCTAGAATTTAGATCCTTCTGGATCTTGAACCTGTCTTCTATTGCTCCTAGCTTGGTTTGGATGGATAGATGGTTTTGCTTCTAAATTGTACCAAATTTAATGCCTTTTTGGTTTTTCACTGCCTTTTCCATTTCCACTCACTTCCTCAGATTCAGATTCTGTTCATGTATTACTTCAATTTTATTTCTTTGTTTTCTAATAATACCATCCATTACTCCTTGTCTGGCCTTCAGGTGCTTTGGGAAATAGGTTGACCCCCATCTCGCTGTGGCAGTCCCTCAAATATTGGAAGACTGCTATCATATCTCCCCTGGTCCTTCTCTTCCCTAGACTAGCCATGTCCGGTTCCTATTATGTCTGTCTGTCTGTCTGTCTGTCTGTCTGTCTGTCCGTCCGTCCGTCCGTCCATCCATCCATCCATCCATCCATCCATCCATCCATCCATCCATCCATCTATCTCCCTGTGGTCTATCGGGTGCGTTTCAAGGTCTTGATTACGATCTTTAAAGCGCTCCATGGCTCAGGACCTAGTTACCTGCGGGATCGTATTCTGCCCCATACATCCCTACGACCCATCCGCTCGCACAGAGAGGGACTTCTCCAGGTGCCGTCCACCAGACAGTGCCATGGGGCGGCGCCTAGGAGCAGAGCCGAAAAAACACACCCCATTTTTAAAAATGTACAAAAACGTATGGGAGACCTGACGGGATTGACGGTTTCCCCTCCTTAAAAAAAATGTTTAAACCTCGAGTGGCATCAAAATCAGAAGCCTTCTCTGTGGCGGGCCCAGCCCTGTGGAATGACCTCCCCCCGGATATTAGGACCACTACTGACCTCCGCTCCTTCCGTGTAAAGCTCAAGACCCACCTATTCCAAATAGCCGGCCTGGCTCAATCATAACTTCATAACGCTCCTGATGGGTTTTTTTTTTAATTCAGTAATTTTATTTAATGGGATTTTAAATTGTGTTTTTTAATTGTCTTTCACTTATGAGTCTACCTCCTCCATGCACATGTATATGTCTTTGTTCTTTATGTATGTATGTTTGTCTTTATCTGTATTTTATCTGTTTTGATTGTACGCCGCCCCGAGTCCTTCGGGAGAGGGTTGCGGCTAATCAAATAAAATTATTATTATTATTATTATTATTATTATTATTATTATTATTATTATTATTATTATTATTATTATTATTATTATTATTATTATCTATCTATCTATCTATCTATCTATCTATCTATCTATCTATCTATCTATCTATCTATCTATCTATTTATCCATCCATCCATCCACCCACCCACCCACCTACCTACCTAACTACCTACCTAGATATCTCAATCTCCCCATCTTTATCTCTCCCTCCCCCCTCCCTCGTTCTCCCTCCCTCTCTCTCTCTCTCTCTCAAGTTTCACAGCTGGATAGCCTACAGCCCTGTAAGTGGCATGCCGTTAAAGCAAATAAACAACCAGACTTTGCCATTAACCGTTCCATCTGGAATCAACCATAAAAGGCTTGCAAGACAACTTGTTTTGTAGATTTAGTCTCCCCATTCAGGCTGTAAATATTTCCATGCTAGTCAAGAAATGCTCCTTCAGAAGTCGGTGGGCCTCTTGTAAACTTAATATGGACCTGTAAAACTCTAATATTTGCAACTACAAGTAGGTTTCCCATGGAATTAAGCAATAGGACTTAGCACTTATATACCGCTTCAAAGTGCTTTATAACAGGGGTGAAATGCTACCGGTTCAGGCCGGTTCACCCAAATCAGTAGTAAAAAATGCTACCAGTTTGCCTGAACCGGTAGTAAAAAAAATGCTATTGGTTCGGGCGAACTGGTCATCAGCTGTGCAACAATCAGCTGTGCTACACAATTTATATTTGCTAGAAATCGCACGGCACAGTGATTGTCACACAGCTGATCGTTGGAACTTTAAAAAAAAACTTTTTGAAGCAATTTTAATATGGGTTCAGGAGAACCTGTAATAAAAAAAAATCTTTTAAAGTTTTAAAAGTTTTAAAAAAAGTTTTTAACTTTTAAAAACTTTTAAAAGTTTTTTAAAAGTTCCAACAATCGCACGACACAGCTGTGCTGCCCTCCCAGGCTCCATTTTCAACTGTGGTGGCTTCCTGCCACCCTCTGCCAGTGAAAACAGAGCTCTGTTTTCATTGGCAGAGGGTTGCAGGAGGCCGTCACAGCTGAAAACGGAGCTCGGGAGACTGTTTTTGCGGGCAGAGCACTTGGGCCACCAAAGGAACCCCCAACACGAGTAACGTCAAGCTGGCCATGCCCACCCGGGCCATGCTCACCCTGAAGTCAAGCCACTTCCTGGATTGGGATGCTCTATGAACAGTCACTCATGCCCTTGTCCTTTCTCGCCTGGACTACTGCAACACTCTCTACATGGGGCAGCCCTTGAAGAGCACCCGGAGGCTTCAGCTGGTCCAGAATACGGCTGCGCGGGTTTTCATGGGGGTACTCCCATGTTACACCCCTTTTAGGCAGCCTGCATTGGTTGCCGGTTGTTTTCTGGGTGAGATTCAAGGTACTAATTATGACCTTTAAAGAGCTCCATGGCTTAGGCCCAGGGTACCTGCGAGACCACCTACTGCCACCAGTAGCCTCCCACCGTCCAGTACGATCCCACAGAGTTGGCCTCCTCAGGGTGCCGTCGGCCAGGCAGTGTCGGCTGGTGACCCCCAGGGGGAGAGCCTTCTCTGTGGGAGCGCCTTCCCTCTGGAATGAGCTGCCCCCGGAGCTTCGCACAATCCCCGACCTCCGGTCCTTCCGATGTGCCCTGAAAAGTTGGCTTTTCCAGCAAGCCGGCCTGGCCTGTTAATTTTATCTAATTTTTAAATGTTAGTGTTATATTAACTCGGTTTGTTTCTTGGATTGTTTCTAATTTTCTTTTAAGTTTTGTAATATGTGTTTTTTAATGCTGTACGCCGCCCTGAGTCCTTTGGGAGAAGGGCGGCATACAAATCCAATAAAACAAACAAACAAACAAACAAACAAACAAACAAAGAACCCCGATGCGGCCCTCAATGAAATCGAGTTTGACACTCCTGTTTTAGATGTTTTCCCTTTGGGAGTCTCATCCTTGGACCCCGTATCCTTGGCCTAAAATTCCTGGAAGGCTATCTGATGATCTTACAATAATACAATACAATACAATACAATAGCAGAGTTGGAAGAGACCTTGGAGGTTTTCTAGTCCAACCCCCTGCCTAGGCAGGAAACCCTATACCGTTTCAGACAAATGGCTATCCAACATCTTCTTAAAGACTTCCAGTGTTGGGCCATTCACAATTTCTGGAGGCAACTTCTGTTCCACTGATTCATTGTTCTCACTGCCAGGAAATTGCTCCTCAATTCTAAGTTGCTTCTCTCCTTGATTAGTTTCCACCCATTGCTTATTGTTCTACCCTCAGGTGCCTTGGAGAATAGTTTGACTCCCTCTTCTTTGTGGCAACCCCTGAGATATTGGAAGACTGCTATCATGTCTCCCCTGGTCCTTCTTTCTCTTAAGCTAAACATACCCAATTCCTTATCAAGAACCCCAAATATGTCACCCCTCTCCACTACTCAACATAGCTCTGAGCAGCTTACATTATCTCCCTATTTTGCCATTTTTCATTCGGACATGAATTCTCTCTCCGCAATTGGGTAGGAATCTCGAGGTGCACTTTATGTACTAAAGCAGGGGTCTCCAACAGAGGTGGGTTGCTTCGAGTTCGGCCCGGATCGGGTGAATTAGTAGTAGCAACGGTGGGAGGCTCCGCCCACCCGCCTGGACACTTCTGTGCATGTGTAGAAGCATTGTGCCCATGGGCGCGCCCAAACCAGTAGTAACATAATGGGCAACCTACTGTTAGGTAAGCTCCCTGTTAGGAGAGCGAGTGTGCAGAGAAGCATAATGAGAGTGGTGTGGAAGAACACGCACAAACCAGCATACAGGGACACCGAATAGTAAAAGTAATAGTATTTTACTCATGTGGAAAATAGAGGTATTCCGAGTTCAATTTACACACGGTTCAGTAAGTCAGTTATCAATGTTCTCAGTTAAGGAGTGATCCATCGAACACAGTCCAGTATCATATAATCAGTTCAGCACACAAAGTCGTTAACAGTAGCAAAACTCACAGTAACTCACGATACATCAATAAGCAGTATCCACCGATCAGCGTCTAACAAACAGAGAGCTAACAGTCATTCTGGCTCCATCTAATGGCTGCTTGAGGTAACAGCAACCAATCCCATTACAGCAGTACTTAAAGAAACAATACTACTCTCGTGGCTTATACATTGCTGACCCAACTGTTAGCTTACATTCCTAACCCCTACCACTGGTCTCCAAGCTTGGCAACTTAAAGAATGGTGCTTTAAAACTGTAAGCTCATTTACACTTACAGCTCATATGTACACAGATATTTAAGATCACTTAAACATGAGCCAGTTGTGTGCGGCAGCAGCCCCCCCCCCAAAAAAAATCTAATACAATCCTTGGTTGTATACATAGAGGAATAGACTCAAAATCACGTGAAGTATTAGTACCGCTTTATAAAGCCTTAATAAGACCACAGCTGGAAGACTTCATCCAGTTTTGATCGCCATATTATAAAAGCAAAAAAGATGCGGAGACTCTGGAAGGAGTGCAGAGAAGAGCAACAAAGATGATTAAAGGCCTGGAGACTAATTAGTTTAGTTTAGTTTAGTTTATTTGGATTTATATGCCGCCCTTCTCCAAAAGGACTCAGGCGTACAACATTAAAAAACACACATCCCAAAAGCTAAAAAAAATATATTAAATCCATATCCCCCCCAAAAAACAAACCGAATTTAAAAAAAACAATACATTTAAAATAAGTTAAAATTAACAGGCCAGGCCGGCTTGCTGGAAAAGCCAACTTTTTAGGGCGCGTCGGAAGGACCGGAGGTCGGGGATTATGCGAAGCTCCGGGGGCAGCTCATTCTAAAACATACAAAGAAACATTCCATGATTTGGGTTTGACTCAAGGACGAGGGGTGACATGATTGCAGTATTCCAGTATTTGAGGGGCTGCTACAAAGAAGAGGGGGTGTGTGTAAACTTATTTTCCAAAGTACCAGAAGGCAGGACAAGAAACAATGGATGGAAACTAATCAAGGAGAGAAGCAACCTGGAATTGCATAGAAGCTTCCTAATAGTAACACAACAATTAACCAGTGGAACAGCTTGCCACCAGAAATTGTGGGTGCTTCATCACTGGAGAGACCGGACAACCACTTGTCTTGAACTGAATAGAGTTGCCTGTTTGAACAGGGGGTTGGACTAGAAGACCTCTAAGGTCCCTCCCAGTTCTATTCTAATTGATAGAAGCATGGCTGGCTGAGGAATTCTGAGAGTTGAAGTCCACAAGTCTTAAAGTTGCCAGGCTTGCTAGAGCCCTGTACTGAAGAGATGAATTAAAATTATAAGTTTTGGATGGAACATTCGCCGCAGGTTATTAATGAAGCACATCTGTTCAACCTTCCTAGGAAATGGGCTTGAGGCTATCAGTAGCAGTGGCTCTTTTCTGGCACGCTTGTGTGCATCTTTCAATGTGCGCTAGAGAATACGACACCATAATCCATTATAAGAGGAGAATATTCTTCACCTCTGAAACCAGAGTAGAACTGTCCCTAATCTTCAAATGTGAACTGAAATCTATTACCAGGAGGAGAATAGTTGGCTACATCCCAAGGAAGAAGGCTGCAAGCCATTGTCAATTCTAGAATGGAATGGAATGGAATAGGAATAGAATAGGAATAGGAATAGGAATGCAATGCAATGGAATGCAATAGGAATAGGAATAGGAATAGGAATGCAATGGAATGCAATAGGAATAGGAATAGGAATAGAATAGAACAGAAGAGAACAGAAGAGTGGAGAATAGAATAGAATAGAATAGAATAGAATAGTGGAGAATAGAATAGAATAGGAATAGAATAGAATAGAATAGAAATAGGAATAAGTATGGAACAGAACAGAAGATAATAGAAGAGAGTGGAGAATACAATAGAATAGAATAGAAATAGGAATAAGTATGGAACAGAACAGAAAAGAATATAAGAGAGTGGAGAATAGAATAGAATAGAATAGGAATAGAATAGAATAGAAATAGGAATAAGTATAGAACAGAACAGAAGAGAACAGAAGAGTGGAGAATAGAATAGAATAGGGATAGGAATAAGTATAGAACAGAAGAGAATAGAAGAGAGTGGTGAATAGAATAGAAGAGTAGAGAATGGAATAGAATAGGAATAGGAATAAGTATAGAACAGAACAGAAAAGAATAGAAGAGAGTGGAGAATAGAATAGAAGAGTAGAGAATAGAATAGAATAGAAATAGGAATAAGAATAAGTATAGAACAGAACAGAAGAGAATAGAAGAGTGGAGAATAGAATAGAATAGGAATAGAATAGGAATAGAATAGGAATAGAATAGGAATAGAATAGGAATAGAATAGGAATAGAATAGAATAGAAATAGGAATAAGTATAGAACAGAACAGAAGAGAATAGAAGAATAGAGAATAGAATAGAATAGAATAGGAATAAGTATAGAACAGAATAGAAGAGAATAGAAGAGAGTGGTGAATAGAATAGAAGAGTAGAGAATAGAATAGGAATAGGAATAAGTATAGAACAGAACAGAAGAGAATAGAAGAGTGGAGAATAGAATAGAATAGAATAGGAATAGGAATAAGTATAGAACAGAACAGAAAAGAATAGAAGAGAGTGGAGAATAGAATAGAAGAGTAGAGAATAGAATAGAAATAGGAATAAGAATAAGTATAGAACAGAACAGAAGAGAATAGAAGAGTGGAGAATAGAATAGAATAGAATAGAATAGAATAGAATAGAGCCTTGTAGGGTTAGTCCAACCCCCCATCCAGGCAGGAGACCCTGCACCATTTCTGACAGGTGGCAGTCCAGTCTCTTCTTGAAAGCCTCCAGTGATGAAGCTCCCACAACTTCCGAAGGCAACCTCTGTTCCATGGGTTGATTGCTCTCACCGTCAGGAAATTCCTCCTTAGTTCTAGGTTGCCTCTCTGATAAGTTCCAGAGTGCAGAACATGGAAGAATTATTTTAAGTTTCAAAAATGGCTTTCCGATGATTAATTAAGGTGACCAACCGTCCTCCTTTAGGGAGGACAGTCCTTCTTTTGTAAGTTCTGTCCTCCCTCGAAAAGTGTCCTCCTACATGTCCTCCTTTTTGATATTTGAAGGCTAATCTGTTGCGCGTTATGTGACGTATTTTATTAAACAGTTTTTAATGGTATTTTTTTTACTTCATCGCAAGTATATTGAACAGATATTGAATCTTGTGTTGAATTTTTATCTAAAGAAATGCTAGACATTAAAATAGACGACAATTGTCTCTTTGAAGAAATTAGAAGACTGAATGTATATTTAAATTCTGAAAAATTAATACAATGGGAAAATCAACATGTTGAAATTGATAAAAGATGGGTGGATATTTTCAGCCATTTCAAAAATGAACATATTCCATATGAACATTTATTTATACTTGTTCAATTTACGTTGTGCTGCCCTGGAACTAATGCAGCAGTTGAAAGAGTTTTTTTCAATTGCCAATGATTTTTCGACAAGTGAGAAATCGAGATTGAATGTTGATACTCTAGCTGCAGCACTTGCTGTAAAATTCAATATGAAGGATATTTCTTGTTCAGATATTTCCAATATATTGTTAAAAGATGATACATTGACAAAAAATATTAATTAAATGGAAAAGTACTCATTTAAATAATAATTAACAGGCATGTAAGCATAATTACAATATAAAATGTTGCAAATGTTTTTATTATGCATATACCATATTTTAGTGTATTATTGTTGCAATGAATAAAATATTTCTTTTATTTACGATATATTTTTTCCAATTTATTTGTCCTCCTTTTCATTGTAAAAAAGTTGGTCACCTTAGATTAATTGCAATTATCTCTGGTGGAGTAGAGGTCCAGTGAAGTGGCTTCTTCACTTCTAATTCTATGATTTCCATGTTGTGTAAAAGTCCAAGTTTGAATGCCCTTCCAAGAAATCTTGGTGGTTGTAAATTCTTTCCTTTCCAAACCTTTTCTTCACTTCACCCTTATCTTTCCCCAAGACAGTGTGTGTTTGTGTGTGTGCATCTTGGTGCTCTCTGAACTTGGTTTTTTTCTTGCAGATGTTTCATTACCCAACTAGATAACATCACCAGTGCTGGAGGGGAGTGGGGTTTGCAGGATGGAGGGGGAGGAGAAGAACTGTGAGGTCTTTGGTGCTCTTTGAATGTGGTTGTTTTCTTGCAGACGTTTCTTGACCCAACTAGGTAACCTCATCCGTGTTAGAAGGAAAGGGTTTTGATGATGTTATCTAGTTGGGTAATGGAATGTCTGAAAGAAAACCACCTAACTCAAAGAGCATTAAGGACCCCACAGTTCAACCTTGAGCTACAAATATTCTCTTCTTTCGATAATACCGATGCTTTATACATCCATCTCTTCAAACCCTCAACTCCCAACACACTTTTCATATAGCCTTAAGTATGCTTGATGCCATAGTCTCCCTACAACAGAAATTAAAGTTAAAATAGCCTTTTGTTTCAATGTTACCTTTGACTTTTTAATATATTTTATTTAGTTTGTCGAACGAACAAAAAAAGCAACCCTTTTGGTTGTCTTGGGCCTTAGAAGCGCCTTAGATTTCATCAATGGTCATAGCAGGTCCAAGAACAACCAAGAATCATCAAGAAGCCTCCATCAGACTGCAAAATCGCACAAAAAGAATAGAATAGAATAAAAGAGTTGGAAGGGACCTTGGAGGTCTTCTAGTCCAACCCCCTGCCTAGGCAGGAAACTCTATACCGTTTCAGACAAATGGCTATCCAACATCTTCTTAAAGACTTCCAGTGTTGGAGCATTCACAACTTCTGGAGGCAACTTCTGTTCCACTGATTGATTGTTCTAACTGTCAGGAAGTTTCTCCTCAGTTCTAAGTTGCTTCTCTCCTTGATTAGTTTCCACCCATTGCTTCTTGTCCTACCCTCAGGTCCCTTGGAGAATAGTTTGACTCCCTCTTCTTTGTGGCAACCCCTGAGATATTGGAAGACTGCTATCATGTCTCCCCTGGTCCTTCTTTTTCTTAAGCTAAACATACCCAGTTCCTGCAACCGTTCTTCATATGTTTTAGTCTCCAGTTCCCTAATCCTCTTTGTTGCTCTTCTCTGCACTCTTTCTAGAGTTTCCACGTCTTTTCTACATCGTGGTGACCAAAACTGAATGCTGTATTCCAAGTGTGGCCTTACCAAGGCCTTATAAAGTGGTATTAAGCCTTCACGTGATCTTGATTCTATCCCTCTGTTGATGCAGCCTAGAACTGCATCAAAATTTGGGTGCTTGGCAATTGGTTCATATTTGTGATGGTTTGTAATGGTCCCATGGTTATGTGATCACCTTCTGACAAGCAAAGTCACCAACTTTGCAAAGCCAGATTCACTAACTTTACTAGTGAATTTATTTATTTATTTATCGACATGCACAAGGTAACAGGTATTAGTATAGAGATGGACATGACATTGGTACAAATAGAAGGATATAAATAAATAGAACATGGCCATGAACACATAAAAGGAGTACATATCCATGGGGATAGTAGGACAGGGACGGTAGGCACGCTGGTGCCCTTATGCACGCCCCCTTTATGGACCTCTTAGGAAACGGGTGAGGTCCACGGTGGACAGTTTAAGGTTAAAGATTAGGGGGGTTTGAAGAACCAACAATGGAATCAGGAAGAGTGTTCCAGGCCTTGACCGCTCTATTGCTGAAGTCGTATTACTAACTGGACAACTGCACTGATTCACTTAAGCAAGGTGGCGAGAAACATCATAAAATGCAGCAAAGCTCAGGGAACAACTGGGTCACTTAGCGGTGGAATTTTGGGCTCAATTGTAGTCATAAGTTGAGGACTTCCTGTAATATGCAATACAGAAATCACATCCCCCCCCCCTCCTAAAACATCATCTTTTCAAACGGGAATGGTGATTCCAACTGTCTCGTCTAATTGTCCATGTCAACAGAAATGACTTTTTCCAAATCGTTTTGAAGGAGTATATCAGGGGTGTCCAAACTTGGGAACTTTAAGACTTGTGGACTTCAACTCCCAGAATTCCCCAGCCAGCATGGCTGGCTGGGGAATTCTGGGAGTTGAAGTCCACAAGTCTTAAAGTTCCCAAGTTTGGACACCCCTGGAGTATACGAATCAATATTGGCTATTGGCTTTTCTTATGAATTGCTGATGTTACTATGTAATTGTTACTGATTAAACCGATATTTGCTGTTTGCTTCTGATACGATATACTGCTAGAAATCATTGATTAAGAATTAAGCTTCGTTATTGGCTTCTGCTTATATTATTGTATACTGTCCGAAATTAATTGTCTTCTAGCCTAGCAAATTGTAACCTTAATAGTGGATGGCATTACTGCAAATGTTATCTCACTGCTGCATCTCGCGTCTATTCTTGGCTTCAAAGCTAGGCACATTCTTGAAAACATAGAAGGAATTGTTACACGGGAATATCAGGCCCCATAGGTGAAGGAACCAAACTAGGGAGTTTTCCAGGCTCATAAATCCTTAAAGCATTCTGCCGAAAAACAACTTGGCAAAGGGAGGCTGCCACCCCCTGCACAAGGCTATAGGGATACTCCACAGGTAAGGAAGACAGAGATAGGAGCTTGAACAAAAGGATGCTTTAAAGATCACTTTGGTAACGAATCTTTATCTCTGATTGGATCAACTTTGTTTCTATCTGCCTCAAATGTATATAATCCTCTGAGCCACTTTTGCAAGGGGTGGCTATTCCTTACATATATTTGTTGTTATGTTTTGGATATAGTTTTGTCACCCAGCTTTTGCTATGGCCATAAATAAAAGCTGATATATTTTGCAAGCCTCGTCTTGAGTCTCACTCTCTTTGGCATTTCAGTGGCTCGGGGAAACTGTTGGAACCTAACAGTTTCACAATAGACATCTTACCTGATGTCCAAATTTATCAGACAAATGGCCTGAATTGACCCAAATGTCTACATCCATTAATTAATTATCTTTCTGGATTGGAATTCAATTACCCAGAGTGAACCAACCATCCGAATTGGTTTTCCATGGAGTTTCATGTTATTTTCATAACATATAGTATATTTAGCTTAAGAGAAAGAAGGACTAGGGGAGACATGATAGCAGTGTTCCAATATCTCAGGGGTTGCCACAAAGAAGAGGGAGTCAAACTATTCTCCAAGGCACCTGAGGGTAGAACAAGAAGCAATGGGTGGAAACTAATCAAGGAGAGAAGCAACTTAGAACTATGGAGAAACTTCCTGACAGTTAGAACAATTAATCAGTGGAACAGAAGTTGCCTCCAGAAGTTGTGAATGCCCCAACACTGGAAGTCTTTAAGAAGATGTTGGATAGCCATTTGTCTGAAACAGTATAGTTTCCTGCCTAGGCAGGGGGTTGGACTAGAAGACCTCCAAGGTCCCTTCCAACTCTACTATTGTATTGTATTGCATTGTATTGTATAGGCCAGGTTTAGTGTTAAGTTAGGAAATAAGTAAGTTTATTCAGCTTTTTTTTGTATAATAAAATTTCCATGGATGGAGCTCTGTGTGACATTTTCTCAAAGAATCTCTTTACAGTCTTCTATAAAATGTCTATTGCTTCTCTCCCAAATAAGTGGCAGCATCCAACTGGGTTATTGGCTCAATTTACTTTACAGATGAGACTTTAGCTCTGATGGAAAATTTCTGGGTCATTCTGTCTAGAAGTCTCAAGAAAAAGAGGCGAATCAGACACAGCATAAATAGAGTGCAGTTTCTAATTTGCCTCTTTTCTTGAGATTTTCTGTCTTTAGTAAATTATTTGGTCCTATCTCGAAGCACTGAGATATGCCTTACTGCCTTGACAAACTTTATCCATGTTATAAATGCATTTTTAAGCAGAATTTAGAGCCGGCTTCTCTTCATTCTAGGCTCAGACAGGGAAAGCACTGAGAATGGTATACATCTCTTAGAGCAGTGACGTGCGGTGAGGTTAATGGCTGGTGAGGCTGGTGACGTCATCAGGAAGGCGGGGAATGGGACCACGTGTGCTGGAGGCACACATTTCTGCCTCCGCCCTCCGCAGCTCCCGGCGCGCACGGACGGAGGTAGGCAGAATGGCGGCGAGGCAGTCCGGCGGGCGAGCGACCGAGGATCAGGCTGCCTCGCTCGCTCTTTCGTCCTCCCGGATCGCCTCGGTGTCACTGTGCGCGCCCGGGAGCTGCGGAGGACGGAGGCAGAAATGTCGGCGTTTCCTGATGACGAAGGCACAAAAGCGACTGTCGACTGTCGCTTTCGTGCCTTCGTCATCCGGGAGCGCCGACAACATTTCTGCCTCCGCCCTCTGCAGCTCCCGGGCGCGCCCGGACGGATGTATATAATATTATAATATTATATATATATATATAGTATATAATATTATATACTATTATTTCACAAAGAGAGGTGAGGCTCTGCCTCCCTTGCCTCCCCTGACCGCACGTCCCTGCCTTAGAGCAGTAATGGCGAACCTTTTTGGCACCAAGTGCCCAAACCGGTGCACGCATGCTTGGTTTTTGGCCATTTTGGGTGCCGTATTTGGGGTTATTTTCAGGTCGGTTTTGGGGCTGTTTTCAGACCATTGTTTGAGCCATTTTAGGCCAATTTTGGCTGTTTTTCAGGCCAAGTTTTTGGCCCTTTTGGGGGCGTTTGGGGAGCTTTTTTCAGGCTGTTCTTTGGGCCATTTTGGGTTGGTTTTCAGGGTGTATTTTTGGCCATTTTGGTGGTTTTGGGACTGTTTTCAGGCTGTTCTTTGGGCTGTTTTGGGGCCTTTTTAGGGCTGACTTTGATCCATTTTCAGGCCATTTTTTTTACCAGAGCACCAATACCAGCCTGAAAACGGTCTGAAAACAACCCAAAAGGGCCCGGAAAACAGCCCCAAAAATGCTCTGGTTTTTGGCTCTTTTTGGCTGTTTTCAGGCCGTTTTTTCTGGCGCTCTGGTGGCCGATGCTGGAAACCAGGAGACCAGCTGGTGACGGCGCACATCCCCACAGAGAGGGCTCTGTGTGCCACCTCTGGCATGAGTGCCATAGGTTTGTCATCACGGCCTTACCCAATTCTTGCAACCATTCTTCATATTCTTTTTTGTCTCCAGCCCTTAATCATCTTAGGTGCTCTTCTTTGGAATTAAGGGTTTGGCCGGTCTAGAGAAAAGAAGGACCAGGGGTGACACGATAGCAATATTCCAGTACTTGAGAGGCTGCCACAAAGAAGAGGAGGCCAACTTATTCTCCAAAGCACCAGAATGCAGGACAAGAAACAAGGGATGGAAACTAATCAAGGAGACAAGCAACCTGGAATTAAGTTGATACTTCCTAACAGTGAGAACAATCAACCAGTGGAACAACTTGCCTCCAGAAGTTGTAAATGCTCTGTAGGAAGTTATCACCCAGCCCTCTCCCAGAAAATGAAATATCCTAGGAAATATTGAAAAGGCAGAATATTTCTCTGGATGTGAAAAGGAAGAAATATGTTTTAAAAGACAGAATAGCTCCCTGCTGCTTCCTGCCCATCCCCCTTTGTCAATGAGCCATTAAAGCTTGAGCTAGTTCACTTTACATAATAAAGAGTTCTCCCCTCCAACTCCAGAGTGATGGGATTAAGGCAGGATAATATTGGCCCTTTACCCAACTCCCCACATGGCATCTGAGAACTCAACCAAACCTGGATTCAAAACGCAGCCTAGAGAGTTGCTCCTGCATGGCCCCCATGGCAGTGGTGGGTTCCTCCCGGATCGCACCGGAGCGCGCGCGCTCCCTTTCAGCGCTCCACCTGGCTTGCGCGCTCCCTTTCAGCGCTCCACCTGGCTTGCGCGCTCCCTTTCAGCGCTCCACCTGGCTTGCGCACTCCCTTTCAGCGCCCACCTGGCTCTCGCGCTCCCTTCCGGCGCTGAAACCGGAAGTACAGTTTTGCCCGGCCCTGGCGAAGCAACGACGCCTGTCTGCGCTCCACCAGCTCGGCTGGGAACGGAGATGTTTCCTCAGCGGAGCGGAGCGCCTGAAAAGTCCGCTCCGCTGAGGAAACATCTCCGTTCCCAGCCGAGCTGGTGGAGCGCAGGCAGGCGTCGTTGCTTCGCCAGGGGCGGGGCAAGACTGTACTTCCGGTTTCAGCGCCGGAAGGGAGCGCGAGAGCCAGGTGGAGCGCTGAAAGGGAGCGTGCAAGCCAGGTGGAGCGCTGAAAGGGAGCGCGCGCGATCCGGTGCGATCCAGCAGGAACCCACCACTGCCCCATGGGGGTCTGACAACCAATTAGAAGACAAGCTCAAGATCAAAGGCCAGAGAAGGCATACAACCAGGGACTTTCAGCATCTCAGTCTTTCCTTCTCTTCTTCTCCACCAACATTGAAGCATGCGATCACCTTTTCTGTTCAGGACTCAAGCCATGTGGTCCTGTCCACCATTAAAACCATCTTTCCAAGCAGCCTCCATGTCTCCAGTGTCTTTTCCCCCCCACTTGGAGCCGAACCCAGAAGGACATTTCTTCGAACAGCTCCATCACTGGAAGTTGTTTAAGAAGAGACTAGACAGTCACTTATCTGAAATGGAATATGATCTCCTGCTTGAGCAGGGGGTTGGACTAGAAGACCTCCAAGGTCCCTTCCAGTTCTATTCCGATCAATACTGTTGATGGTTGGTTATAATTTTTTATTCTATTTTGCTGGTTATTTATAATTTAGGGTTCCATGTGTTGAGTTGAGCTACCTTATAAATCCTTTAAATCAACACACAAAGAAAAAAACAAATAATCCCACATTGGATGAATGCACAGTCTCCTAACTAATCACGGATGCCTTCACTGTATCAGTGGTTTTGATACAGCCTGCATAATTTCTAACAACCCACTCTTTCCATGTTTACAGCTCTTACTGTGAGAAGCTTCGGATATGTGGATTCTTGAGTCAAACATTTTTTCAGGTGGATTTTGCTGGCAGATGAAGGAAGCAGCGGAAGCCGTAATGAACCTCAGATGCTCAGGGAGCATGAGTTGAAAAGGCCAAAATCACACCGAGAGAGACATGGGCATACTTCATTAATAATTCCACCAGGGAGCACGAAAAACACATTGGCAAACTTTAAAAAGGTTTCAACCCTCTGCACTTGGGAAGTCCTCGGGGACCAGGTCAGAATAGAACGAGGGCTACACATTTTACACAGACTTTAAAACTAGGTTTCTCACAGTTGTGGGGTCCTTGCTGCTCTCGGGGCTTGGTTCAGGGGTGAAATGCTACCGGTTTGGGCCGGTTCACCAGAACCGGTAATTAAAAAATGCTAAAAAAAAAGGTTTTAAAAAAAGTTCTGACGGCCAGCTGTGCGACAATCAGCTATGCCCGATGTCCAGCTGCTTTTAAGTTGTGTGTGAGTCAGTTGTGCAGCCACGCCCACCTGGTTACATGACCACCAAGCCACACCCATCCGGTCATGTGACCACCAAGCCACGCCACCAAGCCACGCCCACATGACTGGTAGGGAATTTCACCCCTGGCTTGGTTGTTTTCTTGCCGACGTTTCATTACTCAACTAGGTAACATCATCAGTGCTAGAGGGGAGTGGGATTTGCAGAGTGAAGGAGGTGGAGGAGGAAGAGCACTATGGGGTCTTTGTTGCTCTCTGAGCTTGCTTGTTTTCTTGCATGCCATCCCAAAGATGCGTTTTCCAAAAGGCAACTGGACCTTCTTGGGTTTTCCTTTGAAAACATTTCACTTCTCATCCTAGAAGCTTCTTCAGTTCTAACAGACTGGAGGGGAATGGAGGGATTTATACTCTTCCCAGTCAGTAGCACTCGGAGGGTTGATCATGAACACGCTGAGAGTTGTGGAGGCCACTTGGGAGTTTATCTGTCTTCTCCGAGTCACTTGAATTAAGTGTGTGAATTCTTGATCCAACTCATCTTCCAGTCTGTTAGAACTGAAGAAGCTTCTTGGATGTAAAGGGAAACATTTTCAAAGTAAAAACCAAGGAAGTCCAGCTGCCTCTTGAAAAAAGCACCTTCGGGACAACCAAGACCTGAATGATTAAGAATCATTTTCTTGCAGCTGTTTCACTACCCAACTAGATAACATTATCAGTGCTAGAAGGGGTTTGTAGAATGGAGGAGTTGGAGGGGAAGGAGGACTGATGTTCCCTTGGTGCTCTCAGAGCTGGAACCTTTCATTACCCAAATAGGTAACATCATCAGAACTAGAAGGGAATATGGGTTTGCTCTCAGTTTATGTACAAGTGACTTGCCCTGCCATTGCTGGTGGAAGTATTATTTTCTTCCTGACAGTTCCTTGTTTAAGCTTTGTTTACGGTTAGCTTGTTTGTCTGAGTTGGTAGTTCCTTGACTGGGGTATTATTTAGTGTTTGATTGTTGGTCTGATATTGATCCTGTAGTTAATCTCTGCTTATCTGGGTGTCAATTGCTGGTAAAGAGGTGTTTTAATCTCTTCGTTTCCTTCTTAGCTTTTGAATGGTGTGTAGATTTTGTTTATCTCTATGTGCCTGTTGACAGCTGCTTTGTCTGGGTGCCAGGCAGTGGTGGGTTTCACTTTTGTTTACCACTGCTCGCCGCACATGTGCATGCTCGCTTTGCACGTGCACACATTCTGTGCATGCGCCTGGCCTTCCATGCATGTGCTTTGCGCATACACCTGGCGTCAAAAATGTGGCTAAATACGACAGCAGGAGCCAGGGTGGGTGTGCAGGCAGGCATCGCCCATCCACGATCTCCTCTACTGGGTCGCCTGAACCGGGCCGAACCGGCTGAATATCACCTCTGGTGCAAGGCTTCCATGAATTCTCTGGTGGTTTTGGACTTCCTGTTGAAGCTGTGGTTAAGTCTTTCCATGTGTGGGTGCAATTAAGGAGCTTTAATCATGACTTTTAGTTGGTGTTCATAGATGCGCTCTGCAAGTCTTCAACACCTACTTGGTGGCGTTTGCTCCTGGGGTTCAGTTTGAACAGTTTTGGTTTGGAGTTTAGCTTTCTCACGGTTCCCCAGGGAAGATTTGATTCTGTGAGTATCGACAGCGGATGTTAATTAGTCCTGGTTTTGCCTTTGATTGCCTTGTCCACAATGGTCTTTAGGGACAGTTGGGTAGAGACTTAAGAGGATGCCATAGCGGGTCCTCAATCAAGCTCTCATTTGGGGCTGATGGAAATCAAACCAGATTCCCATGTTCCTTCGCCACGTTTTTCGTTTTGGAAGATTCCTAATTAACTTTCTTTCTCAGTGGCTCTATGTTTGTCATTCCAGTCTGCTGATTTGAAGCGGCATTGAGCTGGAGCTGGTAGAGCAAGAAACCATGATTTAAATAACTGCGCCTGGATACCTCAGATAAGATAAAGCAGCACTCAAAAAGTGAAGCACCCAGGCAAAAGAAAACCCAGAAGGAAATGAAAAAACGAAGAGCGAAATTGATAAAGAAGAGGGATTAGTTCCAAGTTTCATATTTTGGAAGCTCTGGGGGGAAATGATATTGATAAAAAGTAGCGGTAAGCATTCGTCTTTCTAGGCTTGGGGAAAAAGAAAAAGAGCCGTTGATTTTTGTAACCCCGCATTTTGTGAGTGAAACAAAAAAATATGTTTACCTCACCTGTTTGCAAATGGTAAAGGGAAAAAATCCAGTCCACGCAGCTAATATAAACATTCTCCGCTTCATATATTCAAATTCATCCCCCTGAGATGTCAGCAAATATATTTCTTTCTTTCTTAGATTTTTATCCTGACTTCATTATTTTATAAGTAAGTGGAGGCAGCGACAATAACCAATACTCCTTCCTCCTCCTGTTTTCCCACAACAACACTGTGAGGTGGGTGGGTTGAGAGAGGGGGAATGGCCAAAAGTTATCCAGCCAGCTATCATGCCTAAGGTGGAACTACACTCTCCATCTTCTGGTGATTAGCCCAAAGTCATCCATCTGGTTTTCATATGTAAGATGACTAAGGACTAGAACTTTCTGTCTCCTGGTGATTGGCCCAAAGTCTCTCAACTGGCTTTCAGGCCTTTGGTGGGACTAGAACTCTCCATTTTCTGGTGATTGCGCCAAAGTCACCCAACCTTCTTTCATGTCTTTGGTGGGACTAGAACTCTCTGTCTCCTGGGCCTTTGGTGGGACTAGAACTTTCTGTCTCCTGGTGATTGGGCCAAAGTCTCTCAGTTGGCTTTCATGCCTTTGGTGGGACTAGAATTCCCTATCTCCTCGTGATTGGCCAAAAGTCACCCAAACTTCTTTTATGCCTAAGGTGGGACTAGAACTTCCTATCTCCTGGTGATTGGCCCAAAGTCCACCCAACCAGCTTTCATGCCTAAGGTGGGACTAGAACTTCCTATCTCCTGGTGATTGGCCCAAAGTCCACCCAACCAGCTTTCATGCCTAAGGTGGGACTAGAACTTCCTATCTCCTGGTGATTGGCCCAAAGTCCACCCAACCTTCTTTCATGCCTAAGGTGGGACTAGAACTTCCTATCTCCTGGTGATTGGCCCAAAGTCCACCCAACCAGCTTTCATGCCTAAGGTGGGACTAGAACTTCCTATCTCCTGGTGATTGGCCCAAAGTCCACCCAAACTTCTTTTATGCCTAAGGTGGGACTAGAACTTCCTATCTCCTGGTGATTGGCCCAAAGTCCACCCAACCAGCTTTCATGCCTAAGGTGGGACTAGAACTCCCTATCTCCTTGTGATTGGCCAAAAGTCACCCAACCTTCTTTCATGCCTAAGGTGGGACTAGAACTTCCTATCTCCTGGTGATTGGCCCAAAGTCCACCCAACCAGCTTTCATGTCTAAAGCGACACTAGAACTCACCGTCTCCTGTTTTCCAGGGCAGCACCTTAACCACTATACCAAACTGCCTCAACCCATGAGATTTTGATATTTGGACTCATTATAAAAAACTATGATAAAATGGAGACACTCTAGATTTATTAGAGCTCTCCTTATGGCAGAGGTGTCCAAACTTGGGAACTTTAAGACTTGTGGACTTCAACTCCCAGAATTCCCCAGCCAGCCATGCATGGCTGGCTGGGGAATTCTGGGAGTTGAAGTCCACAAGTCTTAAAGTTCCCAAGTTTGGACACCCCTGCCTTATGAGCATCTCCTTCCGTTGCTTCAGAAGCTCCACAATACAAAACTGTGGAGGAAAGGGACCAGAATTTCAATCTCCCATAAAAAAGACAACATCAATATTTGATCATAGTGTACAAGTTGTATAAACTTCCGAAAACAACAGCATTCAACTCTCTCCTGAGTATCTTATTGAAGTTTTCTTCTGAGGAAATTTTCCATCGCAGGAGACAAAACATTACACAACTGTTAATATTTCAGACTAAAGTGGAAAATGGTATCCACACTATTTTTTTAAAAAAAGTTTCTTTTATCCTTCCGTTTATTTGTTCCTGTGTTTCTATTCCGCTGCAATGAAATGGACTAATGGCTTTTCGTAAACTTCCGCAGGTCACTGGATCACTGAAACCCTCTTCATTAATTGGGCTCTATTGGGATCATTTGGGACAGTTGCTATCGTAACAACATCCCTGCAGTGTAGCAACCACTCTGCTGAAGCTTGATTTCAGTTTCAGATTGGCAGTGGAACTGCCAGACTTATGGCCTTGGGACAGGGGTGGGTTTCAAATTTTTTTACTACCAGTTCTGTGGGCATGGCTTATTTTGTGGGCGTGATTGGAAAATTTACCGTATTTTTTGGAGTATAAGACGTGCCTTTTCCCCTTAAAAAAGAGGGTGAAAATCTGAGTGCGTCTTATACACTGAATACAGCATTTGTTGCCTATTGAAACCTCGCCCCCTTTGCAAAAATGGACGTGCAGAGGGTTTGGGAGGCTTGCAAAGTGCTCCTGGGGGTTGGGGAGGGCAAAAATGAGCGGATAACGGGCCGTTTTTGCCCTCCCCAGCACCCAAGAGCACTCTACAAGCCCCCCAAAGCCTATGCATACCCTGTTGTTGTTGTTTTCTGCAAAAAAAAACAAGGCATGCACAGGGTTTGGGAGGCCTGCAGAGTGCAAAAACCTTTTTTTTAAAAAAAATACCTCTTCAAAATCATGATGCGTCTTATACTCTGGTGCATCTTATAGTCTGAAAAATATGGTATGTTTCGGATTGGAGATGTAAATAAAACATGCTGTAAAACTTAAAAAAAAGAAAAAGGCCAAAGAAAGCAGCAACTCGAGCTGTGTCGAGCTGAATGCAGGAGAGCTGGAGGGTCGAAGAGTGCGTGATTTTGTTCGCTGCCTGTGAGCTCCCGGGGGCGGGGAGCAGCAGTTGAGCGAGCAAGCGAGCAATCTGCTGGCTGCCCAGCACCCAGCTCACGAGTAAACTGCAGATTAGAAGAAGCTGGCAGATCCTGGGATGCTCGCTTGGCTGTTTGCCCCCCACCCCACCCCACCCCAGAGCTTGCAGGC
The DNA here is from genome assembly GCF_964273705.1 of Natrix helvetica. Classification (NCBI taxonomy): domain Eukaryota; kingdom Metazoa; phylum Chordata; class Lepidosauria; order Squamata; family Natricidae; genus Natrix; species Natrix helvetica. Next base: position 171,820,221 of record NC_138549.1, read on the forward strand.
AGCAAACGAAACTGCTGCCTCCTGCCTCCGTGTATTGAGGAGACGGGGAGGCTCGATCCCACTTAGGAGCAGTGATTGCGAAGCCTCGGGGCTCCCTGAGCAGCCCATGCTGCTTACCTGTGTGTAGGCACTAAGAGGCAGTTGTGTGGATGCACGTGGCGAAGACCAGGCAGGGCGAGCATTGGAGTGAGCCAGTTCAGGGGCGTGGCCAGCCAGCCATCACTACCAGTTCGGCAACCCATGCCTAATTATCACTACTGGTTCTCCCGAACCAGTCCTAACCGGGAACAACCCACCTCTGTCTTGGGAGACATCAATCTGCTGTCCTTGGGAGTGTAGTCTGAGGTGGCCGTCATTAGCCAGGAAAGAGCAAACAAGATAGAAAGGAAAACATAGAATGAAGGACATCAGAATGCAAAAATCCTCTGGAATTAGGGTTGGCAGGGACCTTGGAGATCTCCTAATCCAACCCCTGCTCAAGCAGGAAACCCTAGACCAGTGATGGCGAACCTATGGCATGCATGCCAGAGGTGGCACACAGAGCCTTCTCTATGGGCACATGCACCATCACCAGCTGCTCTTCTGGTTTCTGGCATGCACGTGCCTGCCAGCCAGCTGGTCTTTGCGGGTGCTGGAGTGCCAGAAAATACCCTGAAAAATGTCCCCCAAAATTGCCCTGAAATCAGGCATGTGCGTGCCAGCCAGCTGGTCTTAAAGTTTCTGGCACTCCAGCACATATATGCGCGCACATGCACACCGTTCCGGTATGGGCACTTGGTGCCAAAAAGGTTCATCATCCCTGCCCTATATCAGCAGTGGGTTCTGGCTGCTGCTGCTGCCGGTTTGCTCATGGATGCGCCGTGCGCACACTGGATGCATGCTATGCGCGCATGTGCAGTACCCAAAAAAATTCTTCTGTGCATGCAACCAGTTCATGGGGGCATGGGGGGGGGCAAGTTACTGCCTATTCGGACGAACCGGGCCAAACCGGTAGGAACTCACCTCTGCCCTATACCAGGGGTCAGCAATCCGCAGCTCTGGAGCCACATGTGGCTCTTTCATCCCTCTGCTGCGGCTCCCTGTTGCTCAAAATATGCGTCACGACCACCAATGTGCAGCACCCGCCAACACACAATTTATTGAGCTTTTTGACCCCCGGTAGGCCAACCGTGGATAAATCCAAGAGAAGAAAAGTTTCAGAAGAAAACAGAATGTTGAATTCAACTACACATGCTAGTTTTGCGGCCGCTCAGGAAATAGTCAGACACGGGAAACGTTTTGTGGCTCCCTGTGGCTGACTTTTGTGGTGTTTTCTTTTCTGTGGGAAATGGGTCCAAATGGCTCTTTGAGGGTTTAAGGTTGCTGACCTCTGCCCTATACCATTCTGGACAAATGGCTGTCCAATCTCTTCTTGAAAACCCCTAGTGATGGAGTACCTTCAACGCATGAAGGCAAGATGTTCCACTGATTCATTGTTCTAACTTTCAGGAACTTCCTCCTTAGTTCTAAGTTGCTTCTCTCCTGGATTAGTTTCCACCCATTGCTTCTTGTCCTGCGTTCAGGTGCCTTGGAGAATAGCTTGACTCCCTCTTCTTTGGGGCATCCCCTGAGATATTGGAAGACTGTTCTTGTGTCACCCCTAGTCCTTCTTTTCATTAAACTAAACCAGGGGCGTCGAACCCAATTTCATTGAGGGCTGCATCAGGGTTGTGTTTGACCTCAGGGGGGGGGGGCGGTGTGGGTGCGGCCAGGCCAAGTCACTTGTGTCAGGGGCACCTGTGGTGGCCTGAATGCTCTCTCAGCGAAAATGGAGCTCAGAAGGACCGTGCACCTCCCTGCCGAGCTCCGTTTTCGTTGGCAGAGGGCTGCAGGAGGCTGTTGCAGCCAAAAACGGACTTTCGCTGTTTCCAGGACAGCACCATGGGCCAGATCTAGGCAGGGCAGCTGCGGGCCACATCTGGCCCATGGGCCATGAGTTTGACACCCTTGAATTAGACATACCCAATTTGTTCTGTCCTGTGATTCCAATGAATATGCAGACACAGGCTTGGCTGTCTGCCATAACTAATTACATAGATAAAGCCACCCCTTGGCTAGGAGCCTAGAACACTATCTTCAAGAAACCAAGATTAAACTTACAGAATGCCTTCTCAACGGCTCGTATAATGGACTGTTGTTTCCTGCAAAGATTCCCCTCCCGTCGCTCCACCTATAAACTCTTTGGCAGGGGCCACATCCTTAGCCAGCTGTCCTTACTTCCTTCTATGACGTCTTCTCCACAGCTGTTCCTTTCACCTATCAATTCTACGCATACGCACATCAGGGACAACCTCTCTCTGTTCCTCCTCACTGCTCCCTGACTCAGATGCCACCTGGTGGCCAACAGGCCTCTCTAGTTCCTGCTCTGACTCCAAACACCCTCCAGAGTCTTCCTCATCCCCCAGAGCAGTCCCATAATGGTATGAGCTTCAGAGTCCACCAACAGCTCAGCTGGCCGCTGCTGGGCCACAACACAATTCCTCAACCATTCTTCATATGTTTTATCCTCCAGTCTCCTAATCATCTTTGTTGTTCTCCTATTGTGGCCTGCCAGTGGAGCTGGCAGCAGATTCGGACAGTGAGGAGGTTGGGGAGGAACATGGGCCAGTCTTGGAGTCTGGGGAAGGCTCTGATGAGGGCTCTGTGTCACAGGCAGAGATGTGGCCATATGCCAGTTATCAGCTGCCTTCAGAGTCAGACATCAGTGAGGCAGAGGAACAGCTGGAGCCTGTTCCCAGTGTGCGCATGCACAGAGTTGCCAGATGAAGGGAACAACTAAAGAATAGGGGTCGACTTGGGAGTGAGGCCACAGGTGGACGATGAATGGCCCCTCCCAGAGGAAATAAAAGAGGAGTGAAAGGGGAGTGGAGTTTGCAGGAGACCATTAGTTTGCTTAATTGGTTCGTGACACCCTGAGATTTTTTGCCAAGTTTTGCATATATGGGCCTGGCAGCTCTCCAAGCCAGATAAGGTCTGTGACCGTAAATCTCCCTTGAAAGACTTTGCTGGATGTGAATGAATTCACAGTACATTAATAAAAAGGGTTTTGGTCAGGACCAGGAGTTTGCTTCATGATCTTTGGAAGCCTTGGGGAGAACATCTCCTCTCCTCTGCAGTCTTTCCAGAGTCTCAACATTTTTAAAAAATATTGTGGTGACCACAACTGGATGAAATATTCAAAGTGTGGTTTTACCAAGGCATTTTACAAGGGTGCAAACACTTCACGTGTTTAAAAGAGGAGCTGTCATAGAAGGTCGCCAATTTTCTGTATTGTCCAAGAAGATCCAGCATCCAGCCTAAGAAGATGGAGTCAACTCAAGGTCAGAGGAGCTCTTGATTAGAGAGCAGCTGTCAAATTACTAGTCCTTCATCAAATGACCAACATTTATTCTTAGAAACGGGAATTGTTCACTTCCATTCATAACATTGCCATTGTCCAGAATTTTATTAATATTTATATCACCTCCAGTTGGGTAGTAATTGGACTATAATTTCAAAAATTGAAAGCAATTAGACTTTAATGTAGGGGTTAAACGCTAGGATTTACTCTAAAACTGGCTGGATTCACTTGGTGGTCTTGAGCTCTCTTGAGGGTAGTTATTCTGACCTAGGCTTCCCCCGCAGCACGAAGCCAAGTCCTCGACCTTATAAACCCCCTTTTTTTTAGTTGAAGGGAAATTCCTCTCCAGCAAAGTCTTTCCTCTCCCATCAAGATAGTTCACAATTACTGACCTTTATCAGGCTTGGAGAGTGGCCAGGCTGATATCTTTCAGATGCCCCAATACTTGGCAAGAATGCAGGAATGAACTAATGGTCTCCTGCAAACTCCACTCCCCCTTTGCTCCCCTTTTATTTCCTTGGGGGGGGGGGAGCATTTACTCCCTGTGTTTTTACTCCCAAGTCGACCCTTGTTCTTTAGCTGTTCCCTTCGTCTAGCAACTCTGCACAGGCGCACACTGGGAACAGGCTCCAGCTGTTCTTCTGCCTCACTGATGTCTGACACCGAAGGCAGCTGGTAACTGTCAGATGGCCCTGGCCCCCTCTCTGCCTCTGACGCAGAGCCCTCATCAGAGCCTTCCCCAGACTCCAGGACTGGCCCATGTTCCTCCCCAACCTCCTCACTGTCTGAATCTGCTGCTGGCCACAACATTAGTCCTCTCTTGGTGTAAGGAGATATGCCGGCCATTAAAATGTGTTCTTGGCACACAGTGCTTAGACTCAATAAATATCAGCCAAGTATATCATAGCCTTAAATTGATTCAGACATTTAGCTTGAAGGCAAGCAATACAGAAGCTCGGAGCTGGGAACCATGGAGGTTTTTTTCCCCCCAAGGAGCAAAGCCTCAGCAAAAGAAAATACTTTTAAGGGTTCAGCTTGACACAATAAGCATTTAATTTTAAATTTTGCTATATATGTGTTAGCCCAGTGAGGTAGCCCAGACAAAAAGCATAACCAGGAATACTATTGTATCGTTCATAAATGTAATAATTAATATATAAGATTACAGGTAGTCCTTGAGTTATGACCATCACCGAGCCCCAAATTTAGGTTGCTAAGCGAGACAATTAAATGAGGGTTTGGATTTTTTTTTTGCTACAGTGACGTCATTTTACGAGCCACCAATCCAGGCAGTCCTTGAATTACGACAACAGTAGAGACTCTGAAGTTTCCATTGCTAAGCGAGACAGTTGTGACGGGAGTTATGACCCGTTTTAAAAACCTTTCTTGCCACAGCTGTTAAGTGAATCCCTATGGTTGTTAAGTTAATAACACGATTGTTAAGTGAATCTGGGTTCCCTATTCACTTTGTCACGTGATCCCCTTGTCATCAAAGGGGATCACGTGACCCCCCCAAGACACTGCGACCGTCATAAGTATGAGTCAGTTGCCAAGCGGCTGGATTTTGATCACATGACCGTTGGTATGCTGCAACTGTTGTAAGTGTGAAAAATGGCCATAAGTCATTTTTTTTCAATGCCCTTGTAACTTCGGACAGTCATTAAACGAATGGTTGTAAATTGAGGATTATCTGTAATTATAAGGTTACATTAACACAATGTTGCAAGACTACAGGCAGTCCTTGACTTACAACAGCTCATTTAGTGACCGTTCAAAGTTACTGTCAACTCCTAAAGTTGCCATGGTGAGGAAAGGGTGTGTCTGAGTGCATAATCTAGATTACCGCAGCAGACTTGGGAGGGGTGCACCTCATTGGGGAATGTGATTTATGACACAGACAGGGGTAAAGTCCAGCTATAATTCAAGTAAGGCTCAGATCTGACTGAAAAAAAGGTCTTGCCAAAATAAATGCTCCTAAGAAATGACTACTTCTCTTTTGAAATTTGGCTCGAGACTCATGAATCAATTAGGGCATTTTTTGCGACCTTCCGACCAGCCAAGTCAATGGGGTAGCCAGATTCACTTAACAACCATGTTCCTAACTTAACAACTGCAGCAATTCACTTAAAAACGGTGGCAAGACTGAAACGATGTCTCACCTAACAACAGAAATTTCAGACTGAATTGTGGCTGTAAATCGAGGACTACCCATACTGATGCTATGTCTTCTACACCTTCTCTTCAAGACTCTTCAAAGCTCTCTGACATTCCCATATCAGTAAAAATAATAATACTATTAAAAAAAGAATCTAGTTAAAACATTGTGTGATAAATTACGCCCTCAGACCCAGCCTCAGGCTTCAGATTCTGAATCCGATACATTTTTTAAAATAATTGCATCATTTGTCAGATATTTGCTTTTTCTTGAGAACCTTTCAGAAGGTATGACTAACGACCTCTTACACATTTTAACAAGAAGAAAAGAACGGAGGAAGGAGAATCAGATCGTGGCAGCTCACGAATCAAAGTCATTTGACTTGCTTTTAAATTCCTGGCTTAGAGGCTCTCTTAGGATGCAAGCAAGGGAGACGTCTAAGATAAGGGTTGTATGTTCACTTTTGCAAAGTCTTGAAGGAAGTTTCTCCCCTAAAGCAACCCGCCAATGGTTAGGCCAGGACAAATTTACTAATTTGGTAGTCCATAGAATAGAATGGAATGGAATGGAATAGAATAGAATAGGAATAGGAATAGGAATAGGAATAGGAATAGGAATGGAATGGAATAGGAATAGGAATAGGAATAGGAATGGATGGAGAATAGAATAGAATAGAATAGGAGTAGGAATGGAATAGAAAATAGAATAGAATAGGAATAGGAATAGGAATAGGAATGGAATGGAATAGGAATAGGAATGGATGGAGAATAGAATAGAATAGAATAGGAGTAGGAATAGGAATAGGAATAGGAATGGAATGGAATAGGAATAGGAATGGATGGAGAATAGAATAGAATAGAATAGGAGTAGGAATAGGAATAGGAATAGGAATAGGAATGGAATAGGAATAGGAATAGGAATAGGAATGGATGGAGAATAGAATAGAATAGAATACAATAGAATAGAATAGAATAGAATAGAATAGAATAGGAGTAGGAATGGAATAGAAAATAGAATAGAATAGGAATAGGAATAGGAATGGAATGGAATAGGAATAGGAATAGGAATGGATGGAGAATAGAATAGAATAGAATAGAATAGAATAGAATAGAATAGGAGTAGGAATGGAATAGAAAATAGAATAGAATAGGAATAGGAATGGAATAGAATAGGAATAGGAATAGGAATAGGAATGGATGGAGAATAGAATAGAATAGAATAGAATAGAATAGGAGTAGGAATGGAATAGAAAAGGAATAGGAATAGGAATGGAATAGAATTTAATAGAATAGAATAGGAATAGGAATAGGAATGGAATGGAATAGAAAATAGAATAGAATAGATTAGGAATAGGAATAGGAATGGAATAGAAAAGAATAGAATAGAATAGGAATAGGAATGGAATGGAATGGAAAATAGAATAGAATAGAATAGAATAGGAATGGAATGGAATAGAAAATAGAATAGAATAGGAATAGGAATGGAATGGAATGGAATAGAATAGAATAGAATAGAATAGAATGGAAATGGAATGGAATGGAATGGAATAGAATAGAATAGAATAGAATAGAATAGAATAGAATAGAATAGAAATAGGAATGGAATGGAATGGAATGGAATAGAAAATAGAATAGAATAGGAATAGAATAGAATAACAAGAGTAGGAAGGGACCCTGGAGGTCTTCTAGTCCAACCCTCTGCTCAGGTAGGAAACCCGATACCATTTCGTTGTCCAATCTCTTCTAAAAAAACTTCCAGTGTTGGAGAAGTCACAGCTTCTGGAGGCAACTTCTGTTCCACTGATTAATTGTTCTAACTGTCAGGAAATTTCTCCTCAGTTCTAAGTTCTTCTCTCCTTGATTAGTTTCCACCCATTGCTTCTTGTTCTACCCTCAGGTGCCTTGGAGAATAGTTTGACTCCCTCTTCTTTGTGGCAACCCCTGAGATATTGAAACACTGCTATCATGTCTCCCCTGGTCCTTCTTTCTCTTAAGCTAAACATACCCAGTTCCTGCAACTGTTCTTCATATGCTTTAGTAGCTGCATTCCCAGGCCCCCTTTCTCGCCGCCTCCTGCACTTAAAAAAATAAGACCTCCCCGAAAATAAGCCTGAGTGCTTATTTTCAAGCCCCAGAGAAAATAAAACCAGATCTTATTTTCGGGAAAACATGGCAATCCCTGTGGTTCTGCCAAAAATTGATTCAGACGTTTGATTTACAGATTTGTTTCTTTCACGTTTGGGCAGCTTTGAACTGAAGTGTGGAATCAATGCAAAACTTTCAGCTGGATGCCTTTCGTGGATTGACTCGAAATCAGTGACGGAAATCCGCTTCGATTATTGAATCGAATTAAAATTCCAAAACAGGTCTATGGGATGCAGTGAACCCAACCGACGAAGTAGCTCTTTGGGGGAACAGGGAGTCAGATTATTTTAAAATTGGTGCACAGGCGGATGGATAATTTCAAAGCTATTTCCCTCCACCCCCACCCCCCCACTTCAAGTAGATGTTCAATTTATTCAGGGCTTGAATCATCTGCCTTGAATCACCAACTGGCAGACAGCAACAGAAGAGTAAAATAACAAAACCAAAGAAGGCAACCACAGCCTCCAAACAAAACATGTTTAGGCGCCCTTAGCCAAATCAACGGGGACCGATGCTTGTTGCAGCAAAGCTTTTTACTTCTTTGTGGAGTACTAGCAGGTTGGGGGCTGCATGACCTCATGGGGGAGAGAGCTCCAAAGCGTGGGGGCTGATACTGAAAAACTCTGGTACACACACACACACACACACACACACACACACACACACACACACTCTATGTCCTTCTTGCAAGAAGTTCTCAACCAGCCCTGTCTAGATGACCATAGGAGATAGCCCTGGGATGGCGAACCTATGGCATGCGTACCACAGGTGGCACACGGAGCCATTTGTTAGGGCACGTGAGGTGTTGCCCTGTCAGCTGGGCAGCGCTCAAGCGCGTGCTGGCAACCTGAGTTCAGCCTTTTTAAAAAGCCATTTTTGCCGTCCCCAGGCTCCAGAGGCTTTATAGGAGAACGGGGAAGGTGAAAACAGCACTCCCTGCCCCTCCGGAGGCCCTCTGGAGACTTCAGGAGCTTCCCTGGAGCCTCTGGAGCTCAAAAAATGGCCCCCGGGAGCAAACTGGAAGTTCAGGAATGGACTTCCGGTTTGCTCGTAGGGCCGGTTTTAGCCCTCCGGAGTCTTCAGGGGCCTTCCGGAGGCTTCCCTGAAGGCTCCGGAGGACAAAAAACAACCCTATGAGCAAACCGGAAGTCACTTCTGGTTTGCTCGTAGGGCTGTTTTTTGCCCTCCCTAGCCTTCAGGGTAGCTCCTGAAGTCTCCAGGGGGCCTCTGGGGGGTGGAGGCTGTTTTTGCCCTCCCCAGGCTCCTATAAAGCCTCTGGAGCCTGGGGAGGGCGAAAAAAGCATGCACAAAATGGAGGGAGTGCCTGTCATGTGCGCATGCGCACTGGGGAGGGAGCGCCCATTACATTATGGGTGGGGGACACCCATGCACCCCCCCCCCCACTGTGCTCCCCTTGCTTATGGCATGCGAGCCAAAAAAGGTTCACCATCGCTGACTCAGTTGCAACAAGATGTTTAATAAAGTATCTTGGCTAACTATTGGCTTCTTTGGCAGTTCCTTAATTGATGCATTGATTACTTGATTTTTGGTCTGATTTATATGTGTACATATAAATAGATTTATATTCATAGATTTTCACAGGTGTAGGTATGCTGGTCTTGTTGTATTCGGGTCTTTTCCCATGTAAGATTGAGATTGTCTTGGCAAAGTTACATATGGCAGAAGCTGGGACAAGTAGTATATTAAGTGTTATGTCAAAGCACCTGGTATGCCCAAAGATGCGAGGGAGCAACACAAAAATGGTTTTGAGCTGAAAGGCAAAAAGGAAGCATTATGCTCCCTCTCATATTTGGGCATATTTGGGCATACCAGGTGCTTTAACATAACACTTAATCATTTCCTTGGCTCAGTTGATAAGGGAGGAGGGACTGTGGCTTACAACTGCCTAATATGTAAAAAGAACCCAGGTCCGAATCCCAGTAAGGGTATGGTTAGCTGATGAGAGCTAAATAGCTTGAATTAGATCTATACTAGTCTCCCTTCATTTATTTATCAGCAAAAATGTAACACACACACACACACACACACACACACACACACACAAATATGTTGTGTGTGTGTGTGTGTGTGTTTGTGCAGCTACACACACACACACACACACATGGCATATCTATATGTGTGTTATGTATGTGTACAATTTTAAGAGTATGTAACAGAATTTTATTTTTAATGTGTGCCAAAGTCCCACAGAAAGAAATGACAATAAAAGTTATCTTATATCTGTCTGTCTGTCCATCCATCCGTCTGTCCATCCCTCCCTCCCTCCATCTATCCCTATCTCTCTCTCTCTCTCTCTCACACACACACACACACACACACACACACTGACCAAAAAATAGCCAACATCTTAAGAAACCCCAAAGACAAAATCCAGCTAGAAAACCAAGGGGTCTACGAAATACCATGCAAAATCTACCCTGCAACATACATAGGACAAACGAACAGGAGAATAAATGCACACATCGCAGAACACAAGAAAACTAACACAAATACATACCTATTTCCCTGGCTCAACTGATAAGGAAAAGAGCCCGTGGCTTAGTGGCTAAGACTCCTGCCTAAGATATATACAGCCCGGGTTCAAATCCCAGTAAGGGTATGGCTAACTGATGAGAGCTAATTAGCTCGAAATAGATCTATACTAGTCTCCCTTTATTTATTTATCAGTACAAATACAACACAGATATAAAAAGGCAACATTAAAAATAAAAAATATGGTTTTCTGCCTGCATGGTCTTCTGTGATTAGCCGAAGGACAGAAAGAGGGAGTAGTGACCTTCCTCCCATATTTAGTCATACCAGGGGTTGTAACAAAAATACATACCTATTTCCCTGGCTCAACTGATAAGGAAAAGAGCCCGTGGCTTAGTGGCTAAGACTCCTGCCTAAGATATATACAGCCCGGGTTCAAATCCCAGTAAGGGTATGGCTAGCTGATGAGAGCTAATTAGCTCGAAATAGATCTATACTAGTCTCCCTTTATTTATTTATCAGTACAAATACAACACACACACACACACACACACACACACACACACACACACACATATATATATATATATATATGTGTGTGTGTGTGTGTGTGTTGTTAGGGTTAGGTTATATACACTGATAGCCCTCGACTTACAACAATTCATTTAGTCACTGTTCAAAATTACAACGGCATTGAAAAAAAGTGACATGATTTATGACCGTTTTTCACACTTGCGACAATTGCAGCACCCCATGATCATGTGATCCGAATTCAGATGCTCGATCCCAATGTCATGTGATCCTCTTCTGACCAGCCAAGTCAACTGGGGGAGCCAGATTTCCTTAACCTTATCACTAACTTAACAACTGCAGTGGTTCACTTAACCACTGTGGCCCGAAAGGTTGTAAAATGGGTCAACATTCACTTAACCAATGTCTCAGTCAGCCACGGAAATGTTGGCCACAATTTTGGTCGTAAAACTACATAATTGCCTGTAGCCCAGAGACTATTTGCAAAAATGCAGAGCAGGTCTGTGGCATCCATCCAGAACTACAGAATTCTTCCTTATCTCCCGTTACATGCAATAGTTCTTCAGCCCTGCAATGCTATTACTATTGCAAACAGGGCCCAGTCATTTTGCAATAATGGGCTTGGGGGTGCTTGTTGATGGAGATTGTCAACATGACACTCTCTCAAATATGATTCAGACCCTAAAGAGCCACTTGTTTGAAAAGCAAAAGCTGTGGGCCTTAATGTCAGACATAATATGCAGATATGACCTCGTAGACAACCCACAGATCTGTCAAGGACCTTGGAGTACTCATCTCAAATGATCTAAGCGCCAGAGCTCACTGTAACAACATTGCCAAAAAGGCATTAACAGTTGTTCAGCATTAAGAGTTGTTAAGCTAATCTTGAAAAGCTTCTTCTCCGGATATTGAACTGCAAACGAGGGCATACAAAACTTTTGCTAGACCAATTCTCAAATACAGCTCATCTGTCTGGACCCCGCACTGCATATCAGACATAAATACAATCGAACGAGTCCAGAGATATTTCACGAGGAGAATCCTCCACTCCTCTGCTCGTAACAGAATACCTTATATCACCAGGCTTGAAATTTTGGGCTTAGACAACGTAGAACTTCACCGCCTTCGGTCTGACCGAAGCATAGTACATAAAATTATCTTCTACCTGTCCATGACTACTTCAGCTTCAACCACAACAACTAACGAGCACACAACACATACAAACTTAAGGTAAACTGCTCCAAACTCGACTGCAGAAAAGATGATTCAGCAACAGAGTGGTCAATGCCTGGAATGCTCTATCTGACTCTGTGGTTTCTTCCCCAAACCCCCAAAACTTTAACTTTAGACTGTCTACTGTTGACCTCACCCCTTTCCTAAAAGGTGTCAGCCTCTGCTTCGCTTTCTTACTATCGGCTGCCATGGAAATGGGGAGTGGGATGGGATGGCTCCTTCCGACAGAAACTGAAAACACACCTGTTCCGACTGGCTGGTTTGGCATAATTTTAACGTTTACCTCCTGGCATACACATTCTTACTGGTTTTTAGAGGGATATTGTTTTAAATTTAACTTGATATTTTAAACTTTTGTATTGATTTATTTATTAGCTGTACAGTTTGGCATATTTTACCCTCCTCTTATACATGTATTTATATAGTTATTTCTACGTTTTAATCTGTTGTATTTTGGTACGGACTGTACACCGCCCCGAGTCCCTTTCGGGAGAGGGGGCGGTATATAAACGCTAATAATAAATAAATAAATAATAAAATAAATGGTACAGGAGTGCTATGAAAAAGGGAGTTTTTTTCTCACCATCTTCTGTGCATGCTGGTAGCTGGGTGTTTGGACTTGGTCAAGGCCAACCGTCCGGCATACCAACTTGATGATGCTCCTTGAAGATGGAACTCACATGACACCTAAGGGATTTGCAGATTGGACACTGGGATGAGGGTTACCAGGGGGAGGGGGCTGGGTTATCATTTGATATGTATCTGTTCGCGCCTTCCTGGCTCAGATCTTGCTTTACTTTCGCTGCTATCTTTTCATAACCAGTAAAAGTATTTTAATTCCACGAACAATGGAGTTAGGAGTTTTCTTTCTTGGTTATTGAGGGAGACACGCCTGACATGAGGTCTGTAAGGGGCGTGCATAAGCGCACCAACTTGCCTACCATCCCTGTCCTAATGTTCCCTTTTGCTCGTATCCATTTCATGCATTCCTCATCATGTTTGAACTTATATCTGTTATCTAATACACGCTTGACAAAATAAATAAATAAAATAAATAAAATAAAATAAAACAACACCCTCTCAAAATGGATTCAGACCCTAAAGGGCCACTTGTTGAAAACCAGAAGCTTTGGGCCTTAATGTCAGACATAATCAGAGATTACGCTAGTTTACCCAGTGAGCGAAAGAGCAGGGTTTAAGGGGGGGAGGGGAGTGAGGAAGAGCTTACATGAAGGGCATTAGGGAAGTGCCTTCCATTAACCAGCAACCTGGAAATTGAAAATGTAATAATAATATCGTGGTCCACGTTTGGTGACTCATCTTATTGAACAGGTAGAGCTTTCGAGTTCCACCAGGCGATCCCCGGTAAGCATAGAGGAAAACAACCATTAATTTTTTTTAAAAAAAAATCTGAAAATGGATGTACAGAAATTAGCAAGTGGGTAGTGGTGAAACAAAGAGCAGGAAAACACTTGAGTGCCTCTGAGGAAGGGAGGAAGCAGTTCTGGGAAGTGAAACAGCTCTGGAGACCTTAACTACCCCTGTTTGTTTCACCGAAGGGACCGATTCAGGCATGAAATGCTCTAATCTTCGCTACCAGTTTGGAGCTGGGAGAACGTGTGCGTGCTTGCTCCACTCACTCGCAGTGCTTCTGAGAATGCGCATGCTCAGAGCGTCCGTGATGACATCTGGGAGGGTGGGCAGAGCCAACTCCCACCGCCACTACCAGTTTGCCCGAACTCGCAGAATACCATCTCTGGACCGATTCACTTATCTAGCTGTGTCTCACTTGGATCTGGCTATTCTCTCTCTCTTCCCCCCTTCCTTCCATCCATCCATCCATCCATCCATCCATCCATCCATCCATCCATTCATCCCTATCTATCTATCTATCTATCTATCTATCTATCTATCTATCTATCTATCTATCATTATCTATCTATCTATCTATCTATCTATCTATCTATCTATCTATCATCTATCTATCTATCTATCTATCTATCTATCTATCTATCTATCTATCTATCTATTATCTATCTATCATCTATCTATCTATCTATCTATCTATCTATCTATCTATCATCTATCTATCTATCTATCTATCTATCTATCTATCTATTATCTATCTATCTATCTATCATCTATCTATCTATCTATCTATCTATCTATCTATCTATCATTATCTATCTATCTATCTATCTATCTATCTATCTATCATCTCTATCTATCTATCTATCTATCTATCTATCTATCTATCTATCTCTATCTCTCTATCTCTCTATCTATCTCTATCTATCTATCTATTATCTATCTATCTATCTATCATCTATCTATCTATCTATCTATCTATCTATCTATCATTATCTATCTATCTATCTATCTATCTATCATCTATCTATCATCTCTCTATCTCTCTATCTATCTATCTCTCTATCTATCTATCTATCTATCTATCTATCTATCTATCATCTATCTATCCCTTATTTATTAGTGATCTATCTATCTATGAATCAATCTATCTCTTATTTATTAATGATCTATCTATCTATCTATCTATCTATCTATCTATCTATCATCTATCTCTTATTTATCAATGATCTATTTATCTATCTATCTATATCTATCTATCATCTATCTATCTTTCTTATTTATCAATTCTATCTATCTATCTATCTATCTATCTATCTATCTATCTATCTATCTATCTATCTATGTATCATCTATCTATCTATCTATCTATCTATCTATCTATCTATCTCTATCTAACACCTCTCTCTCTCTCCTTCTTATTTATCAATGATCTCTGTCTGTCTGTCTGTCTGTCTACCTACCTATCTCTTTCTTATTTATCAATGATTTATATCTATCTATCTATCTATCTATCTATCTATCTATCTATCTATCTATCTATCTATCATCTATTTATCTATCATCTATCTATCTATCTATGTATCATCTATCTATCTATCTATCTATCTATCTATCTATCTATCTATCATCTATAGATAGATAGATAGATAGATAGATAGATAGATAGATAGATAGATAGATAGATAGAATTTAATAAATGTATAAATAAATGAGACGAGTGAAAACCGTTTGCTAGATACAGGAGTACAGCATTTGAAGCCAGCCCATTTCAAGAGTCTTGAGAAACAGGTATAGTTCTAAATCAGCTGAATGTTCTGCCTGAATTCCTTCATAAGACCCTTGAAATCTGAAGGACACGGCAGAGGATGTGTAGATGAAGGAGCCCTGGGAAGTAAAGGCTGAGAGCTGGTGTGGTATCAACTCTTCCAAGTACCTGTGAAAAGCTGTCCCACCGAAGAAAAATCAGCCTCTTTTCTTCTATCGTGCCAGAGGGCACAGAATTTAAATTATTGGAAGGTAGTATGTCACTGAAGATTTTCAGTCACGCAGGTAGAGTTCTCTGAAAGTTGAGTCATGGGAACTGGACTTTTTTTTCTTTTTCTTTTTTGGTTCAAAATGTCTTGCTGCTTATCCCAGTACTTTCATCAGTCTGAGCGAGTTGATTAGGGATCCTTAACTAAGATGATTAAAGGGCTGGAGACAAAAACACACGAGGAACAGTTACAGGAACTGGGTATGTTTAGCTTAAGAGAAAGAAGGACCAGGGGAGACATGATAGCAGTCTTCCAATATCTCAGGGGCTGCCACAAAGAAGAGGGAGTCAAACTATTCTCCAAGGCACCTGAGGGTAGAACAAGAAGCAATGGGTGGAAACTAATCAAGGAGAGAAGCAACCTAGAACTAAGGAGGAATTTCCTGAAAGCGAAGACAATTAATCAGTGGAACAACTCGCCTCCAGAATAGCAATATCACTTAGACTTATCTACCGCTTCACAGTGCTTTTACAGCCCTCTCTTAGCAATTTACAGAGTCGGCATATTGTCCCCAACAATCTGGGTCCTCATTTTACCCACCTCGGAAGGATGGAAGGCTGAGTTAACCTTGAGCCAGTGAGGTTGTTTATTTTTTTTTAATTCAAATTTTAATTTAAAAAAAAAAGTTAGTGAAGGAAGGAGCAAGACATTTTTCAACTGACATATTTTTTTTCTTTTTCTTGGAGAAGAAGAATCCCCCCCCCAAAAAAGACAATTGTTAAAGGTTGAACGATGCCGGTGGGCACCTGTTTAAAGGTACAAGAAAGCATATTTATTACATCATTACAACAGACACAGCTTCCGCCAACCCGGTAGCCTCTTCCCTATTTGTATGTGCCGATATCTTGCTTGTAAGCCGGTAAACTTGCTTGATGGTGTTGGAGGAAATGTCCTTCTGGGTTCGGCTCCAAGTGGGGAAAAAGACACTGGAGACATGGAGGCTGCTTGGAAAGATGGTTTTAATGGTGGATAGGACCACATGGCTTGAGTCCTGAACAGAAAAGATGATCACATGCTTCAATGTTGGTGGAGAAGAAGAGAAGGAAAGACTGAGATGCTGAAAGTCCCTGGTTTTATGACCTCTCTGGCCTTTGATCTTGAGCTTGTCTTTGGTTGTCAGATTCCCATGGAGCCATGCAGGGGCAACTCTCTAGGCTGCATTTTGAATCCAGGTTTGGTTGAATTCTCAGATGCCATGTGGTCAGTTGAGTAAAGGCTTATATTATCATGCCTTCATTCCCATCCCCCTGGAGCTGAAGGGGAGAACTCTTTATTATGTAAAGTTTGGCCTTCTTAATGGCCCATGGACAAAGTGGGGATGGGCAGGAAGCTGCAGGAATTTACTTAGTTTTTAAAATGTGTTTCTCCCTTTTTTCACATCCAGGAAAATATAATATTCTGCCTTACCAATATTTCCTAGGATATTTCATTTTTCTGGGAAAGGGCTGGGTGATAACTTCCTACAATGGAATTTGTAAAGGAAAACACTGCCTTTATTTTAAAACATACACCAGGGGCTTCGAACCTTAGCCTTCTGAAGACCCGTGGACTTCAACTCCCAGAATTCCCCAGTCAACCAGGAAGCCATGCTGGCTGGGGAATTCTGGGAGTTGAAGTCCACGGGTCTTCAGGAGGCCGTGTTTGGGCACCTCTGCCATAGGCCATCAGAATCGGGGGAGACAAAACTCAGATGGAAGCTGCAAAGTAGTTAGTTCAAGTAGTCTGCAGAATTTTGAGTAGTGTGGAGAACCGGCAAATACCAACTCTGGCTGGCCCCGCCCCCATCTATTCTCTGCCTCCCGAGTCCCAGCTGATCGAGAGGCACTCTGAGGTGGTATATAAGTTTAAGTGCTTCTGCTAAGTGCTACAAGTCACTTTTTCAGTGCATTATAACTTAAAATGATCATTAAATGAACGATTATCAGCCAAGGACTACCTGTACACGTTTTACAATGTAGCCAATGTACCAACGTTTCATCCTTTTGTAAAATTAAAAAAAAATTGCTTTAAGTGGCTTTTAGACTTTTTAGCGCTGTTCCCCGTAGCCCCCCCTCCTCAAATAATTTTCGTGTCTAACAATAGGCAAATCCAAAGTGCAGTTGCAATTTCTCTCTAGCTTTCCGTTGCCTTTAAAACAATGAAAGGAAGCACTTGAGGCATAGTGATCGGCCATCATCCAGCACGAATGGAGGTTAAAAAGGAAATTCGGTGCAAATTCGTAATGGGATTTTGAAGAGCTCAACCCCATTGGATTTTGTGACTGGCTTCACAAAACCGGTGAGCTTTAAACCGATTAAGTTCACATTTGCAATTCTCATTCGCCTTTGAGTTGAGTTCCTGAGTTGTATGCTATGAACCTTGCTTTTGAATACCTTTCAGGCAAGAAGAAGAAAAACGCCTTCTGTCTTTTTACAGAGAAAGAGAAAAGGCGTAAGGTTAATGGATACTTAAAGTTATAAAAAAAATCAAAACAACACCCGCACAAACACTTACTTACTTCCAAACGATCACTCTGATGAGCTGATATTCATTCTCCACCATACAAACAATGCCTCTTTTAGCAAAATCTCAAGAAAGACTCCAGAAGTATTCTCCAATATGACCTGACAAATGTACTTAAATTATTCACAACTGCTTCAGCAAAGGACCGGAGCTATTCAGCCTCTAGGAGTGTAACAAGGAAAGAGTGTGAAGAATTTGGGAACTAATGCATTGGAGACTTCCTTTCTAAAAGCAAGAAAGAAAAAAAAGAATACTAACAGTACATTGAAATTTCCCAGCAAATCTCCCAAAGTTTTTCTTTTCTTCTCTTACATACATATAGGATAACGGAGTTGGAAGGGACCTTGAAGGTCCTCTAGTCCAACCCCCTGCTCAAGCAGGAGACCCTATATCGGGGGTCTCAGCAACCCATGGCTCCAGAGCCACATGTGGCCCTTTTGTCCCTCGCTGCTGCTCCCTGTCGGATGATCCCACCACATTTCCCACAGAAAACAAAACGCCGGGAGCTACGAAGCCTGGCTAGGCGTGATTGGGAGGTCATGTGACTGGGTGGGAGTGAGTGACATTGAGTCGGCCACGCCCGCCCGGGTTTTGTAGATCCTGGTGTTTTCTTTTCTGAGGGAAACTGTTCCAAATGGCCCTTTGAGTGTTTAAGGTTGCAGATCCCTGCCCTATATCATTTCAGACAAATGGCTGTTCAGACTCTGCTTAAAAGCCTCCAGTGACTCACAACATCTGGAGGCAAGCCATGGCACTGCTTAATTGTTCCCACCAGTGGTGGGCTTTCAAGTTTTTTTAGAACCTATTCTGTGGGTGTGGCCTATTTTGTGGGTGTGGCTTGGCAGTCATGTGACCGGGTGGGTATGGGCCAACTTGACATCTCTCATTCACACTCAGTCACATGACCACCATCCCCAAGCCATGTGGCAAAATTTTTTGGGACTCCTATAAAGGAGGGGGGGGGGAAAGAGAGGGGAAAACCTCCCAAAAATAGACAACTGGAGGACTAAGGGCCGAAATTAGGGAGATCTGAGAAGGCAGGACAGAGAGGAATCCAGTAGGACGTTGGGGAAAGAACTTTGGGAGATCTGAAAAGGTAGGACAGAGAGGAATCCAGTAGGACATTGGGGAAATACCTTTGGGAGATCTGAAAAGGCAGGACAGAGGGGAATCCAGTAGGATGTTGGAGAAAGAACTTTGGGAGATCTGAAAAGGCAGGACAGAGAGGAATCCAGTAGGACGTTTGGGAAATAACTTTGGGAGATCTGAGAAGGCAGGACAGAGGGGAATCCAGTAGGACGTTGGGGAAATAACTTTGGGAGATCTGAGAAGGCAGGACAGAGGGGAATCCAGTAGGACGTTGGGGAAATACCTTTGGGAGATCTGAAAAGGCAGGACAGAGAGGAATCCAGTAGGACGTTGGGGAAATACCTTTGGGAGATCTGAAAAGGCAGGACAGAGAGGAATCCAGTAGGACGTTGGGGAAATAACTTTGGGAGATCTGAGAAGGCAGGACAGAGGGGAATCCAGTAGGATGTTGGAGAAAGAACTTTGGGAGATCTGAAAAGGCAGGACAGAGAGGAATCCAGTAGGACGTTTGGGAAATAACTTTGGGAGATCTGAAAAGGCAGGACAGAGAGGAATCCAGGACAAAGCTATCACACGTTGGGGAAAGAAATTTGGGAGATCGGAGGAGGCAGGACAGAGGGGAATCCAGGAGAAAACTCCTGAGCTTGCCGCTGCTGTTTGGTGGATGGTGCCACTGGACCTCTCCATGCATCTCCGTTCACCACCTCCACTCCCAGGTATGGGACTTGACACCCAATTGGGCTAGGATAGTGTGGACGGGCGAGGGGGGGGGGAAGCGAATGATGGAGCGGCTTCCGGATGGGCAAAGGTGAGCGAGTGAGCAACAGGTCCGGGGTAGGCATTCTGGAAGTTACTTCCGGGTCCACCGGTAGAACCTCCTCTCTAAATTTCACCATCTGGTTCTCCCGAGCCGGTGCAAACCGACAGAAACCACCACTGGTTCCCACCCATTGCTTTTTGTCTTGCCTTCTGGTGCTTTGGAAAATAGTGGACTCCCTCTTCTTTGTGACAGGCCCTCAAATGTGGAACACTGCTATATAGTCACTGTCAAGGCTCCGACGAATGAACTCAAGCAAATCAGAATTGTGCAGAGAAGAGCAACAAAGAGGATTAGGGGACTGGAGACTAAAACATATGAAGAACGGTTGCAGGAACTGGGTATGTCTAGTTTAATAGAAAGAAGGACTGCGGGAGACATGATAGCAGTGTTCCAATATCTCAGGGGTTGCCACAAAGAAGAGGGAGTCAAACTATTCTCCAAGGCACCTGAGGGTAGAACAAGAAGCAATGGGTGGAAACTAATCAAGGAGAGAAGCAACTTAGAACTGAGGAGAAATTTCCTGACAGTTAGAACAATTAATCAGTGGAACAGAAGTTGCCTCCAGAAGTTGTGAATGCCCCAACACTGGAAGTCTTTAAGAAGATGTTGGATAGCCATCTGTCTGAAGTGGTGTAGGGTTTCCTGCCTGAACAAGGATTTGGCTAGAAGACCTCCAAGGTCCTTTCCAACTCTGTTGTTCTATTCTATTCTAAGAACCCTGAGACTAGGCTCCTTCTCAAAGGTCTTGTTTAATGAGTAATGAGTAATGACAGTTAGAAGAATGAATCAGTGGAACAGAAGTTGCCTCCAGAAGTTGTGAATGCCCCAACACTGGAAGTCTTTAAGAAGATGTTGGATAGCCATCTGTCTGGAACGGTATAGGTTTTCCTGCCTAGGCAGGGGGTTGGACTAGAAGACCTCCAAGGTCCCTTCCAACTCTGGTATTGTATTGTATTGTATTGTATTGTATTGTATTGTATTGAGTACATCATATCGGCACAGCTTCAGTGGAAAGCCAAATCTAAATATCTCAGTGCAATTATACTAGGAAATAACCCCATTCCGAGGGTGTCAAAGGTCACATTGGGCAATTATGTGAATTGGCCAGCTCTTCAGGCATTCCTTCCCCAACCTTATCTGCTGCCAGTGGAGAGGACCTCGGTTCTCATGAGAAAGCTCTTTGTTGGGTCTAGCAATGCATTCCAACCTCCTTCTCCTCTCCCCCCCCCCCCCCCCTCAGTGTGGCAACTGAGGAACAGAAAGATGGCTGTGGCCAGGTTGGTTCAAAGTTGACAATCACTCCTTAATTCTTCTTTTCACTAGACTAAAGGTAAAGATAAAGATTCCCCTCGCACATATGTGCTAGTCGTTCCTGACTCTAGGGGGCGGGGCTCATCTCTGTTTCAAAGCTGAAGAGCCAGCGCTGTCCGAAGACGTCTCTGTGGTCATGTGGCCGGCATGACTAAATGCCAAAAACGCACGGGGCATTGTAACCTTCCCACCAAACGTGGTTCCTATTTTTCTACTTGCATTTTTACTTTAGAACTGCTAGGTTGGCAGAAGCTGGGACAAGTAACGGGAGCTCTGTTATATACGGATGTACGTTGTTAAATTTACATGTTTTCACATGCTCACTGGGGATTGGTTGCCCAAACCCTGGGAAGTTTAAGCAACTGTCATTGGCTGGCTGGGCTGCCGGAGTTCCTTAATTTACATGTTTTCACATGCTCACTGGGGATTGGTTGCCCAAACCCTGGGAAGTTTAAGCAACTGTCATTGGCTGGCTGGGCTGTCGGAGTTCCTGAATTTACATGTTTTCACATGCTCACTGGGGATTGGTTGTCCAAACCCTGGGAAGTTTAAGCAACTGTCATTGGCTGGCTGGGTTGCCGGAGTT
>NC_138549.1:171842067-171869567 GCF_964273705.1 Natrix helvetica
CCTCCTTCTTTCTCTCCCTCCTTCCTTTCCTTCCGTCCTCCCTCCCTCCCTTCATTTTTCCTCTCCCTCCCTCTTTCCTTTCTTCCTCTATGTCCCTCCCTTCTCTCTCTCTTCCTCCCACCCTCCCTCCCTTTATTTCTCCTCTTCCTCCCTTCTTCCTTTCTTCTTCTATGTCCCTCCCTTCTCTCTCTCTCCCTTTATTTCTCCCCTCCCTCCATCCCTCCTTCCTTCCTCTATGTCCCTCCCTTCTATCTCTCTCTGTCACCTTCCCACCCTCCCACCCTTCCTTCCTGAATTCTAGTCCTGCCTTAGGCATGGAAGCCAACTGGGTGACTTTGGGCCAATCAGCAGGAGACCATGAGTTCTTAGGCATAAGAACGAGCTGGACCAGTCCTCCTCTCTCAGTTCAACCCACCTCACAGGATTGTTGTTGTGGGGATAATAAGAGGAGGAAGGAGTATTGGGCACATTATTTATACAAGTAATAAAGGCAGGGTCCTTTATTACAATACAAATAAATATAAAAATCTCAAGCCACTCCCATTAGTATCCACGAAAGCTTCATTATCTCAGAGGCTAACGTTGCCTTTCCAGTAAAATTCCATTTTTGCCAGCTGTGCTCTTAGCTTCTGTCTATTAATCATAATAATAGCATTGGGGAAAGTGTTTCTTTTAAGTAGATCACAGAATCGGAAATCCAGCAAGCTATGTGGGCAGGCTGGTGCATTATTTAAATATGGCTTTATTCTTTCCAGAAAAAAAGAAGAAAAGAACGCAATAATTTTTGTGACAAAAATGATTGAACTTCCCGAGCGCAAAGACTGGTGGTTAACTGTAAAAGTTTCATTCAAACATTCTTGACACCTCAGGCGAAAAATAGAATATTCTCACGAACACAAAAGCTGCTTTTGGCCGTGAAGGGTGATATCAAGGTTTATACCAGCATGAAATTGATTAAATGCTTAGCTGCCAAAAGCATGCATCATTAATACTCAGATATATATCTATATATATATAAAAGCCAAGTATCACACATTCATCACGAAATCTCCAGAACCTTAAAGCCTACAAACTTGAAATTTGGCATGTATGTTCCTCTTTGCTTCTAGGTGCTTGCTAAGAAAGGATTTTTTTTTAAATGACCATCAGATCATTAGTATTCCTTATATAGTAAGTAGCATGCTCTGATGCTAAGGAGTTCTACACCCCCTCCCCACCTGAAAAGAACTCTGTTCCAACTGCCAGTTGCCTCACATTTCTCTACCTCAGTTCAAATTGGCAGACGTTCCACTCCTTCACTCAGGAGCGGTCTGGGGCTCCTTACAGTACTAAACATTGGTACCTCAGCAAAACGTCTATGCCTTCCACCTATGGAACTGCTTCCGGACTCAAGGCAGTGGGAGCGATATTCCCTTATGTGTTTCAATCACCGACCACCACTGAGCCAACAGATTGAACCAGAGTGAACTGGTTGCAAAAGGGGATCACGTAAACATTCCAGTTGAATACTACAGATGACAGAATAACAGAATTGGAAGGGACCTTGGAGGTCTTCTAGTCCAACCCCCTGCTCATGCAGGAAACCCTGTAACAAAAAATGACAATAAAGTTCTCTTCTCTATCTCATCTTATCTAACAAATGGTTGTCCAGTCTCTTCTTAAAACCTCCAGTGATGGAGCACCCACAGCTTCTGAAGTTGTTGTCACTGGAGTTGTTGTTCTACTGGTTAATTGTTCTAACTATCAGGAAATTTCTCCTCAGTTCTAAGTTGCTTCTCTCCTTGATTAGTTTCCACCCATTGCTTCTACCCTCAGGTGCCTTGGAGAATAGTTTGACTCCCTCTTCTTTGTGGCAGCCCCTGAGATATTGGAAGACCGCTATCATCCAAAACTAATGCAGAATGTATAATTTCTCAGTACACTCACATAGCAGGAGACAAAGATAATCCCATGGGCAGAATGATGAACCATTTATCATGGTTATTGAGTGAGCAAGTTGTTCCACTTGTTAATGGTTCCAACTGTCAGGAAATTTCTCTTTATTGCTAGGTTGCTTCTCTCCTTGATCTGTTCTTTCATCTGTTGCTTCTTGTCCTGCCTTCAGATGCTTTGGAGACTAGGTTGACCGCCCCCACTTCTTTGTGGGAGGCCCTCAGGTATTAGAACCCTGATATCTTTTCACCCTTACAATACAATACAATAGTAGAGTTGGAAAGGACCTTGGAGGTCTTCTAGTCCAACCCCCTGCCTAGGCAGGAAACCCTATACCGTTTCAGACAAATGGCTATCCAACATCTTCTTAAAGACTTCCAGTGTTGGGGCATTCACAACTTCTGGAGGAAATTTCTGTTCCACTGATTAATTGTTCTAACTGTCAGGAAATTTCTCCTCAGTTCTAAGCTGCTTCTCTCCTTGATTAGTTTCCACCCATTGCTTCTTGTTCTACCCTCAGGTGCCTTGGAGAATAGTTTGACTCCCTCTTCTTTGTGGCAACCCCTGAGATATTGGAACACTGCTATCATGTCTCCCCTGGTCCTTCTTTTAATCAAACTAGACATACCCAGTTCCTGCAACCGTTCTTCATATGCTTTAGTCTCCAGTCCCCTAATCAGGGGTGGGATTCAGCCAGTTCGGACCAATTCGGGTGAACCGGATGTTAATTTTACGTCCAGTTTGCCGAACTGGTAGTTGCAAGGATTGGCTGGCCCTGCCCACCCCACCCCTTCCCTCTCAGAGTCTCCACGCGGCCCACTCATCATGCCAGATAAGTGCAGGGCCTGCACGGAGGCTCTGGGTGGGCAGAAAACGGGCCTCCAAGAAGTTCCGAAAACTCCAGAGCTTGGGGGAGGCTGTTTTCACCCTCCCAGAGGCTCGAAGAAAGCCTCCGGAGCCTGGGGACGGTGAAAATGCCTCCCCTGCCATGGTGCAGGAAGCCGAGTAGGCCACGTCCATCATGGCCACACCCGCCTAGCAAGCAGGCAGAGAACTGGTTGCTAACATTTTTCAATCCCACCGCTGCCCCGAATCATCTGTATTGCTTTTCTCTGCCCTCTTTTTAGAGTCTCCCCATTTTTTTGTTATATTGTGGTGGCCAAAATTGGACCCGTGGCCATCCGTCAGTTCCAGCCTCATTTCTCCTCTACGATCTCCAAATTGATTCTCACTCCAGGGCAACTGAGGAGTCAAAAATATACCTTTTTCTACTTTGTCCATATAAAGAAAGGGTAGCATTGGTTTCCATGGAGAAGAAGTAATAAAAAATGACTTCAACTGCAGTGTTAAGTACCATGTGTCGATGGAGAGCCAGGGGACACATAATGCTTTGCCTCTTCGAAAACTCCATATGGATGCTTTGGTAACATCTAAAATTTATGAACCTTTTCGCTGAGAAGGCAAGAAGAGATGGGGGGGGGGGGGGAAATGTTCTGCAAACTTAAGAAACAGAGAAAGCTACAACTCGGAAAACAAGCGAAACGTAAATGAAATACTTGGAATCCTGCATTCAGTTCTGGTCACCACGATGTAAAAAAGATGTGGAGACTCTAGAAAGAGTGCAGAGAAGAGCAACAAAGATGATTAGGGGACTGGAGACTAAAACATAGGAAGAACGGTTGCAGGAACTGGGTATGTTTAGCTTAAGAGAAAGAAGGACTAGGGGAGACATGATAGCAGTGTTCCAATATCTCAGGGGTTGCCACAAAGAAGAGGGAGTCAAAATATTCTCCAAGGCACCTGAGGGTAGAACAAGAAGCAATGGGTGGAAACTAATCAAGGAGAGAAGCAACTTAGAACTGAGGAGAAACTTCCTGACAGTTAGAACAATTAATCAGTGGAACAGAAGTTGCCTCCAGAAGTTGTGAATGCCCCAACACTGGAAGTCTTTAAGAAGATGTTGGATAGCCATTTGTCTGGAACGGTATAGGGTTTCCTGCCTAGGCAGGGGGTTGGACTAAAAGACCTCCAAGGTCCCTTCCAACTCTACTATTGTAAATAGTTTAAGATGACACTTCCCCTAAAGTAGAATAAAATATGGATTAAAATATAAGAATGAAGACGTGGCATAAAAGGAACAGTTAGAAGCTTGCTTAAAGGCACAGGGAAATGTCATCAGCTTCTAACCACAAGATGTTCTAGCCAATGTCCCTATGTCAAAAGTCCAAAACCACAAGGTTCAAATAAAGTTCGTTAATGGCAAGTAGTCCATACCTGTAACAAAAGGAGGAGTAAGATCCCCATCTCCTTATAAGGCTTTTTCCTCAAGGTAACCAATAAGAAATGAGTAAAGTGTTTCCGTGTTACACTGCCTTTGAGAATGTATAGGAATGCGTGCATCCATAATAAAGATTGTTCAGAACTTGCAATGTTGGCCATGGGCTAACGTTTCTGAACCTGGCTGCCAAATAAACTTTTCCTGTATCCTGAGAAGTCTAAAGCCTGTCATTTTCTGCAACACTCCTACAGATGTTGTTCTAATGAATAAGAACAATGACTAAATCTTGTTATTTGGCTCCCTAATTATGTGGGATAACATTTTGCCTCGTGAATTGGGGTGCTGCTTAGAGTAACAATAGCAGAGTTTGGAAGGGACCTTGGAGGCCTTCTAGTCCAGCCCCCTGCTCAGGCAGGAAACCCTAAACCATTTCAGACAAATGGCTGCCCAATCTCTGCTTAACGATCTCCAGGGGTTTTTCCCCAATATATAGAAAACAAAGTAGAACACTCTAGTGGTTGCTAAACTCAAGTAATTTTACAGCCATCATTAGTTTTGCCTCCTGGAACAGTCCTGCTTTGGGCTGGTGACTTGGGACCAATCACCAGAAGCCTGTAAGTTCTAGTTCCGCCATAGGCATGAAAGCCAGCTGGGTGACTTTGGGCCAATCAGCAGGAAATTATGAATCCTGGTTCCGCTTTAAACATGAAAGTCAATTGGATGAGTTTAGACCAATCAACAGGAGACGGTGAGTTCTAGTCCTACCTTAGGTATGAAAGCCAGCTAGATAATTTGGGGCTGATTACTAGGAGCCTTGGAGATCTAGCCATGCCTTAGGCATGAAAGCCAGCTAAGTAACTTGGGGCTAATCACTAGGAAACTGTGAGTTCTAGTCCTGCCTTAGGTATGAAAACCAGCTAGGTAACTTGGGGCTAATCACCAGGAGCTTGGGAGTTCTAGTTCTGCCTTAGGCATGAAACACAGCTAGGTAACTTGGGGCTAATCAGCAGGAGCCTGGGAGTTCTAGTTCTGCCTTAGGCATGAAACACAGCTAGGTGACTTGGGGCTAATCAGCAGGAGCCTGGGAGTTCTAGTTCTACCTTAGGCATGAAACACAGCTAGGTAACTTTGGGCTAATCACCAGGAGCCTGGAAGTTCTAGTTCTGCCTTAGGCATGAAACACAGCTAGGTAACTTGGGGCTAATCACCAGGAGCTTGGGAGTTCTAGTTCTGCCTTAGGCATGAAACACAGCTAGGTAACTTGGGGCTAATCACCAGGAGCTTGGGAGTTCTAGTTCTGCCTTAGGCATAAAACATCTAGGTAACTTGGGGGTTATCCCCAAGAGCCTGGGAGTTCTAGTCCTGGCTTAGGCATGAAAGCCAGCTAAGTAACTTGGGGCTAATCAGCAGGATCCTGAATTTTAATTCTGCCTTAGGCATGAAACACAGCTAGGTATTTTGGGGCTGATTACCAGGAGCCTGGGAGTTCTAATCCGAATTTATGCATGAAAGCCGGCTGGGTGATTTTGGATCAGTCCTTTCCCTCAGCCTAACTCGCCTCACAGGGTTGTTGTTTGAGGGAAAACAGGACAAGAAAGGAATATTATGTATGTTTATCAAGTTGAATTACCTGCAAAATAATAACAGCAGGGATAAAAATCTAATAAAGAAATAATGGATTGAGACGGAGTGGCTCTGAATATACTCTACTGAGTGGTGAAGAGCTTGGTGGAACAAAGTTTGCAAGTTGTACCATTTTTCTAAAGAAATTTTGTAGGTCATCTAGTCCAACCCCCACACCCAAGCAGGAGTCCTTATATAGCTGCTTTGTAAACCTACCTGTGGCAAGTCTTCCCAGCCAATGTTTTGCAAAAGCATTCACAACAATAACATCAAACATCAAGGAAGAAAAACAGTGGCCAATTATTTTTATGTTTCTGCCCCAAAAATCTTCAGGGATATTTTACCAGAGCTATCAGAATTTTATCTCAAATCAAGAGAGTCCACGAGTCTGTATATGATTATTTACAAAGTGAATAGGTGATGTGTAGAATCAGAATACTAAACTGTTGTATTTAATTATTTTCCAGTACGTGTAGAATACAATAGGAGAATTGGAAGGGACCCTGGAGGTCTTCTAGTCGAACCCCCCGCCTAGGCAGGAAACCCTACACCACTTCAGACAAATGGTTATCCAACATTTGATGGATAAATATCCATCAAAATCCAAATATAGGGTTCCAACTTTAAGTGACATTTATGGCTGCTTATTTTGTTTCCACTACCAGTAAAGAAATGAGTGAGAAATCACTTTTATAATTATTCCTGAAGTGGAAGAAGCAATTATATAAAAGGCTTCAAATTTAATTGAATGCATCATTACAATTAAGCCAAAGATGCAATTCCAGTAAATTAGAATTTGCTCACAGAAATTCTCAGATTAATCCATGACATCTCCAGCAAATGATCAGAAAGCTCTTTTTCCACCTAAGGCCCAGAAGAAATCATATTAAATAGAGTATAAGCAATAAAGGTAAAAAAAAAAAGCAAAAACGAAAAGTGACACAGTGACTCAGTGGCTAAGACTCTGAGCTTGTCGATCAGAAAGGTCAGCAGATCAGCGGTTCGAATCCCTAGCGCCACGTAACGGAGGGAGCTCCCGTGACTTGTCCCAGCTTCTGCCAACCTAGCAGTTCGAAAGCACGTTAAAAAATGCAAGTAGAAAAATAGGAACCACCTTTGATGGGAAGGTAACAGCGTTCCGTGCACCTTTGGCGTTTAGTCATGCCGGCCACATGACCACAGAGATGTCTGCGGACAGTGCTGGCCCTTCGGCTTTGAAATGACAATGAGCAGCACGCCCTAGAGTCAGGAACAATTAGCACATATTTGCGAGGGGAACCTTTGCCTTTAGAAAAAAATGATATACGAAGTGTTATTTTAATTTTAGATGTCAAAAGGTTTTGTGTTTTTTTTTTCCTGTGGGAAATGGGTCAAATGGCTCTTTGAGTGTTTAAAGTTGCAGACCCTTGCCTTATACCCATGATGGCGAACCTATGGCACAGGTGCCAGAGTTGGCACACAGAGCTCTCTCTGTGGACACATGCACCACTGCCAGTTGCTCCTCTGGTTTCTGGTGTGTGCTGGTTGCCGGAGCGCCAGAAAACAGCCTAAAAACAGCAAAAAAACGGGGCATTTTCTGGCTTGTTTCTGGGCCTTTTTCAGGCTATTTTTGGCCATTTCCCAAGCTGTTTTTCCATGCTTCAGCAGAAAAACCAAAAACGGCGTGAAAACAGCCCCCAAAATGGCATGAAAATGACCTTAAAACACCCTGAAAAATGGGCCCAAACTTGGCCAAAAAACAGGCATGCACACTGGCCAGCTGGCCTTCAGGCTTCAGGCCCTCTAGCACGCATGCATGCATGAGCATTCCGGTTTGGGCACTCAGTGCCAAAAAGATTCTCTGTTAGGGATGTAACCCTAGGGTTGGCTTGATAATGTATATAAGCTATGATTACTTTACTGTTACTTTAAATGATTCAGAGATGTAATTGGCTAATTACCTCAAGCAGCTATAAGAGGGAGCAAGAATGGCTGTTAGCTCTCTGTTTTGTTAGAAGCTGGTTGTTGTATTTTGAGGTATTGTGGTTTGCTACTGTTTAGCTATACTTTGTGTGTTAGACTGACTATTTTGATAACTGAATTACTGAACCGTGTATGACTCGGACTGTTAACTGGACCCTGAATACCTCTATATTTCTACATAGTAAACTACTATATTTTTATACTATTCAGTGTCTCTGTATGCTGGTTTGTGCATGTTATTCCATACCACTCTCGTTATGCTTCTCTGCATAATCGCTCTTCTAACGGGGAGCTTAATTACTTAACATTCTCCATCACTGCCTTATACCATTTATGACAGATGCCAGTCCAGAATGCAGGTTGGGTTGGCCCACCGCAGCACACCTTCTGCTAGAGAGAAGTTCTCTAAAGATTGTCTTCAGCGGGTGTCCGAAAGCTCCGAAGACGAAACTTCTGGTTCCGGTGACCGACCCAGATTGGATCCTGAAACATTATCCGGGGGGACACGTATATTCGCCTTCATTCTTAGAAAAGAAAATCACAACACAATTTCTCGCTGAAGACCAAGGATCAGGCGTCCTAATTGCTCAATGTTCTCTTCCCTGGGAGTTAAGGAAGAAAATGATAATGTCAAGCATTGTCCTCGTACTGAGAGGTCTCCAGCTGTTTTAATGAGGGATGATTATGCTGACTCAATAACCATGATAAGTGGTTCATCATTCTGTCCATGGAATTATCTCTGTCTCCTGCTATGTGAGTGTACCGAGAAATTGTACATTCTGAATGAGTTTTGGGTGATAGCAGTCTTCTAATATCTCAGGGGCTGCCACCAAGAACAGGGGGGTCAACCTATTCTCCGAAGCACCTGAAGGCAGGACAAGAAGCCACGGATGGAAACTAATCCAGGAAAGAAACAACCTAAAATTAAGGAGAAATTTCTTGACAGTGAGGACAATTAATCAAGGGAACAACTTGTCTCCTGGAGTTGTGGTTGCTCCATTGTTGGAGGTTTTCAAGAAGAGATTGGACAATGATGTAGAGCCTCCTGCAAGAGCAGGGAAGTTGGACTAGAAGACCTCCAAGGTCCCTTCCAACTCTGTTATTTTAGCTAGGACTGTTGCTTTGCTTTAAGTCTTAAGCGTGTCCGTGTCAGTTGTTCACCATGAAAGCCAGCTGGGTGACTTAGGGCTGATCACCAGGAGCCTGGGAGTTATAGTCCTGACTTAGGCATGAAAGCTAAGTAGGCTACTTGGGGCTGATCATCAAGAGCTGGGAGTTCTAGTCATGCCGTAGGCATGAAAGCCAACTAGGTAACTTGGGGCTGATCACCAGGAGTGTGGGAGTTTTAGTCCTGCCTTAGATGTGACAGGCAAATGGGCGACTGGGTTGAGTTTTTCTTTCTTTGTTCTTGGGTGAAATGTCTATTTTTGCCCAAAAAGAGATGGAAATGGATTTTCAAAGTGTGGCTCTTAAGAATTGGCTATCCGAGTTCTCTACCAGCCATTGCTGTGGTAGATATGGGAGATGGGGCTGAAGAGACTGAGAATAAGAGAAAAATGGGCAGATTGATCTCTATTGGTTATTAATACAATAATACAATAGTAGAGTTGGAAGGGACCTTGGAGGTCTTCTAGTCCAACCCCCTGCCTAGGCAGGAAACCCTATACCGTTTCAGACAAATGGCTATCCAACATCTTCTTAAAGACTTCCAGTGTTGGGGCATTCACAACTTCTGGAGGCAACTTCTGTTCCACTGATTAATTGTCCTCACTGTCAGGAAGTTTCTCCTCGGTTCTAAGTTGCTTCTCTCCTTGATTAGTTTCCACCCATTGCTTCTTGTTCTACCCTCAGGTGCCTTGGAAAATAGTTTGACTCCCTCTTCTTTGTGGCAACCCCTGAGATATTGGAAGACTGCTATCATGTCTCCCCTAGTCCTTCTTTCTCTTAAGCTAAACATACTCAGTTCCTGCAACCGTTCTTCATATGTTTTAGTCTCCAGTCCCCTAATCATCTTTGTTGCTCTTCTCTGCACTCTCTCCAGAGTCTCCACATCTTTTCTACATCGTGGTGACCAGAACTGAATGCAGTATTCCAAGTGTGGCCTTACCAAGGCATTGGTTCCAGATAGATACTTAAACTCAACATGAGCATGTTATGTTCAAACATAGAAAACAGACGTGATGTATACCCAGGATGGAGTTTCCACACCTAAACAATGCTAACTAATAACGTTTTCCCTGGCTATATTAAGGTAAAGATTCCCCTCACACATATGTGCTAGTCATTCCCGACTCTAGGGGCAGTGCTCCTCTCTGTTTCAAAGCCGAAGAGCCAGTGCCGTCCGAAGACGTCTCCGTGGTCATGTGGCCGGCATGACTAAATGCCGAAGGCACACGGAACGCTGTTACCTTCCCACCAAAGGTGGTCCCCATTTTCCTACTTTCATTTTTTACGTGATTTCCAACTGCTAGGTTGGCAGAAGCTGGGACAAGTAACGGGAGCTCACTCCGTTACGCGGCGCTAGGGATTCGAACCGCTGAACTGCCGACCTTTCTG
Source organism: Natrix helvetica (assembly GCF_964273705.1). Classification (NCBI taxonomy): domain Eukaryota; kingdom Metazoa; phylum Chordata; class Lepidosauria; order Squamata; family Natricidae; genus Natrix; species Natrix helvetica. The sequence goes on from NC_138549.1 coordinate 171,852,419, forward strand.
ATCGACAAGCTCAGCGTCTTAGCCACTGAGTCACTGCTCAGTAGCAGCCTCCAATTTGAGATAGTTAAAAGTAGCCTTTTTTTCCCTTACTGAAAATGATGTGTTTGTCAGAGCAAAATGGCTGCTGAATGGCCGACAATTTTGAAATATTTCCGTGCTTGTCTATGCTCACTAACACACCTGGAAGACGCTTCCAGTAAATCCAAGGAGCTTCCAGCGAGGTTTTCTATTCATCCATCATGAAATCTGCCTGAATTTGTGAGACTGATAATTGCCATTTGGTTTTAACGGGTGGATTTAATCAACGTCCCATTATATTCCTGGAAACTCTTGGAAATGCAATTAGAAGCAGATGGTCCCTTCGCTGCCAAAACTACCTTCCCGTTTCAGAGTTGCCAAAGGTCTTTCGAACCACCTCAAAAACATCCATTTCTACAGAATTTTTTTCTCAGTTAGAAAAAGCAGGACAGAAAGTCCTTGAATTATGATTCCATTGATGAGCAAGGCAATTGTTAAATGAGTTTTGGCCCATTTGACTACATTTTTGGCCACAGCTGTTAAGTGAATCACTCCAGATGTTAAGCGGCAGCTGGTTAAGCAACCTTGTCACAAAAAGAACCCCTCTTTATTTACCTCTTGTGAATTAATTGCATTCACCCACCAAATAGTCAAGGGAATAGTCCTTCAAAGAGTTAACTGCAGTAACAGACCTTATCAGTTCCTTGCGATAATGGACAGGCTGTGAGCTCCCAGCTGTAGAGCTGCAAATTAAGTTCTGGCAAGCAGTCTCTGGGGCACGAAACACAATGAGCCAAATCTTCAGAAATACAAACTGTTGTCTCCTACGACCACCACTCCCCTTTCCTTCTATCGATTCCCCAGCCGGGAAAAGACTATTCAGTGTCCATGTGTGCCTTGCTTCCTGAGTTGTTAAGCGAATCATGCGGTCATTACGCAAATCTGGCTTTCCCCAATGACTTCGTTTGCTCGAAGCTATCTGGAGAGGTAACAACGGGTGATCACATGACCCGGGACAGTGCAATTGTCACAAATGCCAGTTGCCAACTGCCCAAATATTGATCACCATGCAGTCGTAAGTATGAAAAGGGTCATAAATCACTTTTTTTCGAATAGTCACTAAATGAATGGTTGCATGCCAAAGTCCACCTGTGGATACTTTCAGCCTAAACATAGTTTAGAACACGGCATACAAAATCATGCAGGTTTGGAAAGGGACCTTGGAGGTCTTCTAGTCCAACTCTTTGCTCAACCTTATAACCCGTCATGGCGAACCTATGGCACATGTGGCACAGGTGGTATGTGGAGCCCTCTCTGCGTGCATGCGAGCTGTCGCCCAGCTTAGCTCCATCGTTTATGCATGTACGCCTCCCGCTGGCCAGCTAATTTTTGGGTCTTTGTCGCGCATCCTGCCCCCGTGCCCCATTTTTGGTTTCAGGAGGCTTCAGGGAGGCCTGCTAGGCCCAAAACAGGGCACACACAGGCATGGAGGTGGGGGGGGGAGTGGGGGTGATGTCGTGCGTGCATGCCCAGGGGGTAGGGTGCATTGCATTATGGGTGTGGGCATGCACACTTGTGCTGCTGCAGGCACACAGGCAATTTCGGCATGCGAGGACAAAAAGGTTAGCCATCGCTGCCCGATACCTGTTCTGTCCCGTGATTCTAATGAATATGCAGACACAGGTTTGGCTGTCTGCCACGACTAATGATGGAGATAAAGCCACCCCTTGGCTAGGAGCCCAGAACGCTATCTTCAAGAAACCAAGATTAGACTTACGGAAGGCTTTCTCAACGGCTAGTAAAATGGACTGTTGTTTCCTGCAAAGATTCCTCTCCCGTCGCTCCACCTATAAACTCTTTGGGAGGGGCCACAACCGTAGCCAGCTGTCCCTATTTCCTTCTATGACGTCTTCTCCACAGCTGTTCCTTTCTCCTATCAATTCTATGCATACGCACATCAGGGACAACCTCCCTCTGTTCCTCCTCACTGCTCCCTGACTCAGATGCCACCTGGTGGCCAACAGGCTTCTCTAGTTCCTGCTCTGACTCCAAACACCCTCCGGAGTCTTCCTCATCCTCCAGAGCAGTCCCATAATGGTCTGAGCTGTCAGAGTCCACCAACAACAGCTCAGCCGGCCGCTGCTGGCCACAACACAACCTTCTGAACAAATGGTTGTCCAACGTCTTCTTAAAAGCCTTCAGTGTTGAAGCATTCACAACTTCTGGAGGCAAGTTGTTCCACTGATTAATTGTTCTAACTGTCAGGAAATTTCTCCTTAGTTCTAGGTTGCTTCTCTCCTTGAGTAGTTTCCACCCATTGTTTCTTGTCCTGCCCTCACATGTCCTGGAGAATAAGTTGACCCCTTCTTCTTTATGGAAGCCCCTCAAATATTGGAAGAAATGACACTCCTAGTCCTTCTTTTCATTAAACTAGACATATCCAATTCCTACAACCTAATCCTGCTTTGGGAATGAAAGCCAGCTGGGGGACTTTGGGCCAATCACCAGGAGACTGTGAGTTCTAGTCCTGCCTTAGGCATGAAAGCCAGCTGGGTAACTTTGGGCCAATCACCAGGAGAAAGTGAGTTCTAGTCCTGCCTTAAGTATGAAAGCAAGCTGGGGGACTTTGGGCCAATCACCAGGAGACTGTGAGTTCTAGTCCCGCCTTAAACATGAAAACTGACTGGGTAGCTTTGGGCCAATCACCAAGAGACTGTGAGTTCTAGTCCCACCTTAAACATGAAAACTGACTGGGTAGCTTTGGCCCAATCACCAGGAGACTGTGAGTTCTAGTCCCGCCTTAAACATGAAAACTGACTGGGTAGCTTTGGGCCAATCACCAGGAGATAGTGAGTTCTTGTCCTGCCTTAGGCATGAAAGTCATCTGGGTGACTCTGGACCGATCACCAGGAGATAATGAGTTCTAGTCCCACCTTATCCTGGCTGGGTAACTTTGAGGCAGTAGCTCTCTTTCTCATCCCTACCTACCTCATAGGGTTGCTGTCAGTGACGTGCGGTGACGTTTATGACTGGTGAGGCTGGTGATGTCATCAAACCACGTGGTTGCTCCGATCGCAGGGGCGCAGCCCAAACGGAGAAATTTCTTCAGCTCCAGCCTCAATCAGCGCAGCCGCGGTCCCCTTCATCTTGCCTCAGGAAGGAGGGGAATGGGACCACGTGTGCAGGGGAAGGGGATTGCGGCTCTGCTAATCTGAGGCTGTGCGCTGAGGAGCCGCCTGCACACGTGGTCCCATTCCCCTTGCAAGGATCCCGGGCTCGCCCAATGCAAAAAATGCCTGGGTACCGTGTTTCCCCGAAAATACAACCTGTCCTGCGCTCACTGACCTAGCGTTATCCCGAAAGCGCCAAGTTACAGGAGCCGGGGGTGGGGGGAGCGCTCACGTAGCTTGCCGCCTTCGGTATACCGCTAGGTTGGGGAGTGGCGTTCTGTCCGGCCAGAGGGGAGAGTTGCCGGGAAACTCTCCAGCCGGGAAAAGCGCCATTCACTGACCTCAGCAGCCGCCCCGCAAATCCCCTCTCCAGCCGGGAAAAGCGCCATTCACTGACCTCAGCAGCCGCCCCGCAAATCCCCTCTCCAGCCGGGAAAAGCGCCATTCACTGACCTCAGCAGCCGCCCCGCAAATCCCCTCTCCAGCCGGGAAAAGCGCCATTCACTGACCTCAGCAGCCGCCCCGCAAATCCCCTCTCCAGCCGGGAAAAGCGCCATTCACTGACCTCAGCAGCCGCCCCGCAAATCCCCTCTCCAGCCGGGAAAAGCGCCATTCACTGACCTCAGCAGCCGCCCCGCAAATCCCCTCTCCAGCCAGGAAAAGCGCCATTCACTGACCTCAGCAGCCGCCCCGCAAATCCCCTCTCCAGCCGGGAAAAGCGCCATTCACTGACCTCAGCAGCCGCCCCGCAAATCCCCTCTCCAGCCGGGAAAAGCGCCATTCACCAAGCCCTTGCGCAGCTGTCCCAGGCGACCGCTGCTGGCTGCTGCTGCCCGCCGCCGCCCCGCTCCGCTCCGTGCATAAGTTCCAAACTCCAAAACTTCCAGCATCAGCCGCTCTAGGAGTGCTCTCTATGGTGGGCCGGCTGCTGGACAGAGAGTTTTCTGGACAGTCTTCCAGCAGCCGGCCCACCATAGAGAGCACTCCTAGAGCGGGCGATGCTGGAAGTTTTGGAGTTTGGAAGTTATGCACGGAGCGGAGCGGCGGGCGGCGGCGGGCAGCAGCAGCCAGCGGCGGTCGCCTGGGAGAGCTGCGCAAGGGCTTGGTGAATGGCGCTTTTCCCGGCTGGAGAGGGGATTTGCCGGGCGGCTGCTCAGGTCAGTGAATGGCGCTTTTCCCGGCTAGAGAGGGGATTTTCCGGGCGGCTGCTCGTGAGCATAGTTACCTCATGGCTACTTCGCCCCTGAGGCTGTGCCCGGCTCTTCGGGAGCCAGTTCACAAGAGAGCAGCCGCCCGGCAACTCTCCCCTCTGGCCGGACAGAACGCCACTCCCCAACCTAGCGGTATATTGAAGGCGGCAAGCAACGTGAGCGCTCCCCCCACCCCCGGCTCCTGTAACTTGGTACTTTCGGGATAACGCTAGGTCAGTGAGCGCAGGACAGGTTGTATTTTCGGGGAAACATGGTACCTAGGCATTTTTTGCATTGGGCGAGCCTGTGATCCTTGCAAGGGAAATGGGACCACGTGTGCAGGAGGCTCCTCAGCACACAGCCTCAGATTAGCAGAGCCGCGATCCCCTTCCCCTGCACACGTGGTCCCATTCCCCTCCTTCCTGAGGCAAGATGAAGGGGACCGCGGCTGCGCTGATTGAGGCTGGAGCTGAGGAGCCTCCTGCACACGTGGTCCCATTCCCCTTGCAAGGATCCTGGGCTCGCCCGATGTAAAAAATGGCGAGATCGGCACACTTGGGGCTGCTGCTGAGATGTCCAGGGAGGCTAAACCAAGCCGCACGCCTCTCCCAGCCACTTTCACGGCTTCCTGGAGTAATTCTTTTTTATTTTCATGACGAGAGTGGTGAGGCTCCGCCTCCCCTGCCTCCCCTGACTGCACGTCACTGGTTGCTGTTGTGGAGAAAAAGAGGAGGAGGAAGGAGTATAATGAATGTTTGCCACTTTGAGTTACTTATAAAAAGGAATAAAGGCAGGATAAAAATCCAATAAACACATACATAGATAAAATAGCCTTAGCCAGTTGTACGAAGTGGCCCATAACATCATTTAGTAAAATTGCACATTTGTGGGTTAGAACAGCATGTAATATGAACAGGGTATATTAACTCAGGTTCTGCCTGAAGCCAGCCACCATAAAGTTTAATTAAACATTGATCATCCCGCCCCCATAAATGCTTTTAATTAACACTAATTATGATAGGTCTTCAGACACAGAGGACCTTGAACTTATGAATGTATGGCTCATATGTTCTATTAAGAGTTCTTTGCATTAGAATTTCATTTTAAACAATTTGTAAAGGACTTCCCCCTGTCTGAAGCAAGGCAATAAATGGGATTTTTACACCCTGCAAAGAAATAGCTTTTGTTCACTGGATTAATTCATCACTGAATCAGCTATTTTAACAGAATAACCAAGTTGGAAGGGACCTTGGAAGTCTTCTAGTCCAACCCCTGCTCAGACAGGAAACCCTATATCATTGGTAGCAATAGCAATAGTAGTTAGACTTATATATCACTTCACAGTGCTTTTACAACCCTCTCTAAGCATTTTACAGAGTCAGTCTGTTGCCCCCAACCATCTGGGTCCTCATTTTACCCACCTCGGAAGGATGGAAGGCTGAGTCAACCTTCAGCTGGTCAGAATCGAACTGCTGGCAGTGGGCAGAGTTAGCCTGCAATGCTGCATTCTAACAGGAAGGAAGGAAGAAAGGAGGGAGGGAGGGAATAAAGAGTCAGTCTGTTGCCCCCAACCATCTGGGTCCTCATTTTACCCATCTCGGAAGGATGGAAGGCTGAGTTGACCTTGAGCCTGGTGACATTCGAACTGCCAAATTGTAGGCAGTCAGCAGAACTGATAGCACAAAACAGTTGTCCAAGCTCTTCTTAAAAACCTCCTGTCAGCCTCTGTTTCGCTATTTGCTTTCGGCTGCCATTGAAATGGGGAGGGGGGGGCTGGTATTTGGGAGGGGAAGTTTAAGTACAGGAGAGATTGTAAAAAGGGAGCTTTGGTCTCACCGTCTACAGCGCATGCTGGAGATTAGTGCCTGGTGTTGGTCAAGGCCAACTGTCTTGCATACCAACCTCATGATGCTTCTTGAAGGTGGAACTCACATGACACCTAAGGGATTTGCAGATTGGGCACTGGGATGAGGGTTACCAGGGGGAAGGGGTTTGGTCACATATGATATGTACGATTTCGCGCGCCTTTTGCCTCAGATCTTGCTTTGCTTAGCTGCTATCTTTTCATAACTGTTAGATTCGGGCAACGAGAGAACAGACTGCGGACACGTAATGACTTATCAGCTCTTTATTAGTAGTAGTAGTGATCCAGCTTGCTCTGCGGCCGGAGGGTTCCCCTTTTATAGGAATCGGGTACGCCTCTCGACCAATCAGAGCGATACCTGTTTCCCGCCGTAGCGGCGGACCAGAGAGGAGACTTGCTGCGATATATGCTAATATCTAACAATCACCAGTAAAAATACTCTTAATTCTGCCAAATGGAGTTAAGGGGTTTCTTTCTTGGTTGCTGAGGGAGGCCAGCTTGACACCTCCAGTGTTGAATTTTATATACATTTAAAAATATAAACAAACAAACAAACAAACCTGAAACCCAGCCTACCAGATGTGAAGTTTAAATAATCGAAAATAGTGTCACTCCAATTTGGCAACTTAATAAGATGGGTGGACCTTAACTCCCAGCATTCCTCAGCCTGCCATGCTGGCTGAGGAATTCTGGGAGTTGAAGTCCACCCATCTTAAAATTGCCAAGCTTGACACTGTTCCAAAATCTTCCCAAATAGTAAGAAAATGTCCACCATATTGCACAGATGATGTTACCCTACAGTCCTCCTCCTCATTCTGCAAACCCCACTCCCTTCTAGCACTGATAATGTTAGGGAGCACCAAGGACCCCTCATTTCAACCCTGAGCTACAGATATTCTCCTTTATTGATATATCTCACTTTCATGCTATCTGTTTTGACCTAGGCTTCCTCAGCAACATGAAGCTGATAAACTCCTTTTATTTGATTTACAATGAATTCCTCTCCAGCAAAGTCTTTCCTCTCCCACAGTCTTTCAAGATAGTTCACCATTATCAGGTTTGGAGAGTAACCAGGCCGATATCTTTCAGATGGCCCAATACTTGGCAAGAATGCAGGAGTGAACTAATGGTCTCCTGCAAACTCCACTCCCCTTTTGCTCCTCTTTTATTCCCTCTGGGAGGGGCCATTCACCCTCCACCTGTGGCCTTAATCCCAAGTCAACCCCTGTTCTTTAGCTGTTCCCTTCATTTGGCCACTCGGTGCATGTGCACACTGGGAACAGGTTCCAGCTGTTCTTCTGCCCCACTGATGTCCGACTCCGAAGGCAGCTGAGAACTGTCAGACAGCCCTGCCCCCCACTCTGCCTCTGACACAGAGCCCTCATCAGAGCCTTCCCCAGACTCCAGGACTGGACCATGTTCCTCCCCATCTTCCTCACTGGCCGAGTCTCCTGCTAGCTCTGCTGGCCGCTGGCAAGCCACAACACTACCTAGCGAAGAAAAGACACAAAGTTATGGATAAGTTGGAAAACAGATGGAAAAGCAAGATCTAACTTTAGTTTTTTTGACCTGAAATTTCAGGTGGCCTCTATTTGCACTGAAGTTCAAGCTTCATTTTCTTCTTCACAGCCCATTAAAATGCCTCAATTGCTTCCTTTTCGAGTTAGGATGCTCTGGAGCTCTGCTTTTTCCACGCCAGGCAGGGTGACTGCAGAGTGTCGCTTAAAAAAAAAGGCCACATTAAAAAATACAAGCCGTGTTTTGTGGCTATCTCTCTGACCTTTTTTTGAACTCAGTGGCCTGCCAAGATTTCCCCTGAGATTGCCAGGCGAGGAAAAGGCAATAAAAGGCAAATAATCCGTGCAAGGAAAAACGCATGTCTTGCAAAGTGCGAGCCGAACTCAAGACTCAGTGCTGACTCACTTTTCTAACAAAACTGGGGGGTGGAAGCAATTTAAAAAAAAACCCCAAACAGATTCATTAACATTTGCACCCGAGAAGTACTGCAACATTCATGCTTTGACAGCTTTTGTGCAAAAGAAGACAATGAGATCTTTTCGGATGTGGATGAAACAATAGAATTCAATTTATAATTAGATTGTAAGAAGCCCTAATTTGAGTTGTCTGTCAGCTTTAGAATTTTCTTCGGATTGTCTGAAAGAATAGCTCTATTTCCTAACTAGACATATCCTAGGGAAGGGGGGCAATTATAGTTCTCCCCGCCTAACTATCATGCCTTTAATTCTTTCATTGATACCATTAGACTTTGGTTTTCAATAAATGTTAGTCTTGGCACTTTTCCTCTTAGAACAATTTTATCAAAAGATGCATTAAAAAGTCTTGGACTTTTGGATTTTTAATTGCCATAATCAGAAGTGACTAATTTGCTTATTTTCCTAACATCTGTTTAGTGGTAAATAACCATTGCAGTCTGTTTATGTGATCAACGATTGAGGAAACTAGGTATGTCCAGTCTAAATATGAGCTAGATATATAAATATGAATATCTTGGAGTCTTAGTGGACAACCAATTAAATATGAGCTAGCAGTGTGCAGTGGCAGCCAAAAAAGCCAATGCAATCCTAAATTGCATTAACAGGGGTATACAATCAAGATCAAGTAAGGTACTAACACCGCTCTAGAAAGTCCTAGTGAGATCACACCTAGAGTACTGCATCCAGTTTTTGACATCACACTATAAAAAAGATGTTGAGACTCTAGAAAATGTGCAGAGAAGAGTAACAAGATGATGAGGGGACTGGAGGCTAAAACATATGAAGAACGGTTGCAGGAACTGGGCATGGCTAGTCTAGTGAAGAGAAGGACCAGGGGAGACATGATAGCAAGCAGTCTTGTAATATTTGAGGGGCTCCCACAGAGAGGAAGGGGAGGGTCAAGCTATTCTCCAAAGCACATGAAGGACAGACAAGGAATAATGGATGGAAACTGACCGAGGAGAGATTCAAGCTAGAAATAAGGAGGAACTTTCGGACAGTCAGAGAAATCAACCAATGGAACAGAAATTGCCTTCGGAGGTAGTGGGAGCTTTAACACTTGAGACTTTCAAGAAAAGATTGGATTGCCATTTGTCAGAAATGGTGAAGGGTCTCCTGCTTGAGTGGGGGGTTGGACTAGATGACTTACAACCTCCCTTCCAACTGTGTTAACAAAGAGAAGGACTAGGGAGGACATGATATGAGTCTTCCAATACTTGAGAAGCTGCCATAGAGAAGAAGAGAAAAGAAGGCCTAGGAGTGACTTGATTGCTGTCTTCCAATTGATGGGTTGCCACAAAGAAGAGGGGGTCAATCAGTTTTGGTCACCACATTACAGAAAAGATGTTGAGACTATGGAAAAAGTACAAAGAAGAGCAACTAAGAGGCTCAAAGGCCTGGAGAGTAAACCATATAAAGAACAGTTGCAGGATTTGAGTTTGGCCAGTCTAGAGAAAAGAAGGACTGTGGGGGGGGGGGGGGAACATGAGAGCCATATTCCAGTATTTGAGAGGCTACCACAAAGAGGAGGGAGTCAACTTATTTTCCAAAGCACCAGAAGACAAGACAAGAACTAATGAAGGGAAACTAGTCAAGGCGAGAAGCAACCTGGAATTGAGAGGTTTCCTGATAGTGAGAGCAATTAACCCGTGGAACAACTTGCCTTCAGATATTGTGGGTGCTTCATCAGTGGAGTTTTTAAGAAGAGACTTGACGCTCATTTGTCTGAAATGGTATAGGACAGTGCTGGGGAACCTTTTCAGCACCTAGTGCCCAAACCAGAACGTCCATGCATGTGCGCTGGTGCGCATGCCGAAGCACCGAAAACACAAAGACAAGCTGGCCGGCGCATACATGTCTGTTTTGAGGGCATTTTGGGGCTATTTTCCAGGCCATTTTCAGGCTGTTTTGGGGGCTGTTTTTCATGCCAACAATGGCCCAGAAAACATGGCTGTTTTTAGCCATTTTTCCGGATGTTTTCAGACAGTTTTCTGGCAGTCCAGCACCCATGAAGATCAGAAATCAGAAGAACATCTGGCAACGGAGCATGTGCCCACCCACAGGGTTCTGTATGCCACCTGTGGCACGCGTGCCATAGATTCGCCGTCACGGGTACAGGCTCTCCTGTTTGAGCAGGGAGCTGGACTAGAAGACCTCCAAGGTCCCTTCCAGCTTTATTCTCATTCTGATTCAACCTATATTCCAAGGCACCTGAGGGCAGGACAAGAAGCAATGGGTGGCAACTAATCAAGGAGAGAAGCAACCTAGACCTAAGGAGAAATTTCCTGACAGTGAGAACAATTAATCAGTGGAATGATTTGCCTCCAGAAGTTGTGAATGCCCCAACACTGGAAGTCTTTAAGAAGAGATTGGACAACTGTTTGTCTGAAATGGTATAGGACTATGATGGCGAACCTGTGGCACGTGTGGCACCGGAGCCATATCTGCCGGCACGCAAGCCATCAGTTCCAGCACCCATGCGTGGCCAGCCAGTTGATTTTGGGCCTTCCGGAGGCCAAGGGAGATTGTTTCCACCCTCCCCAGGCTTCAGGAAAGCCTCCGGAACTTTTGAAAAATAGTCCCAATGGGCCAAGTGGAAGTTCGGAAACAATCCGTTTATAGATTCCGGAAGGCCTCCGGTGGCCGAGGACGGCTGTTTTTGCCCTCCCCAGGCGCTGGAGGCTTTCCTGGAGCCTGGGGAGGGTGAAAACAGCCTCCCCCACCGCCCTGGAGCTCAGCTTGGAGGCGAGAAGTGGGACACACATGGGGGGGAGGGGTTTGTGCGTGCATGCGCATATGGGGGCATGCTTTGCATTATGGGTGACGGCCCCGTGGGTGCGCTATTATGCACACGCCCTCACATTTTTGGCACCCAGCAACAAAAAGGTTCACCATAACAGGTGTAGGGTTTCTTGCCGCAGGAGGGAGTTGGACTAAACGACCTCCAAGGTCCCTTCCAACTCTGTTATTCTGTCATTCTGTGTCCTATCTTCCAAAGCACCTGAGGGGAGGACAAGATATAATGGGTGGAAGATCCTTAAAGAGAGATCCAAGCTAGAACTAAGGTGGAATAAGCTGATGGTGAGAACAATTCATCAGTGGAACGGCTGCCTCCAGAGGTTGTGAATGCCCAAACACTGGTGGCCTTTAAGAGGAGACTGGACAGACATTTATCTGAATTGATATAGGGTCTCCGGCTAGAACAGGGAGTTGGCCCAGAAGACCAGTTCCTGCAACCGTTCTTCATAGGTTTTAGCCTCCAGTCCCCTAATCCTCTTTGTTGCTTTTCTCTGCACTCTTTGTAGAGTCTCAACATATAAAAAAGATGTGGAGACTCTAGAAAGAGTGCAGAGAAGAGCAACAAAGAGGATTAGGGGACTGGAGGCTAAAACATACGAAGAACGATTGCAGGAACTGGGTATGTCTAGTTTAATAGAAAGAAGGACTAGGGGAGACATGATAGCAATGTTCTGATATCTCAGGGGCTGCCCCAAAGAAGAGGGAGTCAAACTATTCTCCAAAGCACTTGAAGGGAAGTATAAGAAGCAATGGGTGGAAACTAATCAAAGAGAGAAGCAACTTAGAACTAAGGAGAAATTTCTGGCAATGAGAACAATTAATCAGTGGAACAGCTTGTCTCCAGAAGTTGTGAATGCTCCAACACTGGAAGTTTTTAGGAAGATGTTGGATAACCATTTGTCTGAAGTGGTGTTTCCTGCCTAGGCCGGGGGTTGGACTAGAAGACCTCCATTGTCCCTTCCAACTCTGTTATTCTATTCTATTCTATTCTATTCTATTCACCTTCAAGATTCTCTCCAACCATATTACCCTATGTTCTATATTCTACTGATGTTGATGGACAGTCAGGGAGCACTTTCTCTCTTAGAAAAGGAGAAAAGAGGCAAAAAAAAGCAACAATCTTTTCTTTTCTGTTTAAGATTTTATCAAGACCCCGAGAGCAATTTTAAGGACTGCAAGCAATCTCATCATATGCGGCAGAATCGTTCCATTTCTAAATTCTGTGTGGGGAAAGGCATGTTTCAATACATTTGGTTCCTCGGGGTCTGACACTTTTTTGGATGGAAAAGTAGAAACGTCACTAATAAAACTCTACTGTTCTAAGGGACCTTGGGATTCGGTTAATCTATCTTTCAGCTTTTCTTGCCCAACCGACACTTATTTCCTTTTTTTGGGGGGGGGGGATCAACAGGCTAGAGATGGCCTGTCTATTGAAGGAACTCTTTCCATCTGGCATGTCAGTAACTGGGTTAATTAATGACTCTGAAAGGCCGGAAGAGTTTTACAGGCTTCAGCTGGGGACAGCTTGCAGGTCAGGGAAGACGAGGTGGAGGAGCTACCTTCCATGATGGATCCGAGAGCACGCAAGGCAGAGAAAAGACGATAGCAATGGAGATCTGCCAGATTACTTGGGAGAAGGCCCTGTCCGTCTTGATGGGCTGCACAAGTGGAATGCTATTTGTCATGGCAGGCAGACAGAGGCCTTGCTGGGAATAACATATTTGGTTTATGGCTGTGTGTATTTGTCCCGTGTGCTTCCTGCCTTGGAGACTCTGAACTTCTCTTGCCGAGTGAGCATTTGCAAATGTTGTTTCAGTTTTGTTTGATGGAATTAAGTTTGTTTAGTGGACTTATATGTTGAAGCAACTTTTCATTTGTTTTGTGGACTAATCCTCTTGCGGCTGGATTTATTTGGGACAGTTTTGAGGCTGGGTGAAGGGAAGTGCTGGGGAACATCAATAAACTCTCTATAAACCACACTTAGGGGTGTGTGAATGAGTGTGTGTTTTCAGTGCCATTGTAACGTGATCCCCTTTTGCGACCTCCTCATAAGCAAAGTCAAAAGGGAAGCCAGATTCACTTAACAACTGTTACTGACTTAACAACTGCAGTTATTCAGTTAACAACTATAGCAAGAATGGTTGTAAAATGGGAAAAGGCTCACTAAACTACTATCTTGCTTTGCAATAGACATTTTGGTCTCTATTGTGGCCGTAAATCAAGGACTATCTGTTGTTCTGGCCTAGGTTTCCCCAAAAAGAACACAGATTCCTGGTCCTGACAAAACTCCTTTTATTAAACACATGTGAATTCCTCCCATTCACATTCAGCCAAGGCCTGGCAAACAGTCTTTCAAAGGTGACATTATGATCACGGACCTTATCTAGCTTGGAAAGTTGCCATGTAAATATTTTCCAAATGCAGTGCTGTGCAAGGAAAGATTGGGCACAGAGTCTCTGAGATTCATGGACAGATCTTCACACTCCTGAAACAAAAAAAGAAAGAAAGAAATTGTTTCCTGCAAAAGCCCACTCCCCTTTTGCTCCTCTTTTATTTCCTATGGGAGGAACAATTCACCATCCACCTGTGGCTTTACTCCAAAGTCGACCCTGATTTCTGAGCTGTTCTTTTCTTCTGGCAGTTCTGTGCATGCGCACACTGGGAACAGGCTCCAGCTGTTCCTCTGCCTCACTGCTGCCTAGGTCCAAAGGCAGCTGAGAACTGACAGAAGGCCTTGGCCTCACCTCTGCCTCCAATATAGAGCCCTCGTCCGAGACTTCTCCAACTTCCAGGACTGGCCCATGTTCCTCCCCAACCTCCTCACTGTCCATATCTGCTGCCAGCTCCAGTGTCCACTGACAGGCTACAACACCTGTAAGAAACCAGACATTTATGACAGGAGAGAAAGAAAACATCCTACGAAGATCAGAGCTTCGCGCTTCCTAAGTAGATATCAAAAGGTCAAAGTAATTTGGACAGAAATTGTCTTCTGAGAGAAGGATGTTCCGGAAATTGTTCAGAGCTGCCCACATTGTGACACCTACGTACGATTAAGAAGATCATCTACCTGAGATGCTTGGGTCTGGAAAGACTCCTTTGCAACCGAGAAATTGTGCCTCCGTTAATTGGGAGCTGGGGCCCAGTTTTGCAGATTTATTGAGCCAGGCCTGAATCTCTCTTCCCTTCATGAATTTTTCATGGTGTCTGAATACAGGTAAGTCCTCAACTTACGACCACACCAAAACCCCAAATTTCCACTGCAAAGCTAAGTGCATTTTGCTCCATTTTGCGATCTTTCTTGCCACAACTTGTCAAGTTGGTAGCCCGGTTGTTAAGTGAATCTGGCTGGTCAGAAGGTCGCAAAAGGTGGAATCACATGAACATGAGACACTGCAACGGTCATACATCACGTGAGTCAGTGCTACGTGTCTGAATTTGGATCACATGACCATGGGGATGCTGCAGTGTTGGTAAGTGTGAAAAACGGTCATAAATCAAATTTTTTCAGTGCTTTTGTAACTTCAAACAGTCACTAAAAGAATGGTTGTAAATCAAGAACTACCTGAGGAAGATGTCTATGAAGATTCTCCATCATCCAGGTCATGGTTGTCCCAAAGGTGTTTTTTTTCAAGAGGCAACTGGACTTTCTGGCTTTTCTTTGAAGATGTTTTGCTTCTCATCCAAGAAGCTTCTTCAGCTCTTCAGAAGAAGTTTGGATTGCAAGGAGATCCAATCACACTAAATCCTTAAAAAAATCAACCCTGACTATCCTTGGAACAGGACTGTCAAACTCAATTTCATTGAGGGCCACATCAGGGCTGCAGTTGACCTCTGGGGGGGGGGGGGCAGGCAGGTGTGGCTGACTGGGTGGGTGTGGCCAAATGGGTGAGTTTGGCCACTTCCGGTTTGCTCGTAGGGTCCTTTTTAGTCCTCCGGAGGCTTCAGGGAAACTCCCTGAAGGTCCCTGAAGCCTCCGGAGGGCCTCTGGGGAGGGCAGGGGGCGGTGGAGGCTGTTTTTGCCCTCCCCAGGCGCCTATAAAGCCTCTGGAGCCTGGGGAGGGTGAAAAAAAGCATGCAAAAATGGGGGGGGGAGCACCTCTCATGCATGCATGCGCACTGGGGGGGGGGTCACATGTTGCATTATGGGTATGCCCTCACACGACCACCCCCCTGTGCTCCCCCCTTATGGCACATGAGCCAAAAAAGGTTCGCCATCACTGGTATAGGGTTTCCTCTCTAGGCAGGGGGTTGGACTAGAAGACCTCCAAGGTCCCTTCCCACTCTGTTATTCTATTCTATTCTATTCTATTCCATTCCATTCCATTCCATTCCATTCCATTCCATTCCATTCCATTCTATTCTATTCTATTCTATTCTATTCTATTCTATTCTATTCTAATTCTATTTATCATTAAAAGAAGTCCCAATGAAGGATTAGCATTATACACATGGCTAAATTTGTGAAGATGGGACAAACTCTGGATCTTTTGCGCTGCT
The DNA here is from genome assembly GCF_964273705.1 of Natrix helvetica. Classification (NCBI taxonomy): domain Eukaryota; kingdom Metazoa; phylum Chordata; class Lepidosauria; order Squamata; family Natricidae; genus Natrix; species Natrix helvetica. The sequence goes on from NC_138549.1 coordinate 171,867,951, forward strand.
CCTGGCTGCTCTTTTCAGTACATTTCGGAGTGACTTTTTATAAGCGGGTGGTTTTTATGCTTAAATTCTAGGTTTGGCGGTGACGGTAAACTCAGTTTTGAAACTTTAATTGAAAAGTGAGCGATTCATCATCGGACCGCGGGCAAAATCCATAAGTAACATAAATCATAACCAGGAATTCCGAAGTAGCTGGGCCATCTATTTCTCGGGAGGCATTTACAGTGGAGAAGTGGCAGATTTATTTTCAGGGCTTTGCCAATAATTCCTGGTGTAGCGTTTTCAATTTTCTACGGCGCAACTTGCTGAGTTGGTGTTTTTGCTAAGCAATCCATCCCGAATCCATCCCTAGTCTCTTCTCTGCTTTGCATCTTTAGTAAACCTTTGTAGAAATATCTAGCCGGCCTACTCAACAAAGTGGAGATGGAGATGATTGATTACCGTATTTTTCGGAGTATAAGACGCACCTTTTTCCCACAAAGAAGAGGCTGAAAATCTGGGTGCGTCGTATACACTGGATACAGCATTTTTGTCCTCACAACCCTCCCCCCTTCACCAAAATGGCCGTCCATAGCCTTTATCAATTTGTACAGGGTTTAAGGTTTAATTTGATTTTAAGGGTATTTATTATGTATATGGTTTTTTAATGTGGTTCCTGTACACCGCCCCGAGTCCCTTCGGGGAGAGGGGGCGGTCTAGAAATCAAATAAAATTGAATTGAATTGAGGAGGCTTTCAGAGAGCTCCTGGGAGCTGGGGAGAGCAGAAATGAGCAAATAATGGGCTGTTTTTTGCTCAGTTTTGCCCCCAGCCCCCAGGAGTACTCTACAAGCTTCCTAAAGGCTATCGATGCCCTTTTTTTGGTGAAAAACATAGGAGGCTTGTAGAGTGCTCCTGGGGAGTGTCCCCCCCCCCCCCAAAATGAGCAAAAAATGGCCCGTTTCTCAGATGTGCCAACATGGCTCTCTTAATAAATTGAAACTTTGAGCAATACTTTGCCTTGGACTCTATTGGATGCTATTTGGAACGCTGACAACATGGGTCAAAAGATTTCCCAAAGCCCCCAAAGTTGATTAAATCAAACTAATCACGATCCCTGTGTCTACAAACAAGACCATGTCCCTCGTAGGCTTGCAATCAAAGACTCCCTACTCCCGACCCACCACCCACCAGGCAGCTAAGCTTACTTTAAGAAGCAGCCTCTGCTTCATTAGATCAGGATCTAATGGATTTGATGCATGAGCAAGTAATTGGGAAAACAGCTTTGATTTACCAAGCTGAAAGAAATTCGCAATCCCGGAGGTGAAGCTGCGTTTGTTTTTTGCAGCCAAAGATGCTTTGGAGGAAAACAAATATGTTATCACAAAAGTTTTTCCTGACTCACTGCTTCAACAGGTACACCGAGTCCAAGCTTGTGAAAGCAGGAGGAGGAATAAAAACACGATTTACTTGTTCCCTTTCAAGAGCTTTTGAGGCCCCTTTGGGCTTATGTGGCTTGAGTGGCGGGCAACAATGCCCTTGAATGAGCCTTCCCACTTTAAGACCGAATCAATAAAGCTGTAACCTCTTCAACAATATCTCCGGTTGAAAGCTAAGTCAATAAGGCCACCTTTTTTTTTTT
>NC_138549.1:171874567-171879567 GCF_964273705.1 Natrix helvetica
GCCAAATCTAATCTCACTCTACAAATTGCATTGGATGAAGCCAGGGCATCCGAATTGGCCATTAAGCCTTGAAAGATGAGAGTGACAAAGAATTCTTTAAGGAGTTCGAGGACGTCTTCGGCACTGGTCTAGGTAAGTATGTGGGGACTCCAATCTCTTTTAATTTGGACCCCAACATAGCCCCCATCAGGTTAAAACCCAGGAGAGTACCTTTCACTCTCCGCCCTAAAATTCATCTGGAAATTGACAAACTCATAGGTAAGGGAATCCTAGACCCGGTTGATCACGCACACTATAGTGACACCTGTCAAATCTGACGGGTCTGTCTGCATCTGCGCGGACTACAAGTGCACAATCAATAAAGCATTACAGCAAAGCGCTTACCCTATACCCATTGTACAGCATTTATTACATTCCTTAGGCCCCGGCAAAGTATTTGCTAAATTGGACATGGTGCAGGCATACCAACAATTGCCTGTAGATGGTGCTATGGCGGAGGCCAAACCATTGTGACGCACAGGGGTGCATTCAAATGTAACCGCCTGCAATTTGGAGTTAGTATCGCCCCTGGACTGTTCCAAAGCGTCATGGAACGGCTTTTGCAGGGGATTCCAGGAGTTGTCCCCTATTTTGACAACATCTTGGTATCGGTTGCAAATGAGGTGCAACTTTTCAAATGTTTAAGAACTGTTTTGACCAGAATTAGCGATAAAGGCCTCCGTCTCAAAAAAGAAAAATGCCAAATTAATGTGCCAAGGGTTGAATTCTTAAGGTACCTCATCAACGGCTCTGGGATTCACCCAACCACTAAAAAAATTAAAGCAATCCAGGATGCCCCTACACCTCGCAATGAGACCGAGCTGTAGGTGTTCCTCGGGCTCCTTAATTTCTACAGCATCTTTCTTAGACAGAAAGCCACCATTGCTGAGCCCTTACATCGTCTCCTGGTTAAGAACATGAAGTGGTCCTGGGTCAGAGCCGAAGCTGCTGCATTTGCCATGGTAAAAAAGACTACTGTCAGCAGACACGTTCCTGGTTCAGTACAGCCAGACCCTGCCACTTGTTTTAACTTGCAATGCTTCCTCGTTTGGCATCGGAGCTGTCCTCAGCCACCGGATGTCCAATGGAACCGAGGCACCCATTGTTTATTACTCAAGGACCTTGTCTGCTGCCAAGCGGAACTACAGCCAGTTGGACCGTGAGGCTTTGGCTGCAGTGGCCGATGTAAAAAGGTTCCATGAGTACCTCTACGGCCATGATTTTGAACTCATCATGGACCACAAACTGCTACTGGGCTTGCTGGCTGGGGATCAGCCTACTTCTGTGTCATTGTCACCACGAATAACCAGATGGACTATTTTCCTTGCGGCCTACACCTATCGCCTCGTCCATCGACCAGGCTCAACCTTGGGGCATGCCGACGCTTTGAGTCGCTGCCCGCTGCCAGAATTACTTGCGGACCCTACCCCCGAGATGCCAGTCCTTCTTATTGACTGTTTAGAGACTGGTCCTGTCTCGTCTAGTGATGTTACCCGCCACTCTGCAAGAGACTCCACGATCAAACAAGTTTTGAACTGGGTATGGAGGGGGTGGCCCAAGGGGCCTGTTGGGTCTGATTTCAAAATGTATTATTGTAAAAGAGATGAATTGCCTGTTATTAATGGCTGTTTGCTGTGGGGGGGGGGGGGGACCGGCTCATTGTTCCCCCCAAACTGCGTGTTGCAGTATTAGAGGCTTTACAGGTAGGACATCCTGGAATTGTCAGGATGAAGTCTTTGGCTAGGAGTTACTTGTGGTGGCCTAACATGGACAGGGAGATTGAAGAATGGGTGGCTACCTGTACACCATGCCAGGAGTCCAGACCAGCTCCCCCAGAGGCGCCCACTAAGGAGTGGGAGCGACCTCAAGCAACATGGTCTAGGGTGCACATAGATTTTGCTGGCCCAGTTCATGGCCAGACATTCTTAGTAGTTGTGGACGCCTACTTGAAATGGCTAGAGGTAGTCCTCATGACCTCCACTATGGCAGAAGCGGTCATCAAGGTACAACAGAGACTTTTCTCCACACACGGCCTGCCTGATGTCCTGGTCTCTGACAATGGGCCCCAATTCACAGCCATGCAATTCAAGACCTACTTAGCAGCACAGGGAATCAGGCATGCCCTGGTCGCACCATTCCATCCGGCCTCCAATGGTGAGATCCACAAAAGAGGCCCTATCCAGGATGAGCCCGGGAGATTGGCAAAAACGGGTTGATCATTATCTTCTAATTCAACCCATCACGCCAAGTGCTACCATGGGAAGAAGCCCCTCTGAGCTTCTCATGGGTCGCTGGCTAAGGTCCCACTTAGACCGGCTACAGCCAAACTATTCTGCCACATCGCCCCCAGAGTCAACAAGCAAAATTTGGAATTTTAGCGTAGGGGATTCAGTTTACGCCCACAACTACGCCGGGGGAACTCTGTGGATTCCTGCCATAGTGATAGGCATCACCGGGCCTCGCTCTTATCTCATAGAGCTCAAGGACGGTCAGAATTGGAGACTGCACGTTGACCAACTCTGTGGCCGCCTCTCCAACTCCACTCTTAGGCAGCCAGAGGTAACTCCTGCATGAGTTAGTCAAAGCCCTACCCAAAAGGGGCACGAAGTCACTCCTTCCACATCCAACCAAAACCCCAAAACACAGGGATACTCATCTACTTGTGTTGCAGGCCCGCAGCGAGCTCCGAGTGAACCGGCTCTAGAAGCTCCAGCTGCAGCCTGTGAAAGATTGCAGGAGCTTCCATCGGGCAAAGCTGCAGAGTGAACAGGTCCGTGCGACCTCTCCGAAGAACACCCTCCGACTGAACTGCGCAGGTCTGGCAGAGCTACCAAAAAGTCCGCCTACCTGCTCGACTACATCACCAGTTGGTTGATTCCATCTAAGAGGGGAGGGGTGTTAGATACTAACAGCTGTTATAATGGTTTCCACCAAGGTCCTCTGTTCCGGTGGGAACAGAGGTTTAATCTCATTGGTCAAAGGGTCTGACAGCTCCCTATAAAAGGGCTGCTGTCAGACTCAGCCTTCGCTGGATTGTACATACTTGTTCTGTTACAATAAAGAGCTGTTGTTGCCTAAGCCTGAGTGTGCCTCTCCTTTACCCAATCTAACACCGTTTTTTCTTCTTACCTTCTCCCTCCATCTGCCTTTCCCTCTCTTAAAATTCCTCCTTTCCCATAATCCCAAATGGAGTCAATTAAAGCAAAACCAGGGGTGGTCTTCCAAAATTGCAGCAACAGGTTCGCTGCCCCGTTGCTGGATGGGAGTGGCCTAATTGGCCTCCTGCAGCACCATGGTGGGGCATTTTTCGCCCTCCCCAGGCTGCGGAGGCTTTCCTCGAGCCTCTGGGAGGGGAAAAACAGTTTCCCCTGGGCTCTGGAGGCCAATTAGGCCACTCCCACCCAGGTCCATTTCCAGACTTCCGGAACTTCCGGTAGGCCCGTTTTTCGCCTTCCCTGAGCCTCCGCGCGGGCCCTGCATTTACCTGCCATGATGAATGGGCCGCGTGGAGACTCCTGGGATGGGTAGGACAGGAGGGGTGGGGTTGGATGGGCGTGGCCAGCCAGGAGTGGGATTTGGGGTTTCGCTGAACAGCGCAGAATTTTCGCTAGAGGATCGCCCGAACCCATGCAAACCCCCAGCAGCCGACCCCTGAGCAAAACCCAGGGTTTGGAAGAGTAATTTCCATAAATCCACTCACCAACCCACTTATCGCTGGTTGGATTCCGCCCCCCCCCCCAATGCTCTAATTAACAGTTCCTGCTTGCAACACTTAAAAGCTGCTATCAGCATCAAGGCCAAATAAATCATTAATTTAAAAAAAAAAAAACCTTTCTGGTTTGTATTCATAGATGGTCGAAGGCCTCTACTACTTTGCTAATTGCCCATATATTATGCAGCTCGGGATGACGTATTTATTTATGCTGAAAGGGGGGTCAGTGGTTTCCAGAACGACTGTTTTTTTTCTTCTTCTTGCAGACTCTGCTCTGGTTCAAACTGGGCCCTGCCTTGATGCTGAGCTTGTCAGCTGGAAAGCAAAAAGCCTGGGTTCGAGACCAGAGGTGGGATACAGCCGGTTCGCAGTGGTTCGGGCGAACCGGATGTTAATTTTGCAACCGATAGTTGCAAAGACCGGCCCCGCCCACCCCATTCTGCCCCTTCCACGAATCTCCACACGGCCCTTTTAACATGCCAGGTAAGGTCAGGGCCTGCGCAGAGGCTCCGGAAGAGCAAAAAACAGGCCTCCTGGGAGTCCAGAAACAAGCTCATTTCTGGCCTCTGGAGGCCCTCCGGAGCCTGGGGGAGGCTGTTTTCACCCTCCCAGAGGTTCAAGGAAAGCCTCCGGAGCCTGGGGAGGGCAACTCCCCGCCACCGCCATGGTGCAGGAGGCTGAGTAGGGCACGTGCACCATGGCCACGCCCACCCAGCAACCAGGCAGAGAACCGATTGCTAACATTTTTCAATCCCAACCCTGTTCAAGAGTCGAGTGCTACATGACAGGGTGAGCTCCTGTTACTTGCCTCAGTTCCTGCCCACCTTGAAGTTTGAAAGCATTCAAAGTTTGGGTCGCCACAATAAAAAAAAGAGATGTTGAGAGGCTGGGAAGGTTGGAGGCTAAAACGTCAAAAGAATGGTTGCACGAACATGGTATGTCTAGTCTAGAAGAACAGGTCAGCCTATTCTCCGAAAAACCCTAGTGCAGGAGAAGAAGCAATGGGTGGAAACTAATCAAGGAGAGAAGCAACTTAGAAGTAAGGAAAAAATTCCTGACAGTGAGAATAATTAATCAGTTGGAGAACAACATGCCTCCAGAAGTTTTGGGTGCTCTAACACTGGAGGTTTTAAAGAAGAGATTGGACAAGCAGTTGTCTGGGATGGTATAGGGTCTCCTGCTTGAGCAGGGGTTGGACTAGATGACCCTGAGGACCCTTCCAACCCTACGATTCTATATTGTATGTTCT
>NC_138549.1:171884567-171987067 GCF_964273705.1 Natrix helvetica
CCTCCTGCGCACCGCCTCCCAGCGGAGCCGCCAAGACCCGCCGCGCCGCCCCCGTGGGAGCCGAAGGAGAGCGGCGCTGCGCTCCGTCTGCCCGCGGCTGCAACGCCACCGCGTCCTCCCGCTCCGCCTGGAGCGCCCCGGGGAGCCGGCACCTTCCCGAAGCCCCCGGTGCGCCTCCCACCCCCGCGGCACCTGCTTCCCTTCAGTCGAGCCTTTTCCCGCTGCCCTGTCAAGCTCCTCCTCGGGAGGAAGGCAGGAGGCCAGCATGGAGAGCCTCACTTGACTGATGTTGACCAAGGGGCAGCTGCAGTCGGGCCGCCCTCGGGTTAGGGGGCGCAAATTACTTGCCCCGGGTGCTGACAACCCACGCTACGCCACTGTATCTAGCAAAGTCCCGGCAAACAGTCTTTCAAGGGTGAATTTACAACCACAGACCTTATCAGGCTTGGAGAGCTGCCAGGCCGATATCTTCCAAACGCAAGAAAATACTTGACAAGGAGTCTCTGAGAGTCACAAACAAAGCTTCACACTAATGAAGCGAACTAATTGTCTCCTGCAAACTCCACTCCCCTTTCGCTCCTCTTTATTCCCTATGGGAGGGGACATTCACCGTCCACCTGTGGCCTTACTCCCAATTCGGCCCTTACCTGTTCCTTTCTCCTGGCAGCTCTGTTTTTCCCATGCACTTTGTTTGTCAAAAGGTCGCAAAAGGAGAACACATGTCCCTGAGACGTTGCAGCCATCATAAATATTGCCAAGCACATCTGAATTTTGATCACATAACCTTGGGGATGCTGCAACAGTTGTAAGTGTGAAAAAGGGTCATAAGTCACTTTTGTTCTGACCTAGGCTTCCCCAGCAGCACGAAGACGAGTCCTTGTCCCCATAAACCCCTTTTATTTAATTTACAGTGAATTCCTCTCCAGCAAAGTCTTTCCTCTTCCACAGTCTTTCAAGAGAGTTTACAATTACCGACCTTGATCAGGCTTGGAGAGTGGCCAGGCTGATATCTTTCAGATGCTGCAATAATTGGTAAGAATGCAAGAATGAACTAATGGTCTCCTGCAAACTCCACTCCCCTTTCGCTCCTCTTTTATTCCCTCTGGGAGGGTCCATTCATCGTCCACCTGTGGCCTTACTCCCAAGTTGACCCCTGTTCTTTAGATGTTCCCTTTGTCTGGCAACTCTGCGCATGTGCACATTGGGAACAGGCTCCAACTGTTCTTCTGCCTCACTGATGTCTGACTCTGAAGGCAGCTGATAACTGTCAGATGGCTCTGGCCCCCTCTCTGCCTCTGACACAGACCTTTCCTCAGATTCCAGGACGGGCCCATCTTCCTCCCCAACCTCCTCAGTGTCCAAATCTGCTGCCAGCTCCGCTTTTTCAATGTCATCGTACCTTTAAACAGTCATTAAACGAACTGTTGTAAGTCCAGGACTACCTTTATTTCCCCCCCCCCCCCAAAAAAAAACCTGACCCTGGCAAACCAAGTTGATCCTGGCTTAAAGAAAACTTTGTGGCTGATGAAGTCATCGAGTCAGTCAGACTCTTTTGGAGGGGTACTTCCACCCCTTCGCAAACTGAAACTTAGGACGAAGACAAAAACAACAACAACACCCCAAAGTGGTCAAAATTAGTGTCTGAAGAGAATAATTGAGCCTTTATAATTTTGCTCGTTAAGCTATTCATTGGAGGCTCTTAGCTGGCAATCTGATAGAGAAACAGATGTAATTGCTGTGTACAAGGAGCACATTCAGCCATGATGTCAGGTTATTAACATTCTAATAGCTTTGAATGCGAGCGCCAGAATTTTTCAAGAGTGTATTTTAGAGAGTGTTATTTTCTTCCCAATCAGGGGATAAAACTGTTATCTGCTAGGCCAATCCATCTCCCTCTGCCAGAACACGTTACGCTCCAGAATAAATAAATAAAAAACAGTTGGTCAGTTTTATAACTGTGCCTCTCTTGTATTATTTTTAAGAAGAAGAAAAATCGTACACCATTGCTTTAATTGATTAGCTTGTTCCCATAAGAAGCCGGGTCTATTTTCCTGACTGCTGAAGTCTGCTATTTTGCAACATGTATTCATGGCTTTTTAAATGCATCTTTTTTTCTGCTGCTTGGTTCTTGATGTTTTGGGAGGGTTGCAAATCTTGAACTTAATTGTCTAAAGTGGTATTAATAACACTTCAAGTGATCTTGATTCTATCCCTTTGTTGATGCAGCCTAGAAGTGTGTTGGCTTTTTTGGCAGCTGCCGCACACAGCTGGCTCATATTTAGGTAGCAGTCCACTAGGACTCCAAGATCCCTCTCATAGGTACCGGCATTAAACCAAGTTTCACCTATACTATACCTGTGCATTTGGTTTTTCATGCCTTTTGTAGTTTTGTGCTTTTGAAAACTTTTGTCTTCTAATTGGTCTCAGGCATCCATTATCACCTAAAGCAAAAGCAGAAGGAGAAATAATGGAATCAAACAAGAATAGAGTAGAGTAGAGTAGAGTAGAGTAGAGTAGAGTAGAGTAGAGTAGAGTAGAGTAGAAAGGAATGGAATGGAATGGAATAGAATAGAATAGAATAGAATAGAATAGAATAGAATAGAATAGAATAGAATAGAATAGAATGCAGAATAAAATAGAATGGAATAGGAATGGAAGGGAATGGAATGGAATGGAATAGAATGGAATGCAGAATAGAATAGAATGCAGAATAGAATGGAATAGAGTAGAATAGAATGCAGAATAGAATAGAATGCAGAATAGAATGCAGAATAGAATAGAATAGAATAGAATAGAATAGAATAGAATGCAGAATAGAATGGAATGGAATGGTATGGAATAGAATGAAATGGAAGGGAATAGAATGGAATAAATGGAATGGAATAGAATGGAATGCAGAATAGAATGGAATAGAATAGAATAGAATGCAGAATAAAATAGAATGGAATAGGAATGGAATGGAATGGAATGGAATAGAATAGAATAGAATAGAAAATGGAATGGAATAGAATAGAATAGGAATGGAAGGGAATAGAATGGAATGGAATAGAATAGAATTCTTTATCAGCAAAGTGTGATTGGACACACAAGGAATTTGTCTTCGGTGCATAAGCTCTCAGGGTACATAAAAACTTTAAGTGATAAATCATGATCATAGTCCTCATAAAATACATTCATCATAAACCATAAGATACAACACTTTGTGATGGTCATAGTATCACAAAAAACCAAGATAAGAGAAAAAGAAGGACTAGGAGTGACATGATAGCAGTTCTTTGAAGGGCTGCCCCAAAGAGGAGGGTGTCATTTTCCAAAGTTCCAGAAGGAAAGAGAAGAAACAATGGATGGAAACTAACAAGGAGATAAACAAGGAATTAAGGAGAAATTTCCTGACAGTGAGGACAATTAACCAGTGGAACAACTTGCCTCCAGAAGTTGTGGGAGCTTCATCACTGGAGGCTTTCAAGAAGGGATTGGACCGCCATCTGTTAGAAATGGTGTAGGGTCTCCTCCGGGGGCAGAGGGTCCTACAAGATGTCCTACAAGGTCCCTTCCAACTCTGTTCATCTGAAACTACAAGCACAACGCATTTAGTTTGTGCAATTTCCATAACCAGCTTAATTATAGTGTCTGAATGGAAGCAAAGTGCGGATTTCCCATTAATAAAATGCGTGTTAGAAAAGGGTGTAATTGAAAGATCAAAGGATTGGAAAAAATGAATGGCGTAGCACACATTAGCTGATCAAACTCCTAACTTGTTTGTGCAACAGAGATTTTGGAGAACCTGGCTTTTGATTCTGTGCTGACTAAATAAGAAAGAAATGAGCCTTGGGGCGTTTATAATTGAACTCTTTGGAATGGTGTGTAAATATGATATCTCTCAGTGTGGCTGTTGATGGCTGATTTGACTGACTAAGAATTCTCTAGCATTTTTTTTTTTAGCCACAGTATTAACTGGGAAACGGGGAGCATCCTAGACCAAGCTAAGGCTCACAATGCTAGAGAATTCATTTTCAGGAAAGTAAAAGTAAGGAGGAGACTAAAATGCTTTTTGATTCTGTTCCTGTAATCTTACAATAACCGCCGTTTTAGTACTCATGCCGTTTGCTCTCTGTCTGGACAAACTCGAAAGGCTAACACAGTAAGAAAGACCCATAAAATTGCTAAAAGAACATTGCACAAAAGAGCCAAATTGCTCCTCTGTTATAACAAAGCTAGGCTGATTTGAAGTGAACTTCAGAAAAAGACTTTCTAACGGCGAAAATGGGTCACGAGGGCAACTGCTCCCCCCCAACCCAAATAGTCTGTCGCTTTAAATATGTAGGGACGCGGTGGCTCAGTGGCTAAGACACTGAGCTTGTCGATCAGAAAGGTCGGCAGTTCGGCGGTTGAAATCCCTAGCGGCGTAACGGAATGAGCTCCCGCGACTTGTCCCAGCTTCTGCCAACCTAGCAGTTCGGAAGCAAGTGAAAATGCAAGTGGAAGTAGAAAAATAGGGACCACCTTTGGTTAAGACCCACCCCTCTCCTAGAAAAAGGAAATATCTTGGGAAATATTGAAAAGGCAGAATATTATATTTCCCTGGATAAAAAATGAAGAAACATGTTTTTAGGTAGGAAACAGACTCACTCTTAATAGCCCCCACCTTTGTCAATGGGCCATTAATAGGCCTGAGCCTGTCTATTCTACATAACAAAGATCTCCCCCTTCGGCTCCAGAGTGATGGGATTAAGGCATAATAGTATTAGCCCTTTCCCCATCTCACCACAGGGCACCTGGGAAGAAGCAATGCTCAATCACAAACCTGGACTCAAAACACAGCTTACAGAGTTGCCCCTGCATGGCCCCATGGGAGTCTGACAACCAATCAGAATACAAGATCAAGATCAAAGCCGAGAGAGAGCATAAAACCAGGGACTTTCAGCATCTCTCTCTTTTTTTCTTCTTCACCCAACATCTGGAAGCATGTGATTCCTTTTTCTGCTCAGGAGCTCAAGCCATGTGATTCTGTCCACCATTAAACCATCTTTCCAAGCAGCCTCCGTGTCTCCCGTGTCTTTTTTCCCACTTGGAGCTGAGCCCAGAAGGACATTTTTCCCAACAGTGGGAAGGTAACAGCGTTCCATGCGCCTTCGGCATTTAGTTATTCTGGCCATATGACCACGGGGACATCTTCAGACATCACTGGCTTTTCGGCTTTGAAACGGAGATGAGCACTGCCCCCTAGAGTCGTGAACGACTAGCACGCATGTGCAAAGGGAATCTTTACCTTAAATATATATATTCAGAACCGCCTGGAAGGCAACTGTTGTGAGTGTTTTACCTTCAATTCCAGCATTAATTCGGAATTCTATCAAATGACAGGTTTGTCTGCTTGGCAGGTGAGAAACCAGTCAATCTAAGACAGACTTTTTTCCTAAGACATTGAAGATCCTCTGTCAATCAGGACAGACAATGAAAGGTTTGATGAACTAACAGGTCTGAGTCAATCAATCTAAGAGATATTTTTCTGCCTTCCTGGGGAAGAGGGTGGAAAATTGCAGGCCAAAATAACAATAATAATAATACAAAGCTCTTCTTTTGTGAGAGTAAAAATCAAATCTTCCATTTGTGTTTGGCTCCTGGACATGTCTATGTGATTTTCTGGGTAAAACACAGAAAGGATTTGTCACTGCCTTTTTCCAAAACATATTTTTGAACTCTGGGACCTGAAGATCTCCTCATGGTCTCCCCTCTGTGTCCTAACCAAGAGCGCTGTAACAAGGGCTTTGAAAAAGGCACACGGGAGTATGTGCACAGGAGTTCTTTTTGAATAAAACACCCTATGTTGCATTAACAAAGAAATACAATCAAGATCAAGTGAGTTACTAATACCACTCTATAATATTTGAGGGGCTGCCACAGAGAGGAGGGGGGTCAAGCTCTATTCCAAGGCACCTGAAGGCCAGAGAAGGAAGAATGGATGGAAACTGACCAAGGAGAGATTCAACCTGGAAATAAGGAGAAAATTTCTGACAGTGAGAACAATCAACCAATTGAACAGAAGTTGCCTTTGGAAGTTGTGGGAGCTTCATCCCTGGAGGCTTTCAAGAAGGGATTGGACTGCCATCTGTCAGAAATGGGGTAGGGTCTCCTGCTTGGGTGGGAGATGGGGGGTTGGACTAGATGACTACAAGGTCCCTTCCAAGTTCCAACTCTGTTCATCTGAAACTGCAATCACAACCCATTTAGTTTATGGTAATTAAATGCATTGTGTGAAGGCACACAGTGGACAATTTCCACAACCAGTTTAATTGTAATATCTGAATGGGAGCAAGAAGAAGATGAGAAGAAGGAAGGAGAGCGAGAGAAGGAAGGAAGGAAGGAGATGAGAAGGAGGAAGGGGAGAACAGTGGAGAACAATCAATCAATGGAACAGAAGTTGCCTTCAGAAGTTGTGGGAGCTTCATCACTTGAGACTTTCAAGAAGAGATTGGACTGTCATTTGTCAGAAACGATGTAGGGTCTCCTGCTTGAGCGGTGTGTGTGTGTGTGTGTGTGTGTGTGTGTGTGTGTGTGTGTGTGTGTGTTGGACTAGATGACCTACAAAGTCCCTGTTAATAGGTTAAATTAAAGCAGCTACGTCTTTTTCCAGCCTTAGGAAGCAAATGTTTTCAGAACTCAAGATGAAATGTATTTGTTTGTTTGTTTGTTTGTTTGTTTACAAGATTTATAAAGCTGCTCCAAAAAAAGCCAATGGGTCCCCTGACAATGTTTATATGAAATGAATAGAAGAGAATACATGCAGTTCAAGGCTAGACCGTAGGGTCCTTAGTGCTCTCTGAACTTGGTTGATTTCTCGTAGACGTTTTGTTACCCAACTAGGTAACATCATCAGGGCTAGAAGGGAATGGATTTTGTGGTGGGTGGGGAGAATGAAGAGGAGGATGAGGACTGATGGGGCCTTGGAGCTCTCTCAACTTGATTGTCTTCTGGTAGATATTTATTGTCCAAGTAGGTAATGTCATCACAGCTAGAATGGAGTAAGATTTGCAGAGAGGAGGAGGGGGGGGGGACTGTTGGGCCCATGGTGCTTTCTGAGTCGTCTTCTTGTGGATGTTACATTAACCAACTAGGTGACATCATCAGAACTGGAATGTAGCTCCCCTTGAGATGCACCCGAAGGCTGCAGCTGGTTCAGAATGCGGCCGTGCGGGCAATTTCGGGAGTCTCTAGCTACTCCCACGTAACACCTCTCCTACGCGGGCTACACTGGCTACCTGTGGCTTTTTGGGTGCGCTTCAAGGTGTTGACCATCATTTTTAAGGTGCTCCATGGCACAGGACCTAGTTATTTGCGGGATCGTATCCTGCCCCACACATCCCTCCGACCGATTCGCTCACACAGAGAGGGACTCCTCCGGGTGCCATACACTAGGCTGTGCCAGCGGGCGACGCCCAGGGGAAGGGCCTTCTCTGTGATGGGCCCGACCCTCTGGAATGACCTCCCCCCCCCCGACATTAGAATGGCTACGGATCTCCGCTCCTTCCGTCAGAAACTTAAAACCCACCTATTCCAGCTAGCCGGCTTGGCCTAATTCCACCATTCCCACCTCAGTTTTATTTCTAAATTTTTAAAATTGGTTTTAAGGTTTGTTTTTAATTTTTATAAATTGTACAGGGGTTGTTTAATGTGATTTTTATCTATGCGTTTGATTGTTATATGTTTTAAATTTATTCCTGTACACCGCCCCGAGTCCCTCCGGGAGAGGGGGCGGACTAGAAATTCGATAAATAGAATAGAATAATAATAGTGTGGTTTGCAGAGAGGAGGAAGAGGAAGAGGAGGTGGGGAAGTGGGGGGAGGGGAAGGGTAGGGTCCTAGGTGCTCCCTGAGCGAGGTTGTCTTCTTGCAAATGTTTCATTACCCAACTAGGTAACGTCATCAGGGCTAGGAGGGAGGAGGACGGCAATGACTGTGGGGTCCCTTACTGTCTCTGAGCTTGCTTGTTTTCTTGCAGACATTTCATTACCCATCTGTGTAACATCATCAGTGCTAGAAGGGAATTGGTTTTGCAGAGAGGAGGAGGAGGAGGGGGAGAGGGAGGGGGGGACTATTGGGCCCTTGGTGCTCTATGAGCTTGGTGGTCTTCTTATAAACATTTCATTACCCAACTAGATAACATCATCAGGGCCAGAATATAATGGGGTTTGCAGAGAGGAGGAGGTGGGGAAGTGGGAGGGAGGAGAAGAGGTGGACTGTTGGGTCCTAGGTGCTCTCTCAGCGAGGGTGTCTTCTTGCAAACGTTTCATTACCCCACTAGGTAACATCATCAGGGCTAGAAGGAAGTGGGGATTGCAGAGAAGAGGAGGAGGAGGAGGAGGGCGACTGTGAGGCCCTTGCTTTTCTCTGAGCTTGGTTGTTTAACATTGCCATGTTGATGTTTATATTCCAGTTTATGTTTATAATGTTTATGCTCCAGCACGCTAATACCAACTTTCCAAAGACTTGGCGAACATCTTAACCGGGGTCAATCTGTCTATTTTTGGAACACAGACAAAGTCAGCCAGATGCTGTCATCGGCTGAATCTTGGGGGGGGGGGGCGGTTGGGGGGGGAGGAAACATATTTTGTCATCACCAGGGCCACCCCTTTGATCCCATCCCCTTTATACCCTCTTACGATCCCCTGCATTTCCTCCCCGCCTGCCATCCATCTCTCCGTTCACGCTCCCTTCCGTAAAGAGATGGCGAACAACATTTCGTTTCAGTCGCTGCTCGGGGACTCTAACAAAACAGCAATTAGCGGTTCAGAGTGCTTTGCTTTCTAAACCGTCAAGGCTTCAATTTGCTACACAGCAGATGTAGGGTGGCCGCGGTGGCTGTTTTTCTGAGCAGCCCTCCAGAAAAAGGTGCAAGAGAGTGTGAAAAATCTCACAATGGAACTGAGTGGCTATAATGAGGCTGAGGTTATGGATCAGTAATGGGTGTCTCTTACCTTCGCTACTGGTTTGTCTTCTTGTAGATGTTTCACTGCCTAACTAGGTAACATCATCAGGGCTAGAGGGGAGTGGGGATTGCAGAGAGGAGGAGGAAGAAGAGGATGTGGAGGACTGTGGGGTCCTTGGTGCCCTCTGAGCTAGGTTGTCTTCTTGTAAACGTTTCATTACCCAACTACGTAACATAATCAGGATCAGAATGTAATGGGGTTTGCAGAGAGGAGGAAGAGGAGGAGGAGGTGGTGAAGTGGCAGGGAGAGGGGAAGGGGAGGACTGTTGGGTCCTAGGTGCCCTCTGAGCTAGGTTGTCTTCTTGTAAACGTTTCATTACCCAACTAGGTAACATCATCAGGGCTAGAATGTAGTGTGGTTTGCATAGAGAAGGAGGAGGACGGCAATGGCCCTTGCTGTCTCTGAGCTTGCTTGTTTTCTTGTAGACATTTCATTACCCATCTGGGTAACAACATCAAGGCTAGAAGGGAGTGGGATTTGCAGAGAGGAGGAGGGGGGTACTATTGGGCCCTCTATAGTGCTCTCTGAGCTTGGTTGCCTTCTTGTAAACATTTCATTACCCAACTAGGTAACATCATCAGGGCTAGAAGGGAGTAGGGATTGCAGAGAAGAGGAGGAGAGGGTGGAGGAGGAGGAGGAGGAGGAGGAGGAGGAGGAGGAGGAGGAGGAGGAGGAGGAGGAGGAGGAGGAGGAGGACTGTGAGGTCCTTGGTGAAGTCCTTCGCTTGCCCGCGGCCCTTCTGTGCATGTGCTCACTTCACTCGTGTGTGGCCCTTCTGCACATGCGTAGAACCTTCTCAGCATGTACAGAGTGTCCGTGATGACATCTGGGCGGGTGGGCGGAGCCTCCCGCCACCACTACTGGCAAACTGGGGAGAACCGGTGGAATAGCACCTCTGATACAGATGACCTTTGCAAGGTGCAGGATGTTAGCACCCATCCCTCTCCTAGAAGAATGAAATATTTTGAGAAATATTAAGAAAGGCAGGATAAAATATCTCCCCTAAAAGAGAAACAAAAATCTTAAGGGAGACAGAAACTCAGAGCCTCAGCTCCATGCCTCCCACCCACCCCAATCAGATACGGAGGTGGGGTAGTTTTAGAAATGCCGATTTGGTAATCCACTACTACTCACAGCAAGGTCTGGCTCTGAACAAAGGTAGGGTTAGCCTTCAGCCACAGTAGGAATTGCCCAACAAGCCCCTTCATTGCATCAACCCAAACTTCAAACAAACAGCCAATAGAATACATGTTCTTGCACAGGAACAGGAAGCTCCAGTGCAAAGTCCAAGAGAAGGTATTTAAAAAAAACCCACTCTTAACTCCATGGGGTCAGCTGCACCAGAGAACCATGGTATTTGATGGTTCTGCTTCATCATTAAACCCTCTTTCCAATCAGCCTCCAATGTTCCCAGGGTCTTCCTCCCGGCTTGGAACTGAGCCATATCATTGATATTTCTTCCAACAAAGGGATCCACTCGTAATGCAAAATTATTAATTATAACTCTGCGGGCTGGGAAAGGCAACATTTGTCTTACCGCTGCCCTGAAGTGTTCATTTCCTGGAAAAGAGATGTCTGCCCTCTTGAATGCTTTATAAAGCCTTTGTAAAGCCTTAGTAAAACCATCCTTGGAATACCGCATCCAATTTGGGTCACCGCATTATAAAAAAGAGGTTGAGGCTTTGGAAAGAGAGCAACAAAGATGATTAGGGGCCTGGAGGCTAAAACATACAAAGAACGGCTGCAGGAATTGAGTAGATCTAATTTAATGAACAGAAGGACTAAGTGTGACACGATGGCAATCTTCCAATATCTAAGAGGGGCTGCCACAAAGAAGAGGGAGTCAAACTATTCTCCAAAGCACCTGAGGGCAGGACAAGAAGCAATGCATGGAAACTAATCAAGGAGAGAAGCAACCTAGAACTAAGGAGAAATTTTCTGACAGTTAGAACAATTAATCAGTGGAACAGAAGCTGCCTTCAGAGGTTGTAGGTGCTTCATCATTGGAGGCTTTTAAGAAGAGACTGGACAACCCTTGTCTCAAATGGTATATTGTCATCTTCTTGAGCAGGGATGTTGTGCTAGATTTGAGATATGTCTGGTAAAAAGACACGGAGGGCTAGAGATTGCCTTTTAGATTACGCCTTCATTCAGGTGGACAAAGATGGCCCCCTCTAAAAGAGAGGATACACAGAGACTCTCATATTTACACTTTATACTTTTATTTATACTTTTCTGACACTTCAACCAGCTGAGCTGGCATACAATATATACAGGAATCACCCAGAAAATCTGGCAAACGGTAGATATCAAGATGTTCTGAGCAGAAACAAGCCGGGGGCGGGGAGGACGTAGCCTTAAATCCCATACCTGTACTGAAATTGTTTTTGCTTCGCGCAGGTCGCTTTTGGAAAGCGAGGGGAGCCGAATGTCAACTCATAAAGTTGCCATGGTGAGAAAAAAAAAGCGGGGGAGCACATTCCACGCATACCTTCGGCTAGAGTCAGATCTCAGATTGCTACAGCAGGCTTGGGAGGGGTGCACCTCATTGGGGAATGTGATTTACGACACAGACTGAGGGGAGGGAAGGAACAGGGGTAAAGTTCAGCTATAATTCAAATGAGGCTCAGACCCGACTGCAATAAGGTCTTGCCAAAATGGTGCTCCTAATAAATGACTAGATTTCTTTTGAAAATTGGCTCGAGACTCGTGAATCAATTAGGGCATCTTTTGGAAACCTGACATGGAGGTTCTTTAGGGCCATTGGGTGGCCCTTGATATTTCAGGACATTGGGTGTTTCCCTGGGGACTTTCCAGGGCCCTGCAAATACCCAGAGGTAAGGGTATCATCTGTACATACCCGCCCTCCAAGTTCTCCCCCGAATTGTGGTCAACAGGGGATTGGACTTCCAACTCTATTATTCTGTTATTCTGCTTAAGAATTTCTCACTTTGGAGCACCTATATTGGTGGGAATCAGAGGTGGTATTCACCCACCTGTTGTTTTCTCTTGCACCCCTTCCTGTTGTGAAATTGCTCTGGCTGCCAGGAGCACAAATATGGTGAAGGCCGGACTGGGAGCTGCTAGCAGCCCGCTGCTGGGACACTGGGCAGTCTTTTGCCACCCATTGTTATGTCCACAAGGTCCACCCTAGCTGTCAGGTCCAGGGTTGGCCACTAGAGGGCATCAAAGGGAGTATTTTATTTTGTATCTGCTGATCTATCTGGGGATGGACACAATTTTTGCAACCCAGAAATATAGTTAAAAAGAAGGTGGTGAGGTTTTTCGTCGCAACTTCCCCCTGAAGTTGTTGTTGTTGTTTTTTATCAGGAAGGGAAAGAGGGAAGGAAGGAGCAGAAAGAGAGAGAAGGAGAAGAAAGATAGACAAGGGGAAGGAAGGAAGGGGAAGAGGGAGGGAAGGAGCAGAGAGAGAGAGAGAAGGAGGAGGAAGGTAGACAAGGGAAAGGAAGGAAGGAAGGAAGGAAGGAAGGAAGGAAGGAAGGAAGGAAGGAAGGGGAAGAGGGAAGGAAGGAGCAGAGAGAGAGAGAGAAGGAGGAGGAAGATAGACAAGGGAAAGGAAGGAAGGAAGGAAGGGGAAGAGGGAAGGAAGGAGCAGAGAGAGAGAGAGAAGGAGAAGGAAGATAGATAAGGGAAAGGAAGGAAGGAAGGAAGGAAGGAAGGAAGGGGAAGAGGGAAGGAAGGAGCAGAGAGAGAGAGAGAGAAGGAGGAGGAAGGTAGACAAGGGAAAGGAAGGAAGGAAGGAAGGAAGGAAGGAAGGGGAAGAGGGAAGGAAGGAGCAGAGAGAGAGAGAGAGAGAAGGAGGAGGAAGGTAGACAAGGGAAAGGAAGGAAGGAAGGAAGGAAGGAAGGAAGGAAGGAAGGGGAAGAGGGAAGGAAGGAGCAGAAATAGAGAGAAGGAGAAGGAAGATAGATAAGGGAAAGGAAGGAAGGAAGGAAGGAAGGAAGGAAGGAAGGAAGGAAGGGGAAGAGGGAAGGAAGGAGCAGAGAGAGAGAGAGAAGGAGGAGGAAGATAGACAAGGGAAAGGAAGGAAGGAAGGAAGGGGAAGAGGGAAGGAAGGAGCAGAGAGAGAGAGAGAAGGAGAAGGAAGATAGATAAGGGAAAGGAAGGAAGGAAGGAAGGAAGGAAGGAAGGAAGGAAGGAAGGGGAAGAGGGAAGGAAGGAGCAGAGAGAGAGAGAGAGAGAAGGAGGAGGAAGGTAGACAAGGGAAAGGAAGGAAGGAAGGAAGGAAGGAAGGAAGGAAGGAAGGAAGGAAGGAAGGGGAAGAGGGAAGGAAGGAGCAGAAATAGAGAGAAGGAGAAGGAAGATAGATAAGGGAAAGGAAGGAAGGAAGGAAGGAAGGGGAAGAGGGAAGGAAGGAGCAGAGAGAGAGAGAAGGAGGAGGAAGATAGATAAGGGAAAGGAAGGAAGGAAGGAAGGAAGGAAGGAAGGGGAAGAGGGAAGGAAGGAGCACAGAGAGAGAGAAGGAGGAGGAAGGTAGACAAGGGAAAGGAAGGAAGGAAGGAAGGAAGGAAGGAAGGAAGGAAGGAAGGGGAAGAGGGAAGGAAGGAGCAGAGAGAGAGAAGGAGAAGGAAGATAGATAAGGGAAAGGAAGGAAGGAAGGAAGGAAGGAAGGAAGGAAGGGGAAGAGGGAGGGAAGGAGCAGAAAGAGTTAGAAGGAGAAAGATAGACAAGGGAAAGGAAGGATGGAAGGAAGGGGAAGAAGGAAGGAAGGAGCAGAAAGAGAGAGAAGAAGAAAGATAGACAAGGGGAAGGAAGGAAGGAAGGGGAAGAGGGAAGGAAGGAAGGGGAAGAGGGAAGGAAGGAGTAGAAAGAGAGAGAAGGCGAAAGAAGAGAGACAAGGGAAAGGAAGGAAGGAAGGGAAGGAGGGAGGGAGGAAACAAACAGTAAGAGGAGAGGAAAGGGAAAGGAAATAGAGAAGAAGGAAAGGAAAAGAAATTAAGCTAATATCACTTCCGTGGCCGCTGTTCCTAGACCAACTGGTTGCCCCTTGAAGAGCCACGTCCAATGCCCCAGAAGTATTGGGAGCCCTTTGGCTTCCGTGGCAGGCACTCCTGGCAGAAGAGGTAGGATGGAGATGGGCAATATTTTCCCTGCAGTATTTTCTACCAACTGGGACTCTAGTGGATGGCACGATCTCCCTGCTGTAAAGACCCCAAGTCCAGCGCCCTACCCAGTGCAGAATTCAAACTCAAATCTCCCAAATGTGATTCCCCCCCCCCACTTAGGAAACTTTGGTATTGCAAGATATTGCAAACGATTCTCGTCCCATTCTCTTACATGCGTGCATTAGCAGCATTAAACACAGTGAGTCCCAGGCTGCAAAGAGTGGTAGCGCTTAAGTTACAACATTCAGTGACTCTTCGAAGTTACACTGCCGCTGAAAAAAGGGACTTAAGACTTTTGTTTCACATTTATGACCGTCACAGCCACCCCGTGATCATGTGACCAAAATTTAGACACTTGGCAATTGACTCATATTTATGATGGTCGCAATGACCCGGGGTCACGTGATCTGCTTCCGTGACCTCCTGTCAATCAAAATCAATGGGGAGGCCAGATTCTTTGAACAAATTGTGTTGCTAACTTAAAATAATAATAATAATAATAATAATAATAATAATAATAATAATAATAATAATAATAATAATAATAATAATAATAATAATAATAATAATAATAATAATAATAATAATAATAATAATAATAATAATAATAATAATAATAATAATATATTTATTTATTTCTTAGCCGCACCCTCTCCCGAAGGACTCGGGGCGGCGTACAATAAAACCATAAAAATACAAGTATGGACAAACATACATATAATATAGACGTATACAAAGATGTATACAAAAACGTATACAAAGAGGAGGTGGACAAATGGATGGAAACAATTAAAATCATAATATTAAAATCCCCTAAATAAATTAGATAAAATTACAAAAATAAAAAACCCGTCAGGAGCGATATGTTCAGACTATGGTTGAGCCAGGCCAGCTACTTGGAATAGGTGGGTCTTGAGCTTTACACGGAAGGAGCGGAGGTCAGAGGTAGTCCTAATATCCGGGGGGAGGTCATTCCACAGGGCTGGGCCCGCTACAGAGAAGGCTCTACTCCTAGGCGCTGCCCCTCGGCACTGTCTGGTGGACGGCACCTGGAGGAGTCCCTCTCTGTGCGAGCGGATTGGTCGCAGGGATGTATGGGGCAGGATACGATCCCGTAAGTAACTAGAAATCTCAGTGTTGTGGCCCACCAGTGTCCAGCAGAGCTGGCAGCAGATTCGGACAGGGAGGAGGGTTGGGGAGGAACCTGGGCCAGTCCTGGAGTCTGGGGAAGGCTCTAAGGAGGGCTCTGTGTCAGAGGCAAGAAGGGGCCAGAGCCGTCTGACAGTTATCAGCTTATCAGTTATCTCTGGACACAATGAGAATATATCTGCTGAATAAAACTCCACATTGGCGACGGGAAAGGCATCTGGCCATTAAACATTCTGCTAGCTCTATTCAGTTGCCAGACTCCACCCCGCAAGGATTTACGGGGTGGTTAAAAGATGATGATTAAAATGAAATTTCATTGCGTACAGCTCTCAAAGGGTCACCACCTCCCATATACACTACATAACCATGACAAAATAGATAAATACAAAATTATGCATATGCCCGTATGTATTATCCACATATATTTCTTTAATAATAGCAATAACGGATATGTTGCCTTATTTTAATGATCCATTTTACACGGCTTGTTTTAGTAGCCATTTTTACTGTTTTTAAACCATCCCTGTCTTAACTGAATATAAATGTAACTCTTGGAAACTATCTCAGCTTAAATTAACAAAGAAAATGTTATCTAGCTTCTGCAGTGACGTGCGGTCAGTAGAGGCAGGGGAGGCAGGGCCTCACCTCTCTTCATGGAATAATAGTATATAATATTATATACTATATATAATATTATATACATCCGTCCGGCCGCGCCCGGGAGACGCGGAGGGAGCAATGTTGTCGGCGCCTCCGGATGACGAACCAGTCGCTTGCTTTCGTCATCGGGAGGCCGACAACATTTCTGCCTCCACGTCTCCCGGGCGCCGAAGCAGTCCGGCGAGCGAGCGAGCGAGGCAGCGAGATCTTCGGTCACTCGTCCACCGGACTGCTTCCGCATCTCCCGGGCGCGGATGGACGAAGGTAGCCAGAATGGCGCCGAAGCAGTCCGGCGAGTGAGGCAGCGAGATCTTCGGTCACTCGTCCACCGGACTGTCTTGGCGCCATTCTGGCTACCTTCGTCCATCCGCGCCCGGGAGATGCGGAAGCAGTCCGGTGGACGAGTGACCGAAGATCTCGCTGCCTCGCTCGCTCGCTCGCCGGACTGCTTCGGCGCCATTCTGGCTCCCTTCGTCCATCCGCGCCCGGGAGATGCGGAAGCAGTCCGGTGGACGAGTGACCGAAGATCTCGCTGCCTCGCTCGCTCGCTCGCCGGACTGCTTCGGCGCCATTCTGGCTCCCTTCGTCCATCCGCGCCCGGGAGATGCGGAAGCAGTCCGGCGAGCGAGCGAGTGAGGCAGCGAGCGAGGCAGCGAGATCTTCGGTCACTCGTCCACCGGACTGCTTCCGCATCTCCCGGGTGCGGATGGACGAAGGTAGCCAGAATGGCGCCGAAGCAGTCCGGCGAGCGAGCGAGCGACGCAGCCTGATCTTCGGTTGCTTCCAGAGCCGGAGCGGGATGGAGCAGCCATCGCCTTGGAAGTGAGTTGCGCGGACGGAGCTTTGGGGCTGAGGAGAGAGGCAGGGACGGAGGGAGTGGGGGGAGAGGAGCCGCCCCCCTCAACCCCCAGGCAATGGGGAAAGCTTTCCCGAAATGGGGGGGGGGGTGTCGCGGGAAATAAAAAGGGCGCGCGCTGGGGGGGGACGAAGGAGGCTTTGGCGTGCCTTAGAGGCGGGCGGGCAAGCAACGAAAGGAGCAGTGAGGGCGGGCGGTGGCTGCAGGCGGCAAGGCTTGAGCGGGGTGAAAGGGACTGATGCCGGTGGAGGAAGTAATGCTACGCCGCGGTCCCCTTAATGTTCACTCAGGAAGGCGGAGAACGAGACCACGTGGTCTGCACACGTGGTCTGAACACGTGGTCCCATTCCTCGCCTTCCTGATGACGTCACCAGCCTCCCCAGCCATAACCCTCACCGCACGTCACTGAGCTTCTGTTATGCCAGCCGGCGGACTGTGGAGCTGGCAGCAAAGTCAGACAGTGAGGAGGTTGGGGAGGAACCTGGGCCAGTCCTGGAGTCTGGGGAAGGCTCTGATGAGGGCTCTTTGTCGGAGGCAGAGAAGGGGGCCAGGGCCGTCTGACAGTTATCAGCTGACTTCAGAGTCAGACATCAGTGGGGCAGAAGAACAGCTGGAGCCTGTTCCCAGTGTGCGCATGCGCAGAGCTGCCAGATGAAGGGAACAGCTAAAGAACAGGGGTCAACTTGGGAGTAAGGCCACATGTAGACGGTGAATGTCCCCTCCCACAGGGAATAAAAGAGGAGCGAAAGGGGAGTGGGCGTTTGCAGGAGACAATTCGTTCATTCGTTAGATTCGTTTCAGGAGTGTGAAGATCTGTCCGTGAATCTCAGAGACTCTGTGCCCAGCCTTCCCTTGCACAGCACCTCATTTGGAAAATATTGACATGGCAGCTTTCCAAACTAGATAAGGTCTGTGGTCATAAATTCACCTTTGAAAGACTGTTTGCCAGGCCTTGGCCGAATGGGAGGAATAAAGGGGTTTTGTCAGGACCAGGAATCTCCTTTGTGCTTTTTAGGGAAGCCTAGGTCCAAACACCCAGCAATTCACTTAACACCTGTCTCACAAGGAAGGTCGCCACATGGGACCAAACCAGAGGTGGGTTCCTACCAGTTCGGACCGATTCGGCTGAGTAGGTAGTAACTCGGCCTGCCACACCCCTGAACCGGTTCTCTCGTATGCGCAGAAGCCATTTTTTTAGCACTGCGCATGCATGCATAGTGTGCATCAAGCATGCGCATGCACAACGCGTCCCTGAGCAAACCGGCAGTAGCAGCATCCAGAACCCACCCCTGGGCCAAACTGACGTAGCAACTGTCTTGCTGAGCAACTGAAATGACGGGCTCAACAGTAGTCGTAAGTCGAGGACTAACTCCGAACACAGAAGAGGATTATTCTAAGAGGTCTATATTTCTTCTCTAAACATTTTTGGAAGCAGTGCAATTCCAGGCTGCGGTGGGGGCAGGTGGGGGGGGGTGAGGTTTGTCATGAAATTAAATTTATTGACTCTCTCTAAAAGGCGATTTTGATGACAGGAACCTGGCGGGGACATGGACGAGCCAAAGCAGGTTTCTGATTCAAACGAAGGGTGCAAAATGGTTTGGCTGATTTCCAATCGTTTGCTTCTGAGCCCTGGGAAAATAAATTGAATTTGAGGGCGTTTTTCTTGCCTTTCACCTGCCGTGAACCTTATCCATGGGGTTTGACGTTTGATGAGGCCTGATTTAATTTAGAGGTGCTAAATGCCTCCCACCTTCCCACAAAACCCTTTGATCATGTCTCAGGGAAAGTGACATCAAAGCACCACAAGGAAGACAACGAGGCGGCGTGTCTAAACGTGTCCCGCTTTGTGCCGCGTTGCATTATAACCGAGCGTGAATCTTTGCTTTACGATGGCACAGTTGAAATGACGACTCATACGCCCGGTCTAACCTCGGCCCAAGTCGTAAAGGCGGGCAAAGGGCCCACTGCCAATGCAACAGCTGCTATTGTGGTTCTTCGTAGCGTTGGTTGGCATTGCGCTTGTGTGTTTCCCACGGGATAGAGATCGGTGGAGGAGGAGGCAACAGGAGGTTTATGCTTCAGCCCGGTGCTCTTTGGGGCTAAGACACGGCGAGAGGAGGCAACAGGAGGTTTATGCTTCAGCCCGGTGCTCTTTGGGGCTAAGACACGGCGAGAGGTTTAAGGTCATCCAGCTGGCTTCCTTGTCTCAGGCAGGACTAGAACTCCCCATCTCCTAGTGGTTGGCCCAACGTCACCAAACTTGTTTTTATGATTCAGATGCAGAGGTGGGTTGCTCCCAGTTTGGCCAAACTGGTAGTGGTATTTTGGCCTGGGTCACAGAACCGGCAGCAACCGGCAGCAAAGCGAACCAGGAGTAAAACCATGAGGCAATGTCCAGTGGGGGGGATATTCCAGAAGAATATTTTCCAGCAGAAAAGGGTCTTCTCCTTGACCCCATCCATTGGAATTCCTTAGCAAAGGTTATGTTAGACGGATGCGAAACTCCACTGATGGCGTATCCCAGGGGTGTCAAACTCAATTTCATTGAGGGCCGCATCGGGGTCGTATTTGACCTCAGGGGGCCAGGGTGGGCATGGCCAGCTTGTCACTCATGTCCGGGGTGCTCGTGGTGGCCCAAGCACTCTGCCAGTGAAAACAGGCTCCCCAGCTCCATTTTCAGCTGCCACAGCCTCCTGCAATCCTTTACCAGCAAAAATGGAGCTCCGTATTTATTAGCAAAAGCATCGCAGACCCATCCTTCGCTGTTTCCAGGGTGACTCCGCGGGCCAGATCTGAGTACCCCGAGGACAGGATCCAGCCCCCGGGCTGTGAGTTTGACACCTGCGGGACACCCACTTCTCATCCAAGGATCTCTGCCCGCCTTCTTCTTTCCAAGGACAATATAATTATAATTTCCATTTGTTTCTGGAGCTAAATTAGAGAATAATTTAATTTAGAATTAAATTATACAATGTTCTAAGGGTGTTTTTTTTCCCCTGCTGCTGAATGTGAGAACATAGCTGCAGGCGTCCAGTGGGTGTTGGTTAAATATTATGTATTATGATGATGACGGTTGCAGAATCTAAATTCTATTGCATTTTTAGATTATCAAGGTAAGTTTTGGGCAATGGCGTTTTTTTTTTCCAGGACTTGAAAGTACGAAGGTTCAGAGTGAAGGCCTCAAAGGTGAGTCTGCAGTTTTTATAATTGAGATTGAAGATGATTTTATCCGCCGAAGGATTTCCTTTTACACACTGGAATATTAGAACTTAGAATAATTAGACTTAGAATAACTTTATTGCCACTTTCAATGTACTCTAATCGGAATACATTTGTGGGGAGGCCACACCCTTCCTAGAAGAATGAAATATTTTGAGGAATATTAAAAAAGGGCAGATTATTATATTTTCCCAAAGGGAGAAATAGAGAAATGTGCTTTTCCGGACAAAAAGCAGCCCCCGCTTTTTCTTAAGTGAGCATTGAAGTGATAGAGTTTATTGAAAGAAACCAAGTATCTAGGTAGCTCTATTCATAAGCAAATAGACCTCACTAACGATGTCAACTTCAAACTAACGAGGTCAGCTGCTTATAAGGAGAACCTCTACAAAATGTTCTACCGGTGGCATCTACCACCAACCAGATTGGCTAAGATGTTTTCTCTCTGGACACAATGAGAATGTATCTGCTGAACAAAACTCCACTTTGGTGACAGGAAAGGCATCTGGCCATTAAACACTCTGCTAGCTCCATTCAGTCGCCAGACTCCACCCCGCAAGGAATTACGGGGTCGTTAAAAGATGATGATTAAAATGAAATTTCATTGCGTACAGCTCTCAAAGGGTCACCACCTCCCATATACACTACATAACCATGACAAAATAGATAAATACAAATTTATGCATATGCCCGTATGTATTATCCACATATATTTCTTTAATAATAGTAATAACGGATATGTTGCATTATTTTAATGATCCATTTTACACGGCTTGTTTTAGTAGCCATTTTTACTGTTTTTAAAACATCCCTGTCTTAACTGAATATAAATGTAACTCTCGGAAAGTATCTCAGGTTAAATTAACAAAGAAAATGTTATCTAGCTTCTGTTGTGGCCAGCCGGCGGACTGTGGAGCTGGCAGCAAAGTCAGACAGTGAGGAGGTTGGGGAGGAACCTGGGCCAGTCCTGGAGTCTGGGGGAGGCTGTGATGAGGGCTCTGTGTCAGAGGCAGAGAGGGGGCCAGGGCCGTCCGACAGTTATCAGCTGCCTTCAGAGTCAGACATCAGTGAAGCAGAAGAACAGCTGGAGCCTGTCCCCAGTGTACGTATGCACAGAGCTGCCAAAAGACAAGAACAGTTAATACAAAAGGGGCAACTCGGGAATAAGGCTTGGAGATGATTGGCCCCTCCCGTAAGACATAAAAGAGGAGCAAGCGGACGTGAGCCTTTGTAGGAAGCAATTTGTTCATTCTGGTCGGTTCAAACTCTGAAGCTCCGTTTGATTCTGTGCTCCGTTTGGCCTTGCAAAATTAATTGGCAATTAGGTCTCTGGCAGCCTTTCAAGGGAGATAAAGGTGGGCGCTTCTCAGTTTTACCCTGAAAGACTGTGGCAGACCTCTGTCGGACTTTTCACAGACTTTTTGTGAATCATTATGGCTGTGAATGACCATAATTCACAGCCGTTTAAATAAAAAGAGGGGTTTGGGGACTAAGCATGTGATTTATGCTTTATCAGGAAGCTTAGGTCAGAACAGGTTCTGAGTTCTTTCCCAAATGTCTTTGTAGAACATTAGATTACGACCGGATCTAAACTAGCTGATCTTCCATCTTAGGCTTTAAGAGATAATAGTGGTTATGAAAAAAGGGAGTATTTCTAGGAAATAGCATGCTTTGATCTGTTATGAAAAACAAATGTTCCACTGAACAGAATTAAGCGCTCTTAGAGAAGCTGGGTGTGGGAAGAAGCATTGCAAATCAATAATGTGTCAGCCATAATTTGCAAGAATTTGGCAGGGACACAAGCTTAGCTTATAGAAAATTAACCAGCCATATACTGTAAAATAAATCACAGGTGGGGAAACTTGGCGGAGTTCAGTTCAGGATACAGGAGAACTGTTCAGCTTTTCTCCCTCGAGTTATGACAGCGTAGAAAGTTTGCACCCATCCCTCTCCTAGAAGTATGAAATTGTTTGAGAAATATTAAGAAGGCAGAATGTTGTGGCCCAGCAGGATCTGTTGGAGCTGCTGAGGGACTCAGATAGCGATAAACCCTATGAGTCGGCTATGGAAGAGATGGAGGACCCTGTGCAGAGTTCAGACCCAGAGCAGGGACCAGAGAGGCTGTTTGGCCACCAGGAGGCGCCTGAGGCATGGAGCAGTGGGGAAGATCAAAGGGAGTTTGTCCCTGATGCTAGATTGAGAAGGGCGGAGAAATGAAGGCAACAGCTGCTCCGGAGACAAACTCCTAAGAGATAATCAAGCTCAGGTGGTTGTGGCTTGGCCCCTCCCAAGAGCATATATAAGAAGAGACTTTGGGAGGAGGCTTTTTGCAGGACACAACCGTTCATAGGAATCTGGAGAACTCCTTGTCTGATCTGCCTTGTGTTTCCGTTTGTAACAAGCTGGAGAAACTCTTGTCTATATCTGTTGGAGTCTGGGTTGCTGCCAACGTCTTGCCTGGGAGTCGTGTTTGGGCTTTCAGTCAACAAGATTATAGTACTGTAAATAAAGTGTGGCAAACAGCTAAGCCTGTGTCGGCGTTCATTACCGGACGGAGGGGAGGTCAGAACAGCAGAATATTATATTTCCCTGGATGAGAAATGGAGAAACATGTTCTTGGAAAACAGCCCCCACCTTCCTTAATAGTCCACAGCAAATGTCAGCACTTAAGAGACAAAGCAATAGATAGCTCTATTCATAAGCAAATACCCCTCACCCAAGATCCAACTCAGTCAAGCCAGCTTCAGCGTGGACACCAACAAAGGTAGGATTAGCCCTCAGATACAATAGGAATTGCCCAACAAGTCGCTTCATTGCATCAGCCCAAACGTCAAGAAAATTTGACTCAGACAAACATGACTCACATGGGCCCCTAGGAGTCTGACGACAGCCAATAGAATACATGTTCTTGCACAGAAACAGGAAGCTCAAGTGCAAAGACCAAGGGAGGGTATAAATAGCCCACACTCTCAACTCCATGGGATCAGCTGCCCAGAATCACACGTGCTTGGTGGTTCTGCTTCATCAATAAAGGGAACTTTTCTTTCCAATCAGCCTCCAGCCTCCATTTTGTCTCCCGGCTTGGAACTGAACCAGATATTTCTTCCAACAATGGCAACCTGTTGCTAAGCAAGGCAGTTCTTAAGTGAGCAATGCCTGATTTTAGGACCTTTTTTAACCAAGGTTGTTAAACAAATCACTGCCATTGTTAAGTGAATCACACATTCATTAAGTCAATCCAGATTCCCCCCACTGTCTTTGCTTGTGGGAAGCTGGCAAGGAAGGTGGCAAATGATGGTCACATCACTCTTGGATGCTGCCAAACACCTGAATTTTGATCATGTGACCATGGGGATGCAGCGATAGTTGTAAGTGTGAGGACCCATTGTAAGTCCCTTTTTTTCAATTCTGTTGTTACTTCAAACAGCCACTAAATGAATGGTTGCAAGTCGAGAACCACCTGTGCACTTAATCTATTCCAAGCAAAATCTTCCAGACGCATTGAGGACATAACTCTTGGAACGCCTCGAGCAATTTCAACCAAACTTGGTGCACAGATGACTTACTCTCTGGAAACAAATACTGTGGGGATAAGACACTCCTAAAACCCCTCGGCGTGTGTGTTCTGTTAAGATACAGCCTGTTGTGTCTTAAAACGGCTTCTTCTGTACTGCTGTAAAATGGCTTCTACTGTTTGCCATGGTAACGGCTTCACAGTGGGCTCCACAAGGGGGCTCTCTCTGGTAAGGGAGAAAATCCAACATTAGAAATTACGTTTGGTCTGGACATTTTCCCCCTATAAATAAGTATCTGGTTATCCGTTAGTTACTAACGGTTAGTAAATCCATAAATGGCAAAAATATGTTTGGAGGGCAGATGCATTCTTGTTTCTTACTTAAATTAGAAAAGTCTCTCCAAGAGGCCCTGCCAGCTATAAATAAAAGGGTTGCCTGACTGATAAATAAAAGACAGAAAGGAGAAAAGTAAAAGTCGATTTACATGTAGAAACTGCAAAAACCCCGATCCACACAATCGTACCCCTGTTTAATGCTAAAAGTCATCGGGACAGAATTCCTCTACTATTGGCAAACTGTCTTCATCCCAAAAGATTAATCAAATATTGAATGACGGTCATGGTTTATTTTCTCTCTCCCTGTGCTATAAACGGCTGTCCAGAGTGGCTTGGTAGTGAGATGGATGAGGTCAATCCATTTCAAATTGAAGAGGACAAAGCAAGCTTATTACTGTGTTTCTTTGAAAATATGAAAGGGTCTTATTTTCTTTTGATCCCCGAAAAAACAGCTAGACCTTCTTTTCAAGGGGTATCCTAATTTCCCCCCCCCCCTATGTGCCTTGTCAGGCCTCATCCATTGCTTCTTGTCCTGTCCTCAGGTGCTTTGGAGAATAAGTCAAGATTCTTTTCTCTCAAGTATTGGAAAACAGCTATTATGTCACCCTAATCCAGTGATGGTGAACCTATGGCATGCATGCCAGAGGTGGCACGGGGAGCCATTTGTCAGGGCGTGCAAGGTACTGCCCTGTCAGCTGGCCAGCACGCATGCTGAGTTCACCCTTTTTTAAAGCCATTTTTCACCCTCCCCAGGCTCCAGAGGCTTTATAGGAGCCTGGGGAGGGCGAAAAGAGCCCCCCTTGCCCCCCCGGAGGCCCTCTGGAGGCTTCATGAGTTTCCCTGCGCAAAAAAAAAACAGCCCTATGGGCACACCAGAAGTTTGGGAATGGAATTCCTGTTTGCTCGGAGGGTCGTTTTGACTGCTTCGGAGGCTTCAGGAAAGCCTCCTGAAGGTCTCTGAAGCCGCCTGAGGGCTTCCGGGGGGTGGGGGAGGCTGTTTTCACCCTCCCCGTGCTCCTATAAAGCCTCTGGAGCCTGGGGAGGGCGAAAAAAGCATGCAAAAAGGGGTGTCACGGCTGTAGTGCGCGCATGCGCACTGGGGGAGGTCGCTCATTGCATTATGGGTGCAGCACGCCTGCACACGACCCCCCCTGCGCTCCCTCCACTTATGGCATGCGAGCCAAAAAAGGTTCGCCATCGCTGTAATCCTTCTCTTCTTTAGGCTAGACATACCTAGTTCCCTTAGCCCAGGGGGGTCAAACTCATGGCCCTTGGGCTGGATGTGTCATGTGCTGGCCCCGCCCAATTTAGCAAAGGGGGGAAGGTCTCGATACATCACGTGACACCATCATGACCCCCCTGCCTAATGGCACTAGGCTAAAAACCGGGAGGCTATGAGTTCAAATCCTGCTTAACTATGAAAGTGAGTTGGGTGACCTTTGGCAGTCAATGTCTCTAAGCCCAACCCACTGTAGGAAGTTAGCATCCACCCCTCTCCTAGAGAAATGAAATGTTTTAGGGAATATTAAAAGGGCAGAATTTTTCCCCTAAAAAGGGAGGCAGAAACTCATCTCCCTCCCCACCTTTGTCAATGGGCCATTAAGGCCTGGGCCAGTCTATTCTACATAACAAAGATCTACCTCCTTTAGGCAGAGCCAGAGTAGGAATTGCCCAAAGCCCCTTCATTACATCATCACCCAGCAAGGCTCAACCAAACTTGGGACTCAAAACACAACCTCCAGAGTTGCCCCTGTATGGCCCCATGGGAGTCTGATAGCCAATCAGATCACAAACTCAAATTCAAAAGCCCAGAGAGGGTATAAAACTCAGACATTCTCAGCATCTCTTCCCTATTTTTTGCCCCGCATCTCAAACCATGTGATCCTGTCCATCATTAAAACCATCTTTCCAAACAATACAATGCAATAGCAGAGTTGGAAGGGACCTTGGAGGTCTTCTAGTCCAACCCCCTACCTAGGCAGAAAACCCTATACCGTTTCAGACAAATGGCTATCCAACATCTTTTTAAAGACTTCCAGTGTTGGGGCATTCACAACTTCTGGAGGCAACTTCTGTTCCACTGATGAATTGTTCTAACTGTCAGGAAATTCCTCCTTAGTTCTAAGTTGCTTCTCTCCTTGATTAGTTTCCACCCATTGCTTCTTGTTCTACCCTCAGGTGCCTTGGAGAACAGTTTGACTCCCTCTTCTTTGGGGCAACCCCTGAGATATTGGAAGACTGCTAACAGCCACCATTGTTTCCAGTGTTTTTCTCCCCACTTGGAACTGAACCCAGCTGGACATGTCTTCCAACAGTGCGACTTCGCCTCCGGACCCCTGATCACCTTTGTAAGCTCTTCTCTAAGGTCCTTCTAAGGTCTCTTCCTCTCTCTTGTCCATTGATGGTGATTTCCCCTGTACTGGATTGATAGCCTTGTCTGGAATCGTCCAACCGTCTCTGTACTGATGTAATGATAATGAGACTTTATATCGGCTTAACAATATTGTGGGGGATGCCGTAAAGAGGTTATGAATCTCTAATGAGGAAGAGCATGCAGATGGCTTCAACCAGTCCACATTATCCCAGTAATAATGGGAGGCCAGATGGCCCTCTGAAAACCAGGAACCCTCAAATCTCCCAAGTTCAGTCTTGATTAGTCTAATTTCCTTCAACAAGCTAAGGGCCAAGTAGCCTTGCTTGGTTCAGCTGCCTCTTGATTAATTGTTCTCACTGTCAGGAAATTCCTCCTTATTTCTAGGTTGATCCCTTCCTTGATTAGTTTCCATGCGTTGCTTCTGGTTCCGCCTTCAGGTTGTTGGAAGAAACATCCATCTGGTCCAGATCCAAGCGGGAGAAAGGCACTGGAGACAAAATGGAGGCTGGAGGCTGTTTGTGAAGAAGGTTCATTTACTGAGGAAGTAGCACCACCAAGGACGGGTGATTCTGGGCAGCTGATCCCATGGAGTTGAGAGTGAGGGCTACTCATGCTTTCTCTTGGCCTTTGCACTTGAGCTTCCTGTGCCTGGACAAGAACATCAGAGGTGGTATTCAGCCAGCTCTGACTGGTTCTGGAGAACCGGTAGTGGAAATTTTGAGTAGTTCAGAGAACCAGCAAATACCACCTCTGGCTGGCCCAACCCCCATCTATTCGCCGCCTCCGAGTCCCAGCTGATCGGCTGGATCTTCTTTTGTTGCCCTGCACAGGAGAACGGAGCTGGAAAGCAGGTTGGTGGAGTGGGGAGGGAATGGGGATCTTGCAGTATCCTTCCATCAGGAGTTGAGAGAGAATGGGGATTTTACACAATCCTTCCCCCAGGAGTGGAGAGTAATTTTGCAATATCCTTCCCCTGGAGTGGGGTGGGAATGGAGATTTTGCAGTATCCTTCCCCCAGGAATTGGGAGAGAATGGGGATTTTAAACTATCCTTCCCCCAGGAGTGGAGAGGGGTTTTGCAATATCCTTCCCCTGGAGTGGGGTGGGAATGGAGATTTTGCAGTATCCTTCCATCAGGAGTTGGGAGAGAATGGGGATTTTACACTATCCTTCCCCCAGGAGTGGAGAGGGGTTTTGCAATATCCTTCCCCTGGAGTGGGGTGGGAATGGGGATCTTGTCGTATCCTTCCCCCAGGAGTGGGATGGGAATGGAGATTTTGCAATATCCTTCCCCCAGGAGTTGGGAGAGAATGGGGATTTTACACTACCCTTCCCCCAGGAGTGGAGAGGGGTTTTGCAATATCCTTCCCCTGCAGTATCCTTGCCCTGCCATACCCACCAAGCCATGTCACGCCCACTAAGCCATGCCCACAGAACCAGTAGTAAAAAAAATTGAATCCCACCACTGAAGAACATTTATTCTATTGGCTGTTGTCAGACTCCCATGGAGCTGTGTAGGGGTTATGTAGAGGTTATAGCTGGCTCTGTTGTCTGAGCTCCCAGGTTGGGTTGACATTTGCTGGGGGTAATGCAATGAAGGGGCATTGGTCCCCTATGGTGGCTAAGGGCTAATCCTACCTTTGTTGGTGTCAACCCTGAAGCTGGCCTGACTGAGTTGGATCTTGGGTGAGGGCTATTTGCTTATGAATAGAGCTATCTATCTCTTTATCTCTTCAGTGCTGACATTTGATGAGAGCTATTAAGAAAGGTAGTGGCTGCTTTCTGTCTCCAAGAGGATATTTCTCCCTTTAGGGAAATATAATATTCTGCCTTTTTAATATCTCCTAAAATATTTCATTCTTCTAGGAGAGGGATGGTTACTAAATTTCTGCAAGGTGCTTTGGAAAATAGGTTGCCCCTCCCTTCTTCGGATCTCTTCGTGGAGATCTACAGAGGCCAGTTTTCCTTTTTTTAATTTATTTATTTATTTATTTTTGTTACATAATAAAAATTCTTTTGTGAACAGAGTGTTGTCCGAATTCCCCCGTTAACATTCCCACCAAAAGACATAATTCATTTTACATTGTATTTCCATTATTTCCAATTTTAGCTGTATTACTTGTCTTCTCCTATTTTCTAGTTTTTTAACATATACAAACAATCTAGTTTGTCTTTCTCTTTAAAAATAAACCGTTCATCATTTCTTTTCCATCTATTTTCCATTAACAATACGAATCTTCGAGTTTCAAATTTCAAGTTTTATATAATCAACATAACATAATTATTTAGCAGCTTTAAGGTTCTTAATATAATTCCCACACATATTTTTACCTTGTTAACAATCTCTCTTTCTATTGGTTCATATCATTCTACTATTTTCCTATTTCTAAATTTTCTTTTCGCTTTTTCTTCTTTTTACGTGTTTTATATTTTTTCTTCTGCATTTCCCCACTCACTTTTCGATAGATTTTCTTGAGTATCTCTCCCCCAAGTTTCAGTTACGGAGGCCAGTTTTCCGTAGATGCACTTCTGATCTAAGAGAGCTTCTTCCTGGACTGCATTCAGTTTTGGTCGCCACGATGTAGAAAAGATGTGGAGACTCTAGAAAGAGTACAGAGAAGAGCAACAAAGAGGATTAGGGGACTGGAGGGGACTAAAACATATGAAGAACGGTCGCAGGAACTGGGTATGTTTAGTTTAATGAAAAGAAGGACTAGGGGAGACATGATAGCAGTCTTCCAATATCTCAGGGGTTGCCACAAAGAAGAGGGAGTCAAGCTATTCTCCAAGGCACCTGAGGACAGAACAAGAAGCAATGGGTGGAAACTAATCAAGGAGAGAAGCAACCTAGAACTGAGGAGAAACTTCCTGACAGTTAGAACAATGAATCAGTGGAACAGAAGTTGCCTCCAGAAGTTGTGAATGCCCCAACACTGGAAGTCTTTAAGAAGATGTTGGATAGCCACTTGTCTGAAACGGTATAGGCTTTCCTGCCTAGGCTGGAGGTTGGACTAGAAGACCTCCAAGGTCCCTTCCAACTCTACTATTGTATTATTGTATTGTATTGTATTGTATTGGACATTTGGTTGAATCCACCCTGCTGACTTTCAATCAGCTGTTAAAAACAGAGTTATTTCAGAGAGTCTTGGGGGATTTTATCCATCTCATCAATTTTTATGTATGTTGGATCTGCTGCATCTTCTTTATTTTTGTTCTATTTTATTACACCACGGAAATTTTACTGCCTTTTTAATGGATGCCTTACATAAATGCAATAAATAAATCTCAAGGTTTTATGGGACTTAGCCCCCTGCTTCTTGCACTGTGGCAAAAAACCGAGATGCATTATAAAGAAGCGTTAGTACCGCTTTACATGTATGAATAAGGCGCACACTTGGAATACTGCATTCAGTTTTGATTACCGCAATATTGAAAAAGATAGCAATCGCACTTAGACTTATATATTGCTTCACGCTGCTTTTAAAGCCCTCTCTAAGCAGTTTACAAAGTCAGCATAATCTGGGGTCCTCATTTTACCCACCTCGGAAGGATGGAAGGATAAGTCAACCTGGAGCCTGGTGAGATTCAAACTGCCAAATTGCAGGCAGCCGGCAGGCGGCAGAAGTAGCCTGCAGTACTGCACTCTAACCACTGCGCCACATTGCGATGTTGAAACTCTGGAAAGAGTGCAGAGAAGAGCAGCAAAGAGGATTAGGGGACTGGAGGTTTAAACATATAAAGAAAGGTTGCTGGAATTGGGTATATCTAGTTTAATGAAAAGAAGGACTAGGGGAGACACGATAGCAGTCTTCCAATATCTCAGGGGTTGCCACAAAGAAGAGGGAGTCAAGCTATTCTCTAAAGAACCTGAGGGCAGGACAAGAAGCAATGGGTGGAAACTAATCAAGGAGAGAAGCAACTCAGAACTGAGGAGGAATTTCCTGACAGTTAGAACAAGTGGAACAGCTTGCCTCCAGAAGTTGTGAATGCTCCAACACTGGATGTTTTTTGAGAAAAGATTGGACATGATATATGAAGAACGGCTGCAGGAATTGGGAATGTCTAGTTTAATTAAAAGAAGGACCAGGGTGACATGATAGCAGTCTTCTTTAAAAAAATTTTTTTTTTTTAAATTGAATAAACATTAAAAATATTGGACATAGAGTGATCTTTCTGGCTTTGTCATTTCCATACATATGTTAACATAACAACAAATACAATTTCTACTTTTCATACATGGCTACATTAATCTTATTAACACATCAATTATCTTTCTTTATATATTTATCTATGTATTATCCAGTTCCAATTTTACAATCCTCAAAATGTTCTGTTCCGACTCCTTTTCCTCATTTCCAACCATTGATATATTGTATGCCCAATTTCATCATATTCTGTTTCATTTCTATTTTTTGATTTCTAGTGTCAGTCTGTCCATTTCTGCACAAATCAAAATTTTCTTTATTACCTCTTCTTCGGTGGGGGCATCTCTTTTTTTCCAAATTTTGTGCATATGCCAATCTTGACTCTATCGAGACTTTAGAAAGAGTGCAGAGAAGAGCAACAAAGAAGATTTGTTGATCGAGGTGATCGCCGAGATGGCAGTTGAGACCACATGACCAACATGACTTTAACTTGCCATCGGTAGGGGAGACATCCGAGGTAGCTCGGGAGTTCATGGCCTCCATGACAGCCATGGACCTGACCCAAGTAATTCAGGGCCCCACACATGAGGGAGGACACACCCTGGATCTTATCTTTGTCTCTGGCCGGTGGAGGAGTGATCTGGGAGTAGGGGATTTAGTCATCACACCCTTGTCATGGTCAGATCACTCACTTCTCCGGCTCGACTTTCCAGCTGCTACTCCCCACCGCGGGGAGGCGGAACCGGAATGTCCAAGATGGTCCCGCCCCAGGTGCCTGATGGAACCTGATAGGTTCCAGACGGAGCTTGGGCCATTTCCTGTAGCCCTGACCCGCTCCCGGATGGAGGACCTAGTGGCTGCATGGAACAGTGCGGCCACTGGGGCCTTGGACCGGGTTGCGCCTTTGCGGCCTCTCTTGCGGCAGCGAACCACCCTGGCCCCTTGGTTCACCGAGGAGCTGAGGGTGATGAAGCGCCGCAAGAGACGCCTAGAGAGCAGATGGAGATCGACACGCTCTGAATCTGACCGAACACAGGTAAGAGCCCATTTACGGACTTACCTTGTGGCGTTAAGAGTGGCCAAGCGTCAGTATTGTGCCACTCTTATTGCGTCCGCAGATAACCGCCCTGCCGCCCTGTTTGGGGTAACCCGCTCCCTCCTTCAACAGAGGCCGCGGGAAGCCCCTTTGCAGGGTAGAGCAGAGGAATTTGGGGAATATCTGCAGGACAAAATCGCTCAGATTCGAAGCGAGTTGGTCCCTACTAGTGGTCTGGAGGGGACGTCGGAGGTGGGTCTTGAGGTTCCATTCTGGGAGGAGTTTGACTCTGTTACTTCCGATTATATGGACAGGTTGCATAGGCGACTGCGAGCCACCACATGTTCACTGGACCCGTGTCCCTCCTGGCTTGTACTGGCATCCTGGGAGGTCACACGAGGCTGGCTCCAGGAGTTAGTCAATGCTTCTTTGAGTGAGGGGTTCTTGCCGGCCATCCTGAAAGAGGTGGTGGTGAGGCCCCTCCTCAAGAAGCCTTCCCTGGACCCAGCTTTGTTAGCCAACTACCGTCCCGTCTCCAACCTTTGCTTTCTGGCGAAGGTTGTAGAGAGTGTGGTGGCACAACAGTTTCCACGCCACTTGGAGGAAACTGATTATCTGGACCCGCGCCAGTCCGGTTTCCGGCCCGGCCACAGCACAGAGACGGCATTGGTTGCGTTGGTGGATGATCTCTGGAGGGCCAGAGATGGGGGTTGCTCCTCCATCCTGGTCCTATTAGATCTCTCGGCGGCTTTTGATACCATCGACCATGGTATCCTATTGCATCGACTGGAAGGGCTGGGGGTGAGGGGCACCGTTTTGCGGTGGTTCTCCTCCTACCTCTCTGGCCGAGTGCAATTTGTATTGGCAGGGGGCAGAGGTCGACCTCGAGGCCGCTCACTTGTGGGGTGCCACAAGGGTCAGTCCTCTCGCCTCTCCTGTTCAATGCATATATGAAGCCGCTGGGTGAGATCATTCGTGGGTTCGGGGTAGATTACCATCTGTACACGGATGACACCCAGCTGTACATCTCTACCCCAAACCACCCCAACGATGCTGTTGAAGTGATGTCCCGGTGTCTGGAAGCCGTACGGATCTGGATGGGAAGTAACAGACTCAAGCTCAACCCGTCCAAGACTGAGTGGCTGTGGCTACCGGCACCCCGGTTCAACCAGCTGATTCCATCACTGGCCATTGGGGGCGAACATCTGGCCCCCGTGGATCGGGTACGCAATTTGGGCGTCCTCCTAGATGCCCGGCTGACAATGGACGACCATGTGACAGCCGTGGCAAGGGGGGCGTTTCACCAGGTTCGCCTGGTGCGCCAATTGCGTCCCCTATTGGACCGGAACGCCCTTCGCACAGTCACCCATGCGCTTGTGACGTCCTGGCTAGACTACTGCAACGCTCTCTACATGGGGCTCCCCTTGAGATGCACCCGAAGACTGCAGTTGGTTCAGAATGCGGCCACGCGGGCAGTCTCGGGAGTCGTTAGATACTCCCATGCAACACCTCTCCTGCGCGGGCTGCACTGGCTGCCTGTGGCTTTTTGGGTGCGTTTCAAGGTGTTGATTATCATCTTCAAAGCGCTCCATGGCACAGGACCTAGCTACCTGCGGGATCGCATCCTGCCCCATACATTCCTTCGGCCGATTCGCTCTCACAGGGAGGGACTCCTCCGGGTGCCGTCCACTAGGCTGTGCCAGCGGGCGACGCTTGGGGGAAGGGCCTTCTCTGTGATGGGCCCGACCCTCTGGAATGACCTTCCCCCTGACATTAGAACGACCACGGATCTCCGCTCCTTCCGCCAGAAGCTCAAAACCCACCTGTTTCATCTAGCTGGCCTGGCCTAATTCCAGTTTTCCCACCTCAGTTTGTATTTTTAAATTTTACGGTTTGGTTTTAAGGTTAAGTTTTTAATTTTTATAAACTTGTACAGGTGTCTATTTAATCCGATTTTAATTATATTTATTATCGATTGTATGGTTTTAATTTTGTACCTGTACACCGCTCCGAGTCCCTTCGGGGAGAGGGGGCGGTCTAGAAGTCTAATAAACTAAACTAAACTAAACTAAGATTAGGGGACTGGAGACTAAAACATACGAAGAACGGCTGCAGGAAGTGGGTATGTCTAGTTTAATGAAAAGAAGGACTAGGGGAGACATGATAGCAGTCTTCCAATAACTCAGGGGCTGCCACAAAGAAGAGGGAGTCAAACTATTCCCAAAAGCACCTGAAGGCAGGACAAGAAGCAATGGGTGGAAACTAATCAAGGAGAGAAGCAACTTAGAACTGAGGAGAAATTTCCTGGCAGTGAGAACAATTAACCAGTGGAACAGCTTGCCTCCAGAAGTTGTGAATGCTCCAACACTGGAAGTCTTTAAGATGTTGGACATCCATTTGTCTGAAGTGGTGTAGGGTTTCCTGTCTAAACAGGGGGTTGAGCTAGAAGATCTCCAAGGTCCCTTCCAACACTGTTATTGTAACCTATTCTATCTGAAATGGTATAGGGTCCCCTGCTTGAGCAGAGGGATGAGCTAGAAGACCTCCAAGGCCCCTTCCAACTCTAGTATTCTGTTATTCCTTATCTCCCACAGCTCCCACTCAAAGAGAATGTTAAAAACATTTCAAAAGTTGGTTTGAGCCTTTGTTCTAGCCTTAACTTTTAAAATTGCAATAAATCTTTTATGGAAAAAAAAACTTATGGGAATGTTAATTGGGTTAAGGAAGGTTACTGTCTGCTTCGAAAAGGTCTCGCTTATTTTTTTAAATTATTAATCAAAGGAATTTTGGTTGAAAGTTGGCTGACCTGGAGACCATTAGTACTAATGATGACAGAAGATGACGTCTTGCAGAAAACGGTTTGAATTCACCGAAAATATCTTGCTGGGATTTCTCTTCTGTCCTAACTACAGATAGACCTCGACTTACAACCACAATTGGGCCCCAGCTTTCTGTTGTTAAGCGAGATAGTTGTTAAGTGAGGACTCTGCTTGCCACTATCGTTAAGTGAATCGCTGTGGCTGTTAAGTTAGTAACCCGGTTGTTAAGTGAATCTGGCTTCCCCCGTTAACTTGGCTTGTCAAAGATCATCTGAACCTGGGGACGCTGCAACCGTCATAAGTACACGCCAGTTGCCGAGTGTCTGAATTTTGATCATGTGACCACATGGTAGCTGCAACAGTCATTAAGTGTGAAAATGGCCGTAAGTTACTTTTTTCAGTGCCATTGCAACTTCAAATGGTCACTAAATGAGTGGTTGAAAGTCGAGGACTAGCTGTACTTTGACCTGACCCCAAAATTCAGTTGGTGACCCTGTAGATCTTTTAACTTTCCTCCAGACTGACATATCCATTGTTGAATGTTGTTAGTTGCGAAGTCGTGTCCGACCCATCACGACCCCATGGACAACGTTCCTCCAGGCCTTCCTGTCCTCTACCATCCTCTGGAGTCCATTGAAGCTCACGCCGGCTGCTTCGGTGACTCCATCCAGCCAACTCATTCTCTGCCGTCCCCTTCTTCTTTTGCCCTCCATCTTTCCTAGCATGAAGCTCTTCTCAATACTTCCCAGCATGAGGCTCTTCTCCAGGGAGTCCTTCTTCCTTCTCATGAGGTGGCCAAAGTCTTTGAGTTTCCTCTTCAGGATCTGGCCTTCTAAAGAGCAGTCAGGGTTGATCTCCTCTAGGACTGACCGGTTGGATGGCCTTGCAGTCCAAGGGACTCGCAGGAGTCTTCTCCAGCACCAGAGTTCAAAGGCCTCCATTCTTTGATGCTCAGCCTTTCTTATGGTCCAACTTTCACAGCCATCCATTGCAACTGGGAAAACCATAGCCTTGATATACGCACTTTTGTTGGCAGGGTGATGTCTCTGCTTTTTAGTCTGCTGTCTAGATTTGCCGTAGCTTTCCTCCCCAGGAGCAAAGCGTCTTTTAATTTGTTGGCTGCAGTCCCCATCTGCGGTGACCTTGGAGCCCAGGAAAATAAAACGTGTCACTACCTCCATTTCTTCCCCATTTATTTGCACAGGAATTGAGAGGGCCAAATATCCATATCCAGGTAGTCCTCAACTTACAACAGTGAGCATTCAAAGTTACAACACTTGAAAAAGTGATTTATAGCTATTTTTCACACTTACGACCATTGCAGCATCTGCCTGGTTAGATGATTTACATTCGGATGTTTGATAACCGACTCACATTTACGACGGTTGCAGT
Organism: Natrix helvetica; assembly: GCF_964273705.1. Taxonomy (NCBI): domain Eukaryota; kingdom Metazoa; phylum Chordata; class Lepidosauria; order Squamata; family Natricidae; genus Natrix; species Natrix helvetica. Next base: position 171,920,177 of record NC_138549.1, read on the forward strand.
GTGCCAGGGTGACGTGACGATCCCCTTTTGTGACTTTCTGACAAGCAAAGTCAAAGGGAAAATTAAGATTCCCTTAACAACCATATTACTAATTTAACAACTGCAGCAGTGACGTGCGGTGAGGTTTATGACTGGTGAGGCACTGACACAGTGCTGGGTTTCAAATATTTTTAGACTTGTGGACTTCAGCTCCCAGAATTCCACAGCCAGGCATGCTCAGTTCCAATTTAAAGCGACAGCATTTGTTTTTCTCCTTTGCTCCTTCTTTCTTTTTCTTTTTCTTCTCCTTCCCCTCCTTCCTCCCTCTCTCCCTTCCTCCCCCTCTCTCTCAAACACACACACACACACACAGAAGTTGGATTGGACTATCTCTCCTACCCAGGGGTGGGTTCCTGCCAGTTCTAACCTCTTCTATAGAAGAGGTTCCACAAATCTACAGTGCTGTTTAGAACCGGTTTCAGCTCCCTCCCCCCGCCCATCTGCACATCATCAAGATGAAGAGCGAGAGGAGGAATTCTGGGAGTTGAAGTCCACAAGTCTTAAAGCTGTCAAGTTTGAACACCCCTGGGATTTTTTTTTTCTAAAGAGTTAGGGGTGCAAGGGTCTTCTAACTTGACAGCTTTAAGACTTGCGTGCTTCAAATGCCAGAGTTTCTGAGCCAATATTTTGGTTGCTAAGCATGAGCGTTGTTAAGTGAGTTTCACCACATTTTACAAGTTGGTCACGCCTACCCAGTCACATGACCGGCAAGCCACACCCACAAAGCAGGCCACACCTACAGAAGAGGTTCTAAAAAATTTTGAAACCCACCACTGCTCCTACCCCTTCCCTCTCTCACTCACTCTCAAACAAACCCACACACACACAAAAGTTGGATTGGATATCTTTTCCAGTGGCTTGAAAGCAGCTCCTCTGCCATCCCCCCCCCATTCCCCTTCTGCCTTTCCCAAACACCTCCACCATTGCAAATGCAGCCTGCTGTCTGGGTGGGAAATGCCTGGAACACAATAAAGCCCACCCACCACCTCCTGCTGGCAGGCTGGGGTGAGAGGAGAGGCAGAGAAGCTGGAGGGGAGCCTTCCAAAAGAAAGAGGCTGGGGGGAAGTGTGTGTACTACAGCATGGCTCTTTGCCTGGCTTCCTGCCTCCTCCTGTGGTCTCCTCAGTGCTCGCTTGTGCTCTCCCTCCCCAAGTGTAGTTTGATTGCAGGCAGAGCCACGTTGCCTTTTCAAACTTGTAATCAGTGAAGCTGGGCTAGATTTTTATATAGTTTTATCCAGCTGTGTGTGTGAGAGAGAAATGAATGGGGGCCTGGGGAGGAAGTCACTACACTTGGGGAGGGAGAGCACCAGTGAGGTTAAGCAGAGTCATCCACGGTGAGGCAGCAACTAGCTCAGGTTTTTCCTTTTACTTTTTTTTTTCATGATGAGAGTGGTGAGGCTGTGCCTCACTTGCCTCACCTGACTGCACGTCACTGAACTGCAGTGATTCACTTCACAAATGTGGCAAGAAAAGGCATAAAATGAGGCAAAACTCACTTAACGAATTTCTCCCCTAGCAAAATGCTCGTGTCTTTGTGGTGTGTTCAAAAGTGGGCGTGAAATGTTCACATTAAACCAAGGTAATCTAGCTTGAGTTTTGAGAGAAGCACACTTATTGGAGCTGCTGCCTACAAGGGGGGAATCAGAGAGACAAAGAGGAGATGGTAGTGGCCCACGCACCTAACGGCGCGCAAATCATATATCTATAAACCAAAATAGCAATAATACATTCTGGGTTAGTGCGCTTGAAATTGTGATTTTATTTTATTTCAAAATGACCGGCTTAGTTCAATGTAATAGCTGTTTTGCACCTGTCTTTCGCAGTACTCTTTTCAAATTTGGATACTGTCCCCTTTGTAAACAAATTACTAGTCTACATAGACAGATTACCTATCTAGGATCTCTAATCTGTGCTCTCCAAGCGGAACTTAGTTGTTCAATTCGGCCATTCCATTCTATGGAAATGCCACGCTATCAGCCCCCTCTTATTTATTTATTTATTTATTTATTTATTTATTTATTTATTTATTTATTTATTTATTTACTGCGCTTCTAGACCGCCCCCTCTCCCAAAAGGGACTCGGGGCGGTGTACAGTCCATACAAGAAATACATCGTAATATAATTAAATAGCTAAACAATTAAAATTGTTGAATAGGTAGAAAGTTAAATATGGAGGAGGTTAAAAAGAAAGTTAAAAAGAACTGTACAGCTGAGTAAAGTATATATAAATATAATTTTAAAACCCCTAAAAATATCACATAAACTAAATTTAAAAGCAATTCCCCTAAAATAACCAGTTGAAAATATGTCTACCAGGAGGTAACAGTTATAATTATGCCAGGCCTGCTAATCGGAACAGGTGAGTCTTCAATTTTTGTCGGAAGGAGCGGAAGTCAGTGGTGGTTCTAATGTCGGGGGGGGAGGTCATTCCAGAGGGTTGGGCCCATCACAGAGAAGGCCCTACTCCTTGGCGTCGCCCGTTGGCATTGCCTAGTGGACGGCACCAGGAGAAGCCCCTCCCTGTGAGAGCGAATTGGCCGCAGGGATGTGTGTGGGAGGATGCGATCCCGCAAGTAGCTAGGTCCTGTGCCATGGAGCGCTTTGAAGATGGTAATCAAAACCTTGAAAGGCACCTGAAAAACCACAGGCAGCCAGTGCAGCTCGCGCAGGAGAGGTGTTACGTGGGAGTACCTAGTACTCCCCATCACAGCCCGTGCGGCTGCATTCTGGACCAACTGCAGTCTCCGAGTGCATCTCAAGGGAAGCCCCATGTAGAGGGCATTGCAGTAGTCCAGGCGAGACGTCACCAGTGCATGAGTGACCGTGCGCAGGGCATCCCGGTCCAGTAGGGGGTGCAATTGGTGCACCAGGCGAACCTGGTGGAATGCCCCCCTTGCCACGGCTGCCACATGGTCATCCATTGACAGCCGGGCATCAAGGAGGACGCCCAAATTGCGCGTCCGTTCCACAGGGGGCAATTGTTCGCCCCCTATGGCCAGCGATGGAATCAGCTGGCTGAACCGAGGTGCCGGTAGCCACAGCCACTCAGTCTTGGAGGGGTTGAGTTTGAGTCTGTTGTCCCCCATCCAGACCCCGACGGCTTCCAAACATCGGGACATCACTTCGACAGCCTCGTTGGGGTGGTTTGGGGTTGAAATGTACAGCTGGGTATCATCAGCGTACAGATGATACTCAACCCCAAAACCATGGATGATCTCCCCCAGTGGCTTCACATATGCGCTGAACAGGAGAGGCGAGAGGACCGACCCCTGTGGCACTCCACAAGTGAGTGGCCTCGGGGTCGACCTCTGTCCCCCTGTCAACACACATTGCTTCCGGTCGGAGAGGTAGATCTTGCAGAAGAGCAGTCTGGACAACTGTGGGATCTGGCAGGGTGAGAGCTGTGAACCATAAACACAAAGCTTTTGCTGTGACTCAGCATAACAGATATAGTGCCCTTGCTGAACTTAATGGGGACACTAAAGAGACAGGTCAAGGCAGTTGTGATAATGATGACTCAAATAAGTAGGGGATCGTGGTCCAAAACGAAGAACTTTCTTCGGAAAGGCGAAATGGGGAACCAGATGTCACACATCAGTTGCAGAAGAAGAGCAAGGTATGCAAAAAGAGAAGTCACATTCTGGTTGGTGATTCAATCATAAGGGATGTAAATTTAGGAAAGGATATGGAGGTTTTAAAAGAGGTCAGGTGTCTGCCAGGTGCTACCGCCAGCAGAGACAAGAAGCGTATTCTTAAGATAGTCAAGAATGCAAGTAAGGACTGTGACGTTGATGCTATTATACATCTTGGCACAAATGATCTGTCCCCAAAAGATGTACTTTCTGTGAAGAATGATTTCCAGAGCTTGGGGTATGAACTTAGTAGTATAGGTTGTAGGCTTATCTTTTCAGAGGTTTTACCAGTATATAAGGAACAAAAAGGGAAGGGCCAGCGTGTAGCAGAGTTTAATGTGTGGCTAAAGGAGTGGTGTAAAAGGGAAGGCTTTGGTTTTATTAGTCATGATGTCTGCAGCTGGTCCAATGAAAAACTGTACAAAAGAGATGGGTTGCACCCATCCAAGAAAGGGACTGAGTTACTTGGCATTAAATTCACAGATTTTCTGGAAAAACATTTAAACTGAACAGCGGGGACAGAGAATTAATTGATACAGAACATTTCTGTCGCAAGCAATCTAAAATTCATAGGGTTATCAGTGCATGTAACAGAGATGTTTGTGTGGGTAAGATTATCACTCCTGCTGTCAAGCAAAACCAAGCATTTAATAGTGAGTGCCATACCATGTGCACGAATCATACAAGTGGCAAGAAAATAGGGGCAGTCAGGCATAACACAGGTTATGTAGACAGTAAACACGGGGTCAATCAAAATGGACTCAAATGTCTATACACCAATGCAGAGAGTATGAGAAATAAACAGGGTGAATTAGAAATTCAAGTAAAAGTGGGCAGATACGATATTGTTGCCATTACAGACACTTGGTGGGATGAAACCGACAAATGGAACATACAGCTAGAAGGATTTAAATTATTTTAAAGAAATAGACCAAATAAAAGAGGAGGTGGAGTTGTACTATATATAAGAAATAACTACCTCTCTACAGAAATAGAGCACAACAATGATGAGAACTATCTTGAATGCATTTGGGTCAATATTAAAAGTTGGGTGGGGGGGAATGACATTGCCATAGGTCTATGCTACAGGCCACCCAACCAAGCAGAGGAAGTAGATGAACTTTTTGCTAGTCAGCTAAGGCATGTAGGAAACACACCACAATAGTAATGGGGGATTTTAACTACCCTGACATCAACTGGGAAACAAACTCTGCACCAAGTGGAAGATCCAACAGGTTCTTAACAAACCTAGCAGACAACTTTGTTTCCCAAAAAGTAGAGAAGGGAACAATGGGATCAGCCATATTGGACTTAATTCTAACAGAGAAGAAATGACAGAAGGTGTTGAAGTCACAGGAACCCTAGGGGCAAGTGACCATACAATATTGGAATTCAACATTATGCAAACACAAGTAATAGAACAAAGTCAAACTAGAGTCTTGGACTTTAAGAAAGCTAATTTCAATAAACTTAGAGAGAGCTTGGGAAGAATTCCATGGATGAGAATCCTCAAGGGGAAAACAACTCAAGAAGCTTGGGAAATTTTGAAAAATGAGATTTCAAAAGCCCAGTCTAGCACAATACCAGTGAAGAAGAAAAATAACAGCTCCCAAAAGAAACCAGCATGGCTGCATAAAGAACTCTCTGACAAATTGAAAGACAAAAAAGATAAATATAAAAAGTGGAAAGAGGGGGACATAACCAAGGCAGAATATCAGCAAATAGCCCGAGCCTGTAAAGATGAAGTGAGGAAAGCTAAGGCTCACAATGAAGAAAGGCTTGCCACAAAAGTAAAAAATAACAAAAAAAGCTTCTTCCAACATGTTAAAAACAAGAAAAAAGTTGGTCCATTGCTGGGAGAAAGTGGCAAGAAGGTGACAAGCAACAGGGAGAAAGCAGAACTATTTAACTCATTTTTTGCATCTGTCTTTACACAAAGGGATAAAACAGTCCAACCTATCAAAAACAGCACCACAAAAATCAGATTAGAAACACAAATTGAAATAGGGAAGAAAATGGTAAGTGAGCACCTGTCTACCCTAGACGAGTTCAAATCACCAGGACCGGATGGATTACACCCCAGGGTTCTGAAGGAACTAGCAGACGAGATCTCAGAACCACTGAATTATATCTTTCAGAGATCCTGGAACACCGGGGAGCTGCCAGAGGACTGGAAAAGAACTGATGTTGTTCCCATCTTCAAAAAAGGGGAAAAAACAGATCCAGGAAACTACAGACCTATCAGCCTGACCTCAATACCAGGAAAGATTCTGGAAAAAATAATCAAGCAACGAATTAGCGAACACCTAGAAGCAAACAAAGTAATAGCCAAAAGCCAAAATGGGTTTGTCAAAAACAGATCATGCCAGACTAATCTTATTGCATTCTTTGATAATGTGACAAAATTAGTGGACCAGAGGAATGCCGTTGATATAGTTTACTTGGACTTCAGTAAGGCTTTTGATAAGGTAGACCATAACCTACTACTAGATAAAGTAGAAGAATGTGGGTTAGACAGCATCACCACCAGATGGATTTGTAACTGTCTGACCAACCGCACTCAACGTGTAGTCCTCAATGGAACTGCATCTACATGGAGGGAAGTATGCAGTGGAGTACCCCAAGGCTCTGTTTTAGGCCCAGTACTCTTCAACATCTTCATCAATGATTTGGATGAGGGAATAAATGGAGAACTCATCAAATTTGCAGATGACACGAAGCTGGCAGAAATAGCCAACACTTCAGAAGATAGGCTTAAGATACAGAAGGATCTTGACAAACTTGAACATTGGGCACTATCTAATAAAATGAAATTCAATGGTGAAAAGAGTAAGGTTCTACATTTAGGCAACAAAAAGGAAATGCACAGGTACAGTATAGGTGGTACCTTGCTCAGTAGTAGTAACTGTGAAACGGATCTTGGAGTCCTAGTGGACAATCATTTAAATAGGAGCCAGCCATGTGCAGCAGCTGCCAAAAAAGCCAACACAGTTCTAGGCTGCATCAACAGAGGGATAGAATCAAGATCGTGTGAAGTGTTAATACCATTTTATAATGCCTTGGTAAGGCCACACTTGGAATACTGCATTCAGTTCTGGTCGCCACGATGTAAAAAAGATGTGGAGATTCTAGAAAGAGTGCAGAGAAGAGCAACAAAGATGATTAGGGGACCGGAGGCTAAAACGTATGAGGAACGGTTGCAGGAACTGGGTATGTCTAGTTTAAGAGAAAGAAGGACTAGGGGAGACATGATAGCAGTGTTCCAATATCTCAGAGGTTGCCACAAAGAAGAGGGAGTCAAACTATTTTCCAAAGCACCTGAGGGTAGAACAAGAAGCAATGGGTGGAAACTAATCAAGGAGAGAAGCAACTTAGAACTGAGGAGAAACTTCCTGACAGTGAGAACAATCAGTGGAACAGAAGTTGCCTCCAGAAGTTGTGAATGCCCCAACACGGAAGTCTTTAAGAAGATGTTGGATAGCCATTTGTCTGAAACGGTATAGGGTTGCCTGCCTAGGCAGGGGGTTGGACTAGAAGACCTCCAAGGTCCCTTCCAAGTCTGCTATTGTATTGTATTGCATCAACCGCCTTGTTTCTCTCCCGCAAAAAGAAAATGAAATTATCATTTCCTGTGGGTGCCATTTCAGGATTTCCTATCATTAAAAGGTGTTTCAATTATCAAGCTTAAACCAAGAAACCTCCCTGGTCCCAAAAGGAAATGCACCGAGCAGATTGAGTTTGGCTTCCGAGGTTTTTCATCAATTTTTGTCATTTCGGAAGAGCAGCAAGGATGCTGAAGAGGCGGTGGAAACAGGAGGCTGGGTAATTGTTTCGTTTCCACCCAAGTTGGGAATTAGACCGATAAAACATGAGCTCTCCGTGTTCTTGTGAACTGTGTTCCCTCTTGAGGCTTTTACACAATGGCTGATGTGTCAGGAGCTATTGGTGTGTTTTTAATGTTCTTTTGCTCAAAAGGGCTCCAAATTGGCTGAAGTGTTCCCAAGCACCACGCTGCCACTTCTGGACCCAAAACACCGTAATATTTTAAGCAAAGAAACCGTGACTGTGTTCAACAGAGAGCAGTGAATGTGGGAAGGACAGAATGTTCTGCTGTTCGTCTTTTAACTGCACCATTGCAAACAAGATTTAGAAATGATTTAACACCGTCATTGGGAGGAAGGAAAGGCTAGGAGGGAAGCGAGGGGCAAGCTGTATGTCACATTCATTTATAGCCGTGATGAAAAACCTATGGCACGCGTGCCAGAAGTGGCATGCAGAGCCCTCTCTGTGGACACATGCGCTGTTGCCAGCTGCTCTTCTGGTTTCAGCATGTGCATGCGTGCCACCCAGCTAATCTTCACATGTGTCAGAGTCCCGGAAACTAGAAGCTGACTGCGCATATGCGCACCTGGTCTTCAGGTTTTCAGCACTCTGGCATGCACAAAGACCAGCTGGCCAGCATGCCAGAAACTGGAGGAAAAGGTGGCCGATGCATGCATGCACACCAGCCAGCTAGTCTTCAGGTTTTTGGGGCTCCAGGACGTGCATGCACGCTGGCCAGCTGGTGTTTGCACCAGAGGTAGGTTGCTCCTGGTTCGGGAGAACCTGTAGTGGTAATTGGGCATGAATCGCCGAACTGGTAGTGATGGCTGGCTGGCCACACCCCCGAACTGACTCGCTCCGACACTCACCCTGCCTGGTCTTCGCCACGTGCATCCACACAACTGCCTCCTAATGCCTACACACAGGTAAGCAGTATGGGCTGCTCAGGGAGCCCCGAGGCTTTGCAAACAACCACCTCCTAAGTGGGATCGAGCCTCCCCACCACCTCGATGACCGGAGGCAGGAGGTGGCAGTTTTGTTTGCTGCCTGCGAGCTCTGGGGGCGGAGGGTGGGGGGAACAGCTAAGCGAGCATGCCAGGATCTGCCGGCTGCCTCTAATCTGCAGTTTACTTGTGAGCAAGTTTACTCATGAGCAGGGTGCTCGGCAGCCGGCAGATTGCTGGCTCGCTCGCTCGGCGGCTGCTGCCCCCCTCCACCTCCAGAACTCACAGGCAGCGAACAAATGGACCCTCCATCTCTCCTGTGTTCAGCTCGGCACGGCTCAGGTTGCTGCTTTCTTTGGCCTTTAAAAAAACAAGTTTTACAGCATATTTTATTTCCCATCTCCAATCTGAAACATAAATTTGGCAAGCCACGCCCACAGAACCGGTAGTAAAAAAATGTTGAAACTCACCCCTGGTTCGCGCATGATGGAGTGCTGGAAACCAGAAGACCAGGAGAACATGGACCCGCTGGCCAGCTGGTCTTTGAGTTTCCACGTCTCTGGCACGCACGAGGACCAGCTGGCCAGCGTGCATCTATGCACCAGAAACCAGAGGACAGAGCTTGATGGCCGGTGCGTGCATGCCAGTGCCGGACGGGCAGGTGAGTCCGGGAAGGAAGTGAGCGGAGTGGGGGGGGAGAAGGAACAAGTTATTCCAACAGGGGGTTGTTGGATTACAACGGTCGCGGGGAGGGGGGGATGCGAGGACAAGAGAAGATCACAAGGTCGGTTGGGAGACCGTGGCTGCTGGCTACGCCCGGTCGTTTGTACCAACCCCCGCAACCTAGGTGGTCAGGAACTACAGAGCCGGGGCCTGCGGCTGATGCTTTGCAATGCAAGGTCCGTAACCAACAAGGCCCCCCTCATTAATGAGTTGATCTCTGAGGGGGAGCTGGACCTTGCAGGGATAACGGAGACCTGGTTGGGCCACGAGGGTGGCTTACCCCTCGTGGAAATGTGCCCACCAGGTTTCCGTGCATTCCATCAGCCTCGGGCCCTGGGTAAGGGTGGTGGGGTGGCGGTAGTTATACGGGAAGGTCTAGAGCCGAGGGAGTTCACTGTTCCTCAGATATCTGGGTGTGAGTCCCTTGGTGTGAAATGGGGCCCAGGGAGGCAGGTGGGTTTGCTGATTGTATACTTGGCTCCTCGCTATACATTAGCGGCCCTGCCCGAGCTCCTCGAGCTGATCTCGGAGACGGCGGTTGAGATCCCCAAGCTTGTGGTTATGGGGGATTTCAACCTGCCGTCGACGGGAGCAGCATCTGAGGTGGCTCGGGAGTTCATGGCTTCCATGACAGCCATGGGCCTGACCCAATTAATTCAGGGCCCCACACACGAAGGTGGCCACACACTGGACCTTGTTTTTCGTTTTTTGTTTTTTTTAATTTCGGGCCCTTGCGAGCCCTTTTCCCCCCAGGTCCTCCGCCCTTCGGTGAGACTCGCCGTCCCCGAGGCCTTGTTTTTCTATCTGAGCAGTGGACGAGTGATCTGGGTATAGGGGACTTGGTTGTCACACCCCTGTCATGGTCAGATCACTCATATCTCCGGCTGGACTTCCCTGGCGCTACCCCCCACCGCGAGGAGGCGGGACCAGACGGTCCAAGCTGGTACCGCCCCAAGCACCTGATGGAACCGGATAGGTTCCAGACGGAGCTTGGGCCATTACCTGTAGCCCTGACCCGCGCTCGGTCGGAGGACCTAGCGGCCGCCTGGAATAGGGCGGCAGCTGGGGCCTTGGACCGGGTTGCGCCTTTGCGACCTCTCCTGCGACAGCGACCCACCCGGGCTCCTTGGTATACCGAGGAGCTGAGGGTGATAAAGCGCCAAAGGAGACGTCTAGAGAGCAGGTGGAGGTCCTCACGCTCCGAATCTGATCGAACACAGGTAAGAGCCTATTTACGGACCTACCTTGTGGCATTAAGGGCGGCCAAACGTAGATATTGCGCCGCTCTTATTGCGTCCGCGGATAACCGCCCTGCCGCCCTGTTTAGGGTGACCCGCTCCCTCTTGTTACAGAGGACGCAGGGGGCACCCTTGCAGGGCAGAGCAGAGGAGTTTGGGGAATATCTGCAGGACAAAGTCGCTCAGATCCGGAGTGGATGGGCCCCCCTCAGTGGACCAGACAGGCCCCCAACAGCGAGTCTTGTGAGACCATTCTGGGAGGAGTTTGATTCTGTTGCCCCCGAGGATTTGGATAGGTTGCGTGGACGGCTGCGACCCACCACATGTTTAATGGACCCGTGTCCCTCCTGGTTGGTACTGGCATCTTGGGAGGTGACCCGAGGCTGGCTTCTGGGCCTGGTGAATGCCTCATTGGGTGAGGGATCCTTGCCAACCGCCTTGAAGGAGGCGGTGGTGAGGCCCTTACTTAAGGGGCCTTCGCTTGACCCAACGGAGCTAGCTAATTACCGTCCAGTCTCCAACCTTCCCTTTTTAGCGAAGGTTGTTGAGAATGTGGTGGCGCAGCAGTTTCCACGACACCTTGACAAATCCGATTATCTAGACTCACGCCAGTCCGGCTTCCGACCCGGGCACAGCACGGAGACAGCCTTGGTCGCGTTGGTCGATGATCTCTGGAGGGCCAGAGATAGAGGTTGTTCCTCTATCCTGGTCCTATTAGACCTCTCGGCGGCTTTTGATACCATCGACCATGGTATCCTATTGCGCCGGTTGGAGGGGATAGGAGTCGGAGGTACCATTCTGCGGTGGTTCGGCTCCTACCTCTCCGACCGGAAGCAATGTGTGTTGACAGGGGGACAGAGGTCGACCCCGAGGCCACTCACTTGTGGAGTGCCACAGGGGTCGGTCCTCTCGCCTCTCCTGTTCAACACATATGTGAAGCCGCTGGGTGAGATCATCCGTGGTTTTGGGGTTGAGTGTCACTTCTACGCTGATGATACCCAGCTGTATATTTCAACCCCAAACCACCCCAACGAGGCTGTTGAAGTGATGTCCCGGTGTTTGGAAGCCGTCGGGGTCTGGATGGGGGACAACAGACTTAAACTCAACCCCTCCAAGACTGAGTGGCTGTGGCTACCGGCACCTCGGTTCAGCCAGCTGATTCCATCGCTGGCCATAGGGGGCGAACAATTGCCCCCTGTGGAACGGGCGCGCAATTTGGGCGTCCTCCTTGATGCCCGGCTGTCAATGGATGACCATGTGGCAGCCGTGGCAAGGGGGGCGTTCCACCAGGTTCGCCTGGTGCGCCAATTGCGCCCCCTACTGGACCGGGATGCCCTACGCACGGTCACTCATGCGTTGGTGACGTCCTGCCTGGATTACTGCAACGCTCTCTACATGGGGCTGCCCTTGGGACGCGCCCGGAGACTGCAGTTAGTTCAGAACGCAGCCGCGCGGGCTGTGATGGGGAGTACGAGGTACTCCCACGTAACACCTCTCCTGCGCGAGCTTCACTGGCTACCTGTGGTTTTTCGGGTGCGTTTCAAGGTGCTGATTACCATCTTTAAAGCGCTCCATGGCACGGGACCTAGTTACTTGCGGGATCGCATCCTCCCACATACATCCCTGCGGCCAATTCGCTCACACAGGGAGGGACTTCTCCTGGTGCCGTCCACTAGGCAATGCCAACGGGCGACACCAAGGAGTAGGGCCTTCTCTGTGATGGGCCCAACCCTCTGGAATGACCTCCCCCCCGACATTAGAACCACTACTGACCTCCGCTCCTTCCGGCAAAAATTGAAGACTCACCTGTTCCGATTAGCAGGCCTGGCATAATTACAACTGTCCCTCCTGGCAAATGTATTAACTGGTTATTTTAGGGGTATTGTTTTTAACTTATTGTGTGTGTTTTAGGGGTTCAAAATCCTATATTTATATATATTGCTTTGTACAGTTCTTTTAATTCCATTTTTAACCTCCTCCATTCCAACTGTACATATTCAATTTTTATTGTATTTTGATATATTTGGCATGGACTGTACACCGCCCCGAGTCCCTTTTTGGGAGGGGGGGCGGTCTAGAAGCATGAATAATAAAATAAAATGCGCTCCAGTCAGCTATCTTTGAATTTTTGCGGCTCCGGAATGCTTGTGTGCGTTTGCGTTCCAGTTTGGGCACTGAGTCCCGAAAAGGTTCACCATCACTGATTTATAGCAATGTTTCTCTGGTTCAGCAAATTTAAGCCGTGTGGACTGCAATTCCCAGAATTCCCCAGCTGGCACGGTTGTCTGGGGAATTCTGGGAATTGAGATCCATACGGCTTAAAGTTTGAGAAACGCGGATATACAGACGTTCAAGCCGTACAAATCTTTGGGAACATGACGTTGTGCAGAATATCTGTGGAACAGTGGTGGGTTTCAAAAATTTTCACTACCTGTTCGGTGGGTGTGGCTAGGTGGAGGGGCGTGTGACACAGTGGGTGTGGCCAACTTGATGTCACTCATGCCCACTCGGTCACATGACCCACCACCAAGCCACACCTACAGGAAAAGATAGGAAAATGTTTGAAATGTCTACCTATCTATCCCCGCCCCCGTTTCCTCTTCTTTAGCTCCACCCTGCCCCGCCCTACCTTGCCCCGCCTCACCTGCCACCCCCAAATTGCACCCCACTGTGAGAGGCACAAAGTTCTTGTGAGTGCGAGGCAATTAACAATTTCTCACACTCTTAGGAAGTTTTTCTTTACTGTGCAAGGTTTTCCCCTGCACACAACGGCTGGGAGACACTCAGAGTGGGGCACAATTTGGGGGTGGCAGGTGGGACAGGGGATGGGGTGGGGCAGGCTGTGATGGGTATCTTACTGGAGATTGGCAGCTCTAGATCTTGTGGCTTTTTCAGGGGTTTCTTAGAAAAAGACACCTCTCCAGACGAGCTTGAAAACTTCCGAGGTTGCTTCGGGAGGGGGCAGTCAGGCACTGTTCCCTGCCCCCGCCTCTATCTATCTGTCTGTCTGTCTGTCTGCCTGCCTGCCTGCCTGCCTGCCTGTCTGTCTGTCTGTCTGTCTGTCTGTCTATGTCCATCCATCAATGTATCCATCCATCTATCCATCTCTATCTACACTTCAGTGCCAGAGTTCCTGAGCCAACATGACTGGAGGAGGAATTCTGGGAGTTGAAGTCCACAAGTCTTAAAGCTGCTTAGGCAGGAAACCCTAGACCACTTCAGCCAAATGGATATCCAACATCTTCTTAAAGACTTCCAGTGTTGGAGCATCCACAACTTCTGGAGGCAATTTCTGTTCCACTGATTCATTGTTCAAACTGTCAGGAAATTTCTCCTCAGTTCTAAGTTGCTTCTCTCCTTGATTAGTTTCCACCCATTGCTTCTTGTTCTGTCCTCAGGTGCCTTGGAGAATAGCTTGACTCCCTCTTCTTTGTGGCAACCCCTGAGATATTGGAACACTGCTATCATGTCTCCCCTAGTCCTTCTTTTCATTAAACTAAACACACCCAGTTCCTGCAACTGTTCTTCATATGTTTTAGCTCCAATCCCCTAATCATCTTTGTTGCTCTTCTCTGCACTATTTAAATGGTTGTCCACTAGGACTCCGAGATCCCTCTCACAGTTACTCCTATTGAATGAGGTACCACATATACTGTACCTGTGCATTTTGTTTTTCTTGCCTAAATGTAGAACCTTCCTTTTGGCAACTGCTTTATATTTATGACGCTGGCAGTGATTCGTATTTATGACGCTTGCAGTATCCTGTCCGATGATCCCCTTTTGTGACATTCTGACAAAATCAACGGGGAAGCCTGATTCACTTAATAAACCGGTTTACCGTATTAACTTAGCCACTGCAGTGTTTCACTTAACAACTGAGGCAAGAAAGTTCGTAAAATGGAGCAAAGCTCAGGGATTAACATCCGTCACACTTAGCAACAAAAAATTTGGGCTTAGTTGTGTTCCTAAGTCGAGGAGGACCAGTATAAAATAAAACCACTCCAGGATATGTTTAAGAAAAAGAAAAGTATGAATAGTCCAATACATAATGTGCTGCCAGGCGAGATTAGGGTCTAAAAATGTCATTCTTTCCCTCCAGCAAGATTCATGATGCAAAGTGTCTTATTTGTGAAGAAATCCATTTATAAGATGGGCTGCCCACCTTCTCTGCTATCGCAGGAAAGGTGTAATCATCCACCCCATCCTTCAAACAGGCTCAAATTTATCTCCACTGTCCAAGTTCAGCAACTCACTGCAGGACATAAGGGTTGAAATGAGGTTGCAATCATTATCATTTAGTTGCAAGAATTCTCCAAATTGCAAAGGGGGGGGGGGATCTTGGGCAGAAGAAAAAAGAATAACTCTCTTTAAGCCATCCATTCAACCTTTCTTGGAAGAATGACTGTGAAAACTATATTTTTCTTCCCCTTTTCACCCCTGTAAGGCAGGGGTGTCAAACTCAAGGTGCTTAGATCTGGCCTGGATTGGTCCTCGGTGCCTCTGCCAGCACGCCTCCCCTTCGAGCTTCGTATTCGCTGGCGGAGGGCTATCAAAACAATTTAAAAACAAAACCAAAGGAGAAATGTTTTCCCTTTTGCATTTGAGCATTCAAGAAAGGAGAAAGGGAAAGAGGGAAGACAAAGAAAGAGAAGGAAAGATGGGAAGGAAGAAGGAAGGAGAATGAAGAGGGAAGGAAAAAGAAGAAAAGGAAGGAAAGAAGGAAAAGGAGAAAAAGAAAGAAAAGGAAAAAGATGGGAAGATGGGAAGAGAGCAAAGAAGGAAAGAGAAGGAAAGAGAGGAAGGAAGAAGAAAGGAGAATGAAAAGGAAAGGGAGGGAGGGAAGAAGGAAGGAAGGAAGTGTAAGGTTCCAGCAGTTTCCCCGAGCCACTGAAATGCCAAAAAGAGTGAGACTCAAAATGAGGCTTGCAAAATGTATCAGCTTTTATTTATGGCCATAAAGCTGGGTGACAAAATTATATCCAAAACATACAAACAAATGCAGGTAAGGAATAGCCACCCCCTGCAAGAGTGGCTCAGAGGATTGTATACATTTGAGGCAGATAGAAACAAAGTTGATCCAATCAGAGACAAAGATTCGTTACCAAAGTGATCTTTAAAGCATCCTTTTGTTCAAGCTCCTGTCTCTGTCTACCTTACCTGTGGAGGATTCCTATAGCCTTGTGTAGGGGGTGGCAGCCCCCCTTTGCCAAGTTGTTTTTCGGCAGAATGCTTTAAGGATTTACGAGCATGGAAAACTCCCTAGTTTGGTCCCTTTATCTATGAGACCTGATATTCCCGTGTAACAATTCCTTCTATGTTTTCAACAATGTGCCTAGCTTTGAAGCCAAGAATAGAAGCGAGATGCAGCAGTGAGATAACATTTGCAGTAATGCCATCCACTATTAAGGTTACAATTTGCTAGGCTAGAAGACAATTAATTTCGGACAGTATACAATAATATAAGCAGAAGCCAATAACGAAGCTTAATTCTTAATAAATGATTTCTAGCAGTATATCGTATCAGAAGCAAACAGCAAATATTGCTTTAATCAATAACAATTATATAGTAACATCAGCAATTCATAAGAAAAGCCAATAGCCAATATTGATTCATATTGATTCATATACTCCTTCAGAAGTGTTCTTTTTCTTCTAGGATATCTTTTGATCCAAATACTGTGACTTTTGGGGTGCTAGATCTTATGGTGAGATCAGAATGATTGAAGATTTCCATTATCAACATTTTCTTGGCTCCCCCCCCCCCCAAATTACAATGAAAATAAGCCATGTGTAAAGTAAATCCACGATTCCTGCTTCTGTACTTGGATTAAAAAAAAACCACACAAAATATATCTTTCTTTCCTTCCTTCCTTCCTTCCTTGCCTTCCTTTCTTTTTTCCTTCCTTTTTTTCTTTCTTTCTTCCTTTCCTTTCTTCCTTTCTTTCTTTCTTTCTTTCTTTCTTTCCTTCCTTACTTTTCTTTCTTTCCTTTCTTTCTTTCTTTCATTCCTTCCTTCCTTCCTTCCTTTCTTTCTTTCTCATATTTTTATCTTGGTAACTTTCCAAAGCAAAGTCTGTTCTTAAAATGAACCAGCAAGGGAAACAGTATGTTTTTTTCGGTATTATTTTAAGCTACTGTTTTCATTTTCATGACCTCTCTCTCCAGTCCCAGGCCCTGCAAACATCTGGGAGGCACACAGTTGCTAAATCATCCCTGTATGAGTGTGATGATAACAGACAATCCTTAATACTTTTCAGGGGGGAAATTGTTGCTTTATCTTTGCCAACCTCTTTGAAAGAAAAACACATTCTGTAAAGAGGAATATTTGGAAGTGACTGGCTTAATGAAGCTTCCTGAAAGATATTTAATCTTTGACCCTCATATATCCACCACTTCGGCCCCATCTGCAATCATCCAGATGCTGTCATATCTAAGAAAGTCATATTTAACTGTATTTCTGAATTTATAGCTGTCTTTGTTTCACGCTTTGGGTCACGTAATGTGCATTCATTTTCTTTATTATTATTATTTTTACTAGCCTGCCAGGCATCTAAAGCTCTTCGGAAATTATGCATAGCATAAGAGAAGTAAGACGTTAGTTTCGGGGAACCTTGAACTCCTTGTTGTTGTTGTTGTTGTTGTTGTTGTTGTTGTTGTTGTTGTTGTTGTTGTTATATAGAAGTTTGTGTGATACATTGCTATGATTCTTTTGAAACTGTGTGAAACTCCTAAATTGGGAAATGTTAGAAGGGGAGAAGAGAGGTATATCAGAGGTTTAAAGGCAAAAGGAAAAAAATGGAAGCATTGGTCTTATGCATGAACTTGCTCCCTCCTTCCTATCATTCCTTCCTTCCTTCCTTCCTTCCTTCCTTCCTCCTCTCATTCTTTCCTTTCCTTTCCTTTTTCTCATCTCTTTCCTTCTCTCTCTTCCTTCTCCTTTACTTCCTTTCTCCTTCTTTCCTCATCCTCCCTTTTCCTTATCTTCCTTCCTTCATTTGTCTTCTTCTATCTCATCTCCTTTCTTCCTTCCCTCTCTCCTTCCTTCTTCTCTCATTCTCCTTCCTCTACCTTCTTCCTTCCCTCCCGTCCTTCCCCTTCCTCCTTCTCATCTATTTCCTTCCTCCCTCCCTTCCATTCCCTCCCTCCCTCCTCTCCTTCCTTCCTTCCATCTCTCATTCTTTCCTTCTTCTCATCTCTTTCCTTCTCTCTCCTTCCTTCTTCCTCCTCCCCCCTCCCTCCCTTCTCTCTCTCTTTCCTTCTTCTTTCACTCTCCTTCCTCTTCCTCCTTCCCTCCCCCTTCCTCCTTCTCATCTCCTTCCTTCCTTCTCTCTCTCTCTCTCCTTCCTTCTTCTCATCTTCTTCTTGCTCCCATTCAGATATTACAATTAAACTGGTTGTGGAAATTGCCCACTGTGTGCCTTCACACAATGCATTTAATTACCATAAACTAAATGGGTTGTGATTGCAGTTTCAGAAGAGCAGAGTTGGAACTTGGAAGGGACCTTGTAGTCATCTAGTCCAACCCCTCATCCCCCACCCAAGCAGGAGACCCTACACCATTTCTGACAGATGGCAGTCCAATCCCTTCTTGAAAGCCTCCAGGGATGAAGCTCCCACAACCTCTGAAGGCAACTTCTGTTCCATCGGTTGATTGTTCTCACTGTCAGAAATTTTCTCCTTATTTCCAGGTTGAATCTCTCCTTGGTCAGTTTCCATCCATTGTTCCTTCTCTGGCCCTCAGAGGCTTTGGAGAATAGCTTCACCCCCTCCTCTCTGTGCAGCCCCTCAAATATTGGCACACTGCTATCATGTCTCCCCTGGTCCTTCTCTTCACTAGACTAGCCATGCCCAATTCCTGCAAACATTCATCGTATGCTTTAGCTTCCAGCCCCGTAATCATCCTGGTTGCTCTTCTCTGCACTCTTTCCAGACTCTCCACATCTTCTTAATAGTGACCAAAACTGGATGAAGTTTTCTAGGTGTGGTCTTTCTAGGGCTTTATAGAGTGGTATTAATACTGCACTTGATCATGATTGTATCCCTCTGTTAATGCAACTGTTAATACTGGCTAAGGCACAAACTCCCAATCATGGTTAAAGCACTCCTCAAGCTTTAAGATACGGTCTCACAGCAGCTTGTCTTTAACTAGACTGAACAGAGCCTGATCAGAAAAAATAAATCCTGGGCAAAAGAGACATGTTGCAGAGAAATTTGACGGAGAGTACTTAAGAAGCTAAAAATATCTCCAATAACAAATAAATTAACAGCTTAGCGAACGCGGCTCATATTAAGATATTTTTCAATATGAAACAAATACTCTCATTTGAGAGGCATCCTTTAATCAACTACAGTTTCTTCTCATAAATTGCTGCCTATCCTTATTCTAAAAATCATGCCCGGCAGTTTTCTAGCCCCTCGCTTGAAGTGGTACAGTTGAAACGTTTAGCAAAATATTTGCATGTTTACTTGGCAAACATGTTATTTGTTGCCCTAAAGCCCAATCGTTTAAAAACCAGGCTCTTTCTCCTCATTTTGAATGAGGATGGAAGAAAGAACTTGTATAATATTGTTTTTTCCTTCCATCCAATTCAGCCTGATGATTCTCACAGACCGCCGGGGCCGGTCCCTGCAGTTTTCTTGGCAAGGTTTTTCAGAAGCGGTTCGCCATTGTCTCCTTTCTAGGGCTGAGAGAAAGGGGCTGGCCCAAAGGCATCCATCTATCCACTGATTTTGTGCCCAAGGCGGGACTAGAACTCATAGCATTCTGATCCAAATTCCAATGTTTAGTAACAGGCATGTTGTCAGAGTTCCAAGTAATACATCCCCAAGAAAGAGAACTCCGAGGCAGGCATATTCCTCAAAGAAGGTTTTATTGGGACGTATCATATTGGCACAATCTTTGTTGTGGCCCGCCAGCGGCCAGCAGAGCTGGCAGCATAGAAGGACAGTGAGGTGGTTGGGGAGGAGCATGGACCAGTCCTGGAGTCTGGGGAAGGCTCGGACGAGGGCTCTGTGTCGGAGGCAGAGAGGGGGCCGAGGCTGTCTGGCAGTGATCAGGTGCCTTCGGAGTCGGACATCAGTGAGGCAGAAGAACAGCTGGAGCCTGTTCCCAGTGTGCGCATGCGCAGAGTGGCCAGACGAAGGGAACTGCTAAAGAACAGGGGTCGACTTGGGAGTAAAGTCACAGGTGGAAGGTGATTGGCCCCTCCCATAGGAAATAAAAGAGGAACGAAAGGGGAGTGGGCTTTTGCAGGAAATAATTCTCATTAGATTCGTTTCAGGAGTGTGGAGATCTGTCCGTGAATCTTAGAGACAATGTGCCAGGGGTGGGTTTCTGCCAGCATTACTGCTGGTTTGGTATGCCTGCCCATCCCATCCATCCACCCATCCACCCATCCACCCATCCACCCACCCATCCATCCATCCATCCATCCATCTTCTAGTTACAGTATATCTGTCTGCACCTACCTACCTACCTACCTACCTACCTACCTACCTACCTATATCTATCATCTAGTTATCATAATATTTTATCTACCCATCATCTGGAACACACAAGTCCTTGTAAGTACCAGACAATAACCAGGAGTTTGGAGCACCATATTCCCAATGCCTTTTTTTCCCCAAAACCCCAGTTATGCAGACTGCCTGTCTCCCTATTCAATAGCCAGACAACAAATTATATATAATTTGTGGGCTGAACTGTTGAAAAAGGCAGACAGTCCATCTCAAAACCGGGCCGATGTTGGGGAGAGCCACAGTCTCCCTGAAATATGGCCTCCTCCGGCCACTAAGTGGTTCTTGTCTCCCAGAAAGGGTCTCTGCTTTCTCTAGCTATCAACGGAAGTTGATCAGGGCATATTTTTCACCTTCATGCTGTGAGTCAGATGCTAAAGCCGAGAATCAAATTAACCCATTTTTATTGCCTCTTGAAGTCTGCCTGAAATGATTCTGCATGTACAACTTGACAAATTACAGACGGGAACATCGTCCTATCGCAAGAGATGGAACAAACAGGACTAATCCGGAGGTCTCAACAAGAGGAAGGGGGGGGGGGTTTCCAGCCAAAAGCACCTTTCAACACGTTGTGTAATCAAAGGTTGACCTCCAAACCAACAATTTGCAATTGAAACAGGAGAGCAATAATCATCCTGCGCCTAGCGGAATGGTGCCAGAAATTTAATTAGATTTGGAAGAAGCAACAGCCCGGGCGTCTGCAGCCAGAGGATGGGAGTGAAGGGGTGGGATGGAGGGGGGCAATAAGGTGTATGCAGGGGTGGGTTCCGGCTACTTCCACTGCCGGTTTGCTCAGAGATGTACCATGCACGTGTGCATGCTTGATGCGGCTTATGCACGCATGCACAGAACTGGAAAAAATGGCTCCTGCACATGCGCAGAAGCAAAAAAACAAGATGTAGGCTTCGCCGATTACAACCGGTTTGGGGGCATGGCAGGCTGAGTTACTACCTCCTCGGCCAAATCGGTAGGAACCCACCTCTGGGTGTCTGTGATGTGTCTTTGACTTACGACTACAATTGAGCCCGAAACTTAAGTTGCTAAGCGAAACATTTGCTAAGTGAGCTTTGCCCCGTTTTATGACTTTTCTTGCCACTGGTCAGCCCCAGAGCCATTCCTCTTCTCCCCCACCCCCAGATGGGGGCAGAGCTGTCTGACAGTTATCAGCTGCCTTCGGAGTCAGACATCAGTGAGGCAGAAGAACAGCTGGAGCCTGTTCCCAGTGTGCGCATGCGCAGAGCTGCCAAACGAAGGAAATGGCTAAAGAACAGGGGTCGACTTGGGAGTAAGGCCACAGGTGGACGATGAATGGAAATAAATAGGAGCAAAAGGGGAGGGGTGTTTGCAGGAGACCATTGGTTCATTAGTGTGAAGATTTGTTTGTGACTCTCAGAAACTCCTTGCCAAGCATTTTCTTGTACAGTGTTGCGCCTGGAAGCTCTGGGCCTGGCAACTATCCAAGAACTGATAAGGTCTGTGTTTGCAATTCACCTTTGAAAGACTGTTTGCCGGCACTTTGCTGGATGTGAATGCGAGGAATTTCACATTAGCCAAATAAAAAGGGTTGCTTTTTTTTTCTTTTTCGGGAACAGGGGTCTGTTTCGTGATTTGGTGAAGCCTGGGTCAGGACAATGGACTGCAGTTGTTAAGATAGTAACACAGTTGTTGAGTGAATCAACTTTGCCTGCCAGAAGGACACAAAAGGAGATCATATGACCCCAGGACACTGCAACTGTCATAAATATGAGTCAAGTTGCCGAGCGTCCGAATTTTGATCACGTGACCATAGGGACGCTGTAACGGTCATAAGTGTGAAAGATGGTCATAAGTCACTTTTTTCAGTTCAATTGTAACTTAGAACGGTCACTATTTGAACTGTTGTAACTTCAAGGCTGCTGTATAGAAGGGCTCAATTGCAAAGGTGTGACCACCATCGTCAATATTTTTTTTAACTTACTTATCTTATTTTATGATTGCATTTATCTCACTTGTATTGCTTTTATAAATAAGTCAATGCAGTGAACATATCTAATACGTCTTCCTCCTCCTATTTTCCCCACAACGACAACCCTGTGAGGTAGGTTGAGCTGAGAGAGGGAGGGACTGGCCCCAAGTCACCAGGCAGCTTTTCATGGCTAAGGCGGGACTAGAACTCACCGTCTCCTGATGATTTGTCCAAAGTCACCCAGTGAGCTTTCATGCCTAAGGCAGGACTAGAACTTAATGTCTTCTGGTGATTGGCCCAAAATCACGCAGGGGGCGTTCATGCCTAAGATGGGACTAGAACTCACCGTCTCCTGGTGAGTGGCCGAAAGTCACCTAAGGCGGGACTAGAACTCACAATCTTCTGGTTTTTAGGCCAGCACCTAAACCTCTATTCCAAATTCCTCTTTGTCAACAGATGTAACAGCTGGTGAAGTTGATGGAACTTGCAGGTTTCATTAACCTCTTTGATTAGAGTGGAAAAAACCCAAGTCAACATTTAAGGCTGATTGGGAAACTCTTAGCATGAAGTGGGGAGAAAACCCTCTTCCTGTTGGTCTTGTTCATTGCTGCATTTCTATACAAGCGCTCACAACTCTACGGTTGAAGTTATCTGAGGGTGCAAGTTTCCCATAACGAGCACTGTTGGCAAATAATTATTTTGAGGCAGAAATATTAAATCTGGACTGCTCAGATTTAACTTAAAGAACGCTTTGGGTTGATGTTTACGTTTAGTCAATACAGATTGGGAAAGCTGAAAATAAATTTTCAACTGAATTTCATTCCCATCTCAAGATATATTGCTAAACATATAACGCCTTCTGCAAAACTTCACTCTGCCTTTCTTTATTCAGAGGACTAAGTGCAGTTCCTGGTTTTTGTTTACAATCAGCAAAAAACAAAATGCCTGTATTTTGCTAACACTTGGCAAAAATTATAGCTTGAATTTATAGCCAGGTAATAACAGTGCAAAGAAACACATTGCTGGAGACATTAAAATGTCTCCACTTGCTTCTACCTACTCAATTGGGATTGTTTAAACACCATCTTGTTACGAGAAAGTCAGAGTTGCCCAAAAATTTAATGGAAGAATCTGACTGGAAATGATTCTACCAATAATGGTGAACCAATTGTTGTGCCCAATTTGGGTCTGAACTTGAGGCCGACAAAGAACGCCAAATACCAAAATGCAGGTGTAGGAAGAAATATCAATCCGGTTCAAATCCAAGCCAGGAGAAAGACCTTTCAAACATGGAGGCTGATTGGAAAGATGGTTTATTGATGAAGCAGAAGTACATGGGTGATTCTGGGCAGCTGACCACATGGAGTTGAGGGGGGGGGATTTTATACCTCTTCTGAGCTTTGCAGTTGAGCTTCCTGTTCCTGTGCAAGAACATGTAGTCTATTGGCTGTTGTAAGGGTTATAGCTGGCTCTATAGGCAAAAGAGGGAATGCTAGGTCTGTGGCTGAGTTAAGTTTGGTTGAAGTTAGGGCTGTTCTGAGGTGATTTGCAATGATGGGGCATTTGTTCTGAAAGGGCATTGGGCAATTCCTATTGTGGCTTAATGGGTTTGCCCTGGTTTGGATCTTGGGTGAGGGGGCTGCTTCTAATCCTACCCTTCTGCCTTTGTTCAGACTTGGCTGCAGGGAGTATCAAAATATCCTGTCTGGGGAGGAGAATACATCTTAAAATTAAATATGTATATTGAAAAGGAAATATCATCAACATAAAATGGAGTTTGCTCAGAAGCTGAAATACACCAAGTAAAGGAGATGAAGAGTGGGAAGTAGAGGAGAGAGGTAAGGGAAGAAGAGAGAGATAGGAGAGAGCGTGGGGGGGAGGAGGAGAGAAAGGAGGAGTGGAAAGGGGACAAAGGAGAGAAGGATGACAGAGGGAAGAAAGGAGGTAGGAAGGGAGAGGAGAGAGGAAAAAGAAAGTGACGGATAAGGTACAAATATGCCGTTTGGAGAGCAGAAGAGCCAAGAAATGATTTTGGGAGTTGATGGTAAGATGAATTGATGTAAACATTTAATAATGCAATATGATGTTGTTGGCTATGTAATAGGATACTTGTGATCATATGTTATGAAAATGAAAAAATAAAAAACTTTTTGCAAAAAAAAATCCTGTCTAGAATGGATTACCAAATCTGCATTACTATTCTATTCTATTCTATGCTATGCTATGCTATGCTATGCTATGCTATGCTATGCTATGCTATTCTTCAGCTCTAACTGGATAGTGGGGAATGGAAGGATTTAAACGCCTTGCAGACAGCTGGTCATTTGCATCCTTTTCAGAGGGTCGTTGAGGCCACTTGGAGGTTTATCTCTGTCCTCAGGGTCACCTGGGTGGTGCAAATGGGTGTGGAGCCTTCTTGGAACTGCTGAAAGGACCGTGTCATAGACTGGAGATAGACGATGTTGTATCCTTCCCCCTCTGCTGAGGGAGGGCTGTTCAATGCTGACATTAGATGGCCACTTGGAACCTTCTTTCAATCCTGTGGTCCTCTCTGTCCAAAATGTAGACTTTGCTGGTTCAAAGAAAAACTAGAAAGTCAAGTTGCCTCTTGAAAAAGCATCTCTGGAATAACCATGACCTGGATGAGTGAGAATCTCCATTCATCACTGGAGGCTTTCAAGAAGAGACTGGACTGCCATCTGTCAGAAATGGTTTAAGGTCTCCTGCTTGGGCGGGGGCGGAGGGAGGTTGGAGTAGATGACCTTCAAGGTCCTTTTGACCTCCATTAATGTGCTAATCGGTCGCTTTTTTCAATGCCCTTGTAACTTCAAAACTGTCCCTAAAGGAATGGTTGTAAGTCAAAGATTATTCGTAGATAAAAATATGAACATATTGGCAGAATGGTATATCTGTACAACTTAGGGGAATTATTTTTATATAGTCTTATTTAAATACTAGTGGCTTAGTGGCTCAGTGGCTAAGGCGCTGAACTTGTCGATCAGAAAAGTTGGCAGTTCAGCGGTTCGAATCCCTAGTGCCGCATAATGGAGTGAGCTCCCATTACTTGTCCCAGCTTCTGCCAACATAGCAGTTCGAAAGCACATAAAAATACAAGTAGAAAAATAGGAACCACCTTTAATGGGAAGATAATAGCATTCTGTGTGCCTTCGGCATTTAGTCATGCCGGCCACATGACCACGGAGACGTCTTCGGACTGCGCTGGCTCTTCAGTTTTGAAACAGAGATGAGCACTGCCCCCTAGAGTCAGGAATGACTAGCACATATATGTGAGGGGAACCTTTACCTTTACAACTTAGGGGAAATATTTTTGTATAGTCTTATTTAAATATGTTCAAACAGAAAGCAATAAAATTAGGATTGAGAAAAATAGGATATTGAGCAAAATGAAATTTTAATTTTTTTTCCCCCTGACTCACACCTCCATGTTTATGTTTGAGTTAGAAACTGGCTTCCAAATTTAAACAAAAACTTTTTAATGGGGTTATAAATTGGTTGGAGAGGAAACTGATCCTCGCCCCAGATTTTAAGGCTTTACCATTTTTTCTGTAGGTAAAGAGCATGCTGCGAGATAATTTAAGGAAGACAGATCGTGATTCTAAACTGAATTGCTATAAGCACTAATACAATGCTATAAATGCCAAAAGGAACAATCAATATTGCAGTTCTTAAGTAATTATGCATTGTTTAAATTAACTGAAATGGGCCATCTCATGGAAACGAATCATTTATGTATTTTGGCTCAAAACGCTCTATTTAAAAATTGAATTTCAAGACACCTCATCCTTTCAAAATTCTCCCAAGGTTGCATTTGTTTATTTTTTAAAACCCTGAGGTCTTTTTCCTCTATCCTCAGTGGAGGAAATAAAATGAAGAGTTCTTAGTTTTCACTTTTTTTCCATGCATATTAATTAGAATGTGCAATTGGCTCTGAATAAATGGCACCTATTTAAGGACAGCACAGAGGGATGTTTGGTGTGAATTTTCAACCAATCAGAATAGAGCTGGAAGGGACCTTGGAGGTCTTCTAGTCCAACCTCCTGCTGAAGCAGGACACCCTATACAATTTGAGATAAGTGGTTGTCCAGACTCTTCTTTAAAACCTCCAGGGATGGAGCACCCACAATTTCTGGAGGCAAGCTGTTCCACTGGTTAATTCTCCTTACTGTTAGGAAGTTTCTCCTTAATTCTAGGTTACTTCTCTCCTTGGTTAGTTTCCATCCATTGTTTCTCATCTTGCCTTCTGGTGCTTTGAACAATAAGTTGACCCCTTTTTCTTTGTGGCAGCCCCTCAAATACTAGAATACAGGGGAGGACAAGAAGCTATGGATGGAAACTAATCAAGGAGAGAAGCAACTTAGAACTAAGAAGAAACTTCCTGACAGTGAGAACAATCAATCAGTGGAACATAAATTGCCTCCAGAAGTTGTGAATGCCCCAACACTGGACGTTTTTAAGAAGATGTTGGATATCCATTTGTCTGAAACAGTATAGGGTTTCCTGCCTAGGCGAGGGGTTGGACTAGAAGACCTCCAAGGTCCCTTCCAAATCTGTTATTCTATTCTATTCTATTCTATATTCATTCCATATTCTGTTCTGTTCTGTTCTATTCCATTCCATTTCATATATTCTATTCTATTCTTTTCTTTTCTATTCTATTCTATTCTATTCTATATTCATTCAGTATTCTGTTCTGTTCTATTCCATTCCATTCCATAGATTCTATTCTATTCTATTCTATTCTATTCTAATACTGCTGTCGTGTCTCCCCTAAATCCTTCTTTTCTCTAGACTAGTTAAACCCATATCCTGCAACCGTTCTTCATATGGTTTAATCTCCAGGCCTTTCATCTTCTTTGTTGCTCTTCTCTGCACTTTTTCCAAAGTCTCAACCTCTTTCTTGTAATGTGGTGAACAAAACTGGATGCAGTACTCGAGGTGTGGCCTTACTAAGGTTTCATTTAACTTTACTTCATCTGCACTTTTCAAAACTGTGCAGGGATTGTATCACACATATACACAACAAGCTTAGGGAATTCTGAGAGATATTGGCATCTCAGAAAAAGGGCCCCCAAATTTGCACATGAGAGATGCTACTACAACTGTTCACACCCCAAGAATAGGCATACACGTAGTCAACATATGACCAGAAATGAGCCCAAAATGGATGCTAAGCGAGAAATGTTATTAAGTGAGTCTGGCCCCATTTCACAACTTTTCTTGCCATAGTCATTAAGTGAATTGCTACAGTTGTTAATTTAGTAACAGGTTGTTAAGTGAATCTTAATTTTGCCATTGACTTTGTTTGTCAGAAGGTCACAAAAGGGGATCCCAGGACACTGCAACCGTCATAAATGCGAGTCAGTTGCCCAACGTCTGGATTTTGATCAGATGACCGTGGGGATGCTGCAACATTATTTTCAGTGACGTTGTAACTTCGAACAGTTGCTAAACAAACTGTTGTAAATCGAGGACTGGCTTTATATCGTGTGTCCAAAAATGCATATGGATTTTGGTATCTTTCACTTCTTAAATTCACCATCTGAATTCATACCTAGGTGCAGAAACAGAAGTAAGCAAACAAACAAACAAACAAGGTTTACATTTGCAGAATATTCTTTTTTTTTTGCATGCTGCAGTCCCTTGAAAACGTCGAATTATCTAATTGGTCTTTATTCAAAAAGAATAGTTCAACAATGATGCAGGAAAAACTCTTTATGCCCAAATTACTAAAACGTTGCACTAAAATACTGTAAAATGTTTTTTACGGTACCAGAAAACCATTATTTGGACCAGATCAACTGGAAAGCAAGCAAGAAGAACCTGACTGCAATATTTATAACGCATGATTGGCAAAGTCAAGAGAGGTTCAAAAGATGTTTTTAGAAAAAGCTTTCTTAAAGTATCAGCACATTGGATGAAATGTTATTTAAATGTAGTAATTTTTTCTATTTATACCAGAGGTGATATGCTGCCGGTTTCCACCAGTTTGGGCGGACCAGTAGTGGCAGTGGTGCAAGGCTCCGCCCACACACCCAGGCGTCATCAAGGACCTTCTGCGCATGCCCAGATGTGTGCGCTTCCGCTAGCGAACCGGTAGTGAAGAAAATAGGAACCATTACAGATTTATACCCCACCTTTATTATTTTTATAAATAACTCCAGGAAGCAAACATATCCATTACACCCCCTGTTCCTATTTTCCCCACAACAACAATCTTGTGAGGTGGATTGGGTTAAGAGAGAGAGACTGGCCCAAAGTCACCCAATGGGCTTTCATGGCCAAGGAAGGATTAGAACTCCTGGTGATTGGTCCAAAGTCATCTAGTTGGGTTTCAGGCCCACGGCGGGACTAGAACTCCTTGCCTCCTGGTGATTGGCCCAATGTCCTAAGTCAGCTTTCATGTCTAAAGGAGGACTAGAACTCACTGTCTCCTGGTGATTGGCCCAACGTCCTAAGTCAGCTTTCATGCCTAAAGTGCAACGAGAACTCCCTGTCTCCTGGTGATTGGCCCAATGTCCTAAGTCAGCTTTCATGCCTAAAGTGCAACTAGAAGTCCCTGTCTCCTGGTGATTGGCCCAATGTCCTAAGTCAGCTTTCATGTCTAAGGGAGGACTAGAACTCCCTGTCTCCTGGTGATTGGCCCAACGTCCTAAGTCAGCTTTCATGCCTAAAGTGCAACTAGAAGTCCCTGTCTCCTGGTGATTGGCCCAACGTCCTAAGTCAGCTTTCATGCCTAAAGTGCAACTAGAAGTCCCTGTCTCCTGGTGATTGGCCCAACGTCCTAAGTCAGCTTTCATGCCTAAAGTGCAACTAGAAGTCCCTGTCTCCTGGTGATTGGCCCAATGTACTAAGTCAGCTTTCATGTCTAAGGGAGGACTAGAACTCCCTGTCTCCTGGTGATTAGCCCAACGTCCTA
Organism: Natrix helvetica; assembly: GCF_964273705.1. Classification (NCBI taxonomy): domain Eukaryota; kingdom Metazoa; phylum Chordata; class Lepidosauria; order Squamata; family Natricidae; genus Natrix; species Natrix helvetica. Next base: position 171,948,976 of record NC_138549.1, read on the forward strand.
AGTCAGCTTTCATGCCTAAAGTGCAACTAGAAGTCCCTGTCTCCTGGTGATTGGCCCAATGTCCTAAGTCAGCTTTCATGTCTAAGGGAGGACTAGAACTCCCTGTCTCCTGGTGATTGGCCCAATGTACTAAGTCAGCTTTCATGTCTAAGGGAGGACTAGAACTCCCTGTCTCCTGGTGATTGGCCCAACGTCCTAAGTCAGCTTTCATGCCTAAAGTGCAACTAGAAGTCCCTGTCTCCTGGTGATTGGCCCAACGTCCTAAGTCAGCTTTCATGCCTAAAGTGCAACTAGAAGTCCCTGTCTCCTGGTGATTGGCCCAACGTCCTAAGTCAGCTTTCATGCCTAAAGTGCAACTAGAAGTCCCTGTCTCCTGGTGATTGGCCCAATGTACTAAGTCAGCTTTCATGTCTAAGGGAGGACTAGAACTCCCTGTCTCCTGGTGATTGGCCCAACGTCCTAAGTCAGCTTTCATGCCTAAAGTGCAACTAGAAGTCCCTGTCTCCTGGTGATTGGCCCAATGTCCTAAGTCAGCTTTCATGTCTAAGGGAGGACTAGAAGTCCCTGTCTCCTGGTGATTGGCCCAATGTACTAAGTCAGCTTTCATGTCTAAGGGAGGACTAGAACTCCCTGTCTCCTGGTGATTGGCCCAACGTCCTAAGTCAGCTTTCATGCATAAAGTGCAACTAGAAGTCCCTGTCTCCTGGTGATTGGCCCAATGTCCTAAGTCAGCTTTCATGTCTAAGGGAGGACTAGAACTCCCTGTCTCCTGGTGATTGGCCCAACGTCCTAAGTCAGCTTTCATGCCTAAAGTGCAACTAGAAGTCCCTGTCTCCTGGTGATTGGCCCAACGTCCTAAGTCAGCTTTCATGCCTAAAGTGCAACTAGAAGTCCTTGTCTCCTGGTGATTGGCCCAACGTCCTAAGTCAGCTTTCATGCCTAAAGTGCAACTAGAAGTCCCTGTCTCCTGGTGATTGGCCCAACGTCCTAAGTCAGCTTTCATGCCTAAAGTGCAACTAGAAGTCCCTGTCTCCTGGTGATTGGCCCAATGTACTAAGTCAGCTTTCATGTCTAAGGGAGGACTAGAACTCCCTGTCTCCTGGTGATTGGCCCAACGTCCTAAGTCAGCTTTCATGCCTAAAGTGCAACTAGAAGTCCCTGTCTCCTGGTGATTGGCCCAATGTCCTAAGTCAGCTTTCATGTCTAAGGGAGGACTAGAACTCCCTGTCTCCTGGTGATTGGCCCAATGTCCTAAGTCAGCTTTCATGTCTAAGGGAGGACTAGAACTCCCTGTCTCCTGGTGATTGGCCCAATGTACTAAGTCAGCTTTCATGTCTAAGGGAGGACTAGAACTCCCTGTCTCCTGGTGATTGGCCCAATGTCCTAAGTCAGCTTTCATGTCTAAGGGAGGACTAGAACTCCCTGTCTCCTGGTGATTGGCCCAACGTCCTAAGTCAGCTTTCATGCCTAAAGTGCAACTAGAAGTCCCTGTCTCCTGGTGATTGGCCCAACGTCCTAAGTCAGCTTTCATGCCTAAAGTGCAACTAGAAGTCCCTGTCTCCTGGTGATTGGCCCAATGTCCTAAGTCAGCTTTCATGTCTAAGGGAGGACTAGAACTCCCTGTCTCCTGGTGATTGGCCCAACGTCCTAAGTCAGCTTTCATGCCTAAAGTGCAACTAGAAGTCCCTGTCTCCTGGTGATTGGCCCAACGTCCTAAGTCAGCTTTCATGCCTAAAGTGCAACTAGAAGTCCCTGTCTCCTGGTGATTGGCCCAACATCCTAAGTCAGCTTTCATGCCTAAAGTGCAACTAGAAGTCCCTGTCTCCTGGTGATTGGCCCAACGTCCTAAGTCAGCTTTCATGCCTAAAGTGCAACTAGAAGTCCCTGTCTCCTGGTGATTGGCCCAATGTACTAAGTCAGCTTTCATGTCTAAGGGAGGACTAGAACTCCCTGTCTCCTGGTGATTGGCCCAACGTCCTAAGTCAGCTTTCATGCCTAAAGTGCAACTAGAAGTCCCTGTCTCCTGGTGATTGGCCCAATGTCCTAAGTCAGCTTTCATGTCTAAGGGAGGACTAGAACTCCCTGTCTCCTGGTGATTGGCCCAACATCCTAAGTCAGCTTTCATGCCTAAAGTGCAACTAGAAGTCCCTGTCTCCTGGTGATTGGCCCAACGTCCTAAGTCAGCTTTGATGCCTAAAGTGCAACTAGAACTCCTTGTCTCCTGGTGATTGGCCTAACATCCTAAGTCAGCTTTCATGCCTAAAGTGCAACTAGAACTCCCTGTCTCCTGGTGATTGGCCCAATATCCTAAGTCAGCTTTCATGCCTAAGGGAGTACTAGAAGTCACTTTCTCCTGGTGATTTGCCCAAAGTCACAGAGGGGAGGGAAGAAGGAAGGGATGGAGGGAGAGGAGGGAAGGAAGGGAGGGAGGGAGGGAGGGAGGGAGGGAGGGAGGAAGGAAGGAAGGAAGGAAGGAAGGAAAGAAGGAAGGAAGGAAGGAAGGAAGGACAAGCAAAAGATCTGATTTCTTTCTCTCCAGTTCAGAGAACATCTGAGGGACAAAATCTTATAGGTCCCCTCACAGTTCCCACAGATGAATATCGTCTGCAGAGACAGAAATGTGAGCTGTAAAATGAGAAGATTATGCTTTGATGTCTGCCTTCCCTCTTCAAGGACCCAATCTCCTAGTTCCCAGAAACACGTTGAAAAGATTAGGTTTTCAATCAAACAGATGCAAGGGATAACTGCAGCGAAATTATCATAGTACCCAAAGATGGAAAGATGCAGCATTTATCCAGGCGATGAAGAGGGGGGGTGAAAATGATGGAACTTGGTGGGAGGGTTAAGTTGCCTTCTTTGATCAGAGGAAATTTTTGACACCCGTCTGGGAAATTGAGACCTGATCTTCTTCTTCTTCTTCTTCTTCTTCTTCTTCTTCTTCTTCTTCTTCTTCTTCTTCTTCTTCTTCTTCTTCTTCTTCTTCTTCTTCTTCTTCTTCTTCTTCTTCTTCTTCTTCTCTCTCTCTCTCTCTCTCTCTCTCTCTCTCTCTCTCTCTCTCTCTCTCTGATGGCTCTTGCTGCCGAGATCACACTGGGGGAAATTGGGTGCATGATATTCAGTTCCTTGCACGCAAAAGCTGACCCTTGCCTAACAGTGGTCTGCGCAACCCTCTGCTTGTGAGGTGGCAGCAGGACAAACCCCTCTAAATATGTTTATGAAGTCTGTTGTTCGTTTAGACAGGCAGAGATTCTCCCATAACCTTCACCTTTCTAAGGCTCAAAGCTCTGTTGTGACCTGCCGAATTAGCAGGGGTAAGCTGCTACAGGTTCACCCAGGTTCAGGAGAACCTGCAGCTAACATTATGGCCCCCAAATCCAACCCCTGGCTGGCCCTGCCCACCTCACCCCACTCCTCCTACCACCCCAAGCCCCTCCCAGGAGTCTCCACATTTCCACCCCTCCCGTTTTGGATGCGAGGTAAGTGCAGGGGCCGTGCACAGGCTCGGAGAGGGGGGAAAATGAGCCTCCTGGAAGCTCCAGAAGGCCAGAAATGGGCCCGTTTCCAGCCTCTGGAGACTGGGGGGAGCAGTTTTCACCCTCCCAGAGGCTCGAGGAAGGCCTCCGGAGCCTGGGGAAGGTGAAAACACCCCCTGCCCTGCCGTGGTGCAGGAGGATGACTAGGCCACGCCCGCCATGGCCACACCCACCCACACAACCAGGCAGAAAATCCATTGCTGAAATTTTTGAAGCTCACCCCTGCAAATTAGCCTTTATCTGAAACTCAGCTGGTGGTTCTTCCTCTTCTAATATTGTCATCAGAAACAACTGTAGTAGTAGAGCTGTCCAAACAGTTGTTCAGCCAGTTGATGGCGGTGTTTACAAGTTTTGAAACTACGGTATATGTTCTTTTGTTCTAAGCAGAGTTTCCTATTTCCTATTACAATTAAATAGTTGAGCAGTAAAGCACATGGTGACTGTACTCTTTGCTCTGTAGTGCTATATATAGAGAGAATTTCTAACAAGGCCTCTTCGGCTGGCATGAGTGGGGCGGGTTACTCTACGTTCCTTTGTCCTAAGTCGAGTTTCCTGTTTCAGTTAAGAAGCAGTTAGCAGTAAAGCACATGGTGACGGTGCCCTTTGTTTGGTCTGAGGTGCTATATGTATAAAAATAATTTCTAACAATACCACATCCAGTTCTGCCACCACAGTACAAAAATAAAATGTTGAGACTTTACAAAGAGTGCAGGGTGCAGAGAAGAGCAAAAAAAATGATTAGGGAGTTGGAAGTGGAAAGGTTGTGGGAATTAGGTATGTCTAGTCCAGGGGTGTCAAACTCACGTCGTCACATTGTCATCCCATAATGTACTGTAATTCCCCCCCCCTTCACTAAAATGGGGGGGAGCAGTGTGTGATGCATCTGGCCCGCGGCCTACAAGTTTGACACCCCTGGTCTAGTCTAATGAAGTGAAGGGTTAGGGTGACTTGATAGCAGTCTTCCAACACTGCTATCTGAATAGGGGGTTCTCCTATTATCAATACAATTACTACAATACAGGTGGTCTTTAATTATCCAAAGCACTTAAAGGCAGGACAAGAAACAATAGATGGAAACTTATCAAGGAGAGATTCAAGTTAGAGTTAAGAAGAAATTGCAGATTTGGAAGGGACCCTGGAGGTCTTCTAGTCCAACTGCCTACTTGAGCTTATCCTTTATACCATTTCATGCAAATAGCTGTTCAATCTCTTCTTAAAAGCTTCCAGTGTTGGGGCAATTCACAACTTCTGGAGGCAAGTTGTTCCACTGGCTAATTCTTCTCACTGTCAGGAAATTTCCCCTTAGTTCTTGGTTGTTTCTCTCCTTGGGTAGTTTCCATCCATTGCTTTTTGTCCTGCCTTTCCGTGCTTCGGATAATCAAAGCCACTTGTATTGCCAGAGAATTAATCTACAGCTTCTCACTTTTTTTCTCGCCCTTAAAGTTCTGCTTATTGAGTGAAGAAACTGACATACTTAAAAACTCCTGGCTAAGATACATATTTTACCTGCCAAGCTATTGACGATATGGGCAATCCTAGACTTACAATCACAATTGGGGCTACCGTAGGATTTCCTTAGCTGACCAAGGTGGTTATTGAGTGATTGATTGAGTCGTGCTCAATTTTGCAACCATTTTTTGCTGTGGCTGTTAAGCAACTCCCTGAAGTCGTTAAGTGAATTGAGTGTTCATTAAGTGAGTTGCATGGTCGTTAAGCGGATCTAGCTTCCCTCGTTGACTTGGCTTGTTGGACGTTGGCTGGGAAGGTGGCAAAAGGGGATTGCAGGACAGAGCAACTGTCATAAATACATGCCAGTTGCCAAGGGTCCAAATTTTGATGAAATGATGGCATCGGTGCTGCAATGGTCGTTAAGTATGAGGACCGGTTGTAAGTCACGTTTTGCCAATGGCATTACAACTTTTGAATGGAGACCAATGGAATGGTTGTAAATTGAGGACTACCTCTAATGTAGGAAGCTGGGAAGACCAAGCTGGCTTGCGTAACAAATGGGCGCACTCTGGTTGCCCTTAATTGTTGTGGCCCGCCAGTGGCCAGGAGAGCTGGCAGCATAGTCGGACAGTGAGGAGGTTGGGGAGGAACATGGGCCAGTCCTGGAGTCTAGGGAAGGCTCTGATGAGGGCTCTGTGTCAGAGGCAGAGAAGGAGCCAGAGCCGTCTGACAGTTATCAGCTGCCTTCGGAGTCAGACATCAGGGAGGCAGAAGAACAGCTGGACCCTGTTCCCAGTGTATGCATGCACAGAGTTGCCAGATGAAGGGAACAGCTAAAGAACAGGGGTCAACTTGGGAGTAAGGCCACAGGTGGACAATGAATGGCCCCTCCCAGAGGAAATAAAAGAGGAGCGAAAGGGGAGTGGAGTTTGCAGGAGACATTTAGTTCGCTTAATTGTTTCGTGACCCTCTGAGACTCCTTGCCAAGTTCTGCAGAGATCATCCTGGCAGCTCTCCAAGCCAGAGAAGGTCTGTGACTGTAAATCCTCCCTTGAAAGACTTTGCTGGATGTGAATGAGCAGAATTCACAGTGAATTAATAAAAGGGTTTTTTGTCGGGTTTGCTTCATGCTCTTGGGAAGCCTCGGTCAGAACATTAATAAAAACATTTTCATTCTTGTTTAAGTCACACTTGTTTATCTCAAAGTATATAGGTAGCCCTCAACGTACGACCACAATTGAGCCCAAAATGTCCCTTGCTAAGCATGACAATAGTTAATTTTTATGACTTTGCCTGCCACCGTGGCTAAGTGAGTCACTGCAGTGGACAGGTTAGTAACCTGGGTGTTAACCTTGTTTCCCCCTTGACGTTGTTGAGTCTGGAGGTTACAAAACATGGATCACATGGCTCCCGGGACCCTGCGACCGTCATAAATATGAACCCGTTGCCAAGCTTCTGAAGTTTGATTAGATGACCAGGGTGATGCTGCTCATAAGCAACGGTCATAAGCAGGGGTGGGATTCAGATGGTTCAGACTGGTTCGGGTGAACCAGATTTTAATTTTACATCTGGTTCGCTGAACGAGCAGTTCCAAGGACTGGCTGGCCCTGGCCACCCCACTCCGCCCCTCCCAGGAGTCTCCACGTGGCCCGTTTTGGATGCCAGGTAAGTGCAGGGCCCGTTGCGGAGGCTCTGAGAGCGCGAAAAACGGGCCTCCAGGAAGTTCTAAGGGCTGGAAACGGGGCCATTTCTGGCCTCCGGAGGGACTCTGGCCCCCCGGGAAGGCCATTTTCGTCCTCCTGGAGGCTCGAGAAAAGCCTCCGGAGTCTGGGGATGGCAAAATGCCCCTCCCCACCGGGGTGAAGGTCCACCATGGCCATGCCCACCGAGCAACCAGGCAGAGAACTGACTGCTAAAATGTTTCAATTCAAGTGTGAAAAACGGCCACAAGTCGCTTTTTTTCAGGCCCGCTGTAACTTCCAACGGTCACTAAACGAACAGTTGTAAGTCGAGGACTACTTGTGTAGGATGAAAGCTTGTCTTTATTTTAAAAATGTCTGCCGAGATTCAGAGCTACGGAGGGAGGAATCAGCTGCGCAAACAATGCTATTTGTGCCTTAACAAGACTGGTTGACATTCAGCAAAATGCCAAAATCCTTAAGGGTACGATTATTATTTTTTTCCCTATCAAACTGCAGGTCTATTGAGAGTAACTTCTGCCGCCGTTCACAGTTCGATTCCCTGTTTCCCAAATTAGGAGCCCGGAGGAAACTCATTTTGAAAGGGCTCTGCGTTGTTATGCCTCTTCTAATCCTAATGACTCTCAACTCTCCTGTGGGAAATCCTCGGTAACGAGCCGACTTGATGCCAAAGACGCCCACAAGTAAAACAAATTTCCCCAAATTTCTTCGACAATCAAACGAGACAGGAACAAACAGAGATGCTGCAACGTTAATGAAGTTACGGATGTTTCCAGCAATAACCCTGAAGGGAAAAAAAGCAAGCTGCAAGCATTTTAAGCTTCAAAGAGGACAGAAGAAGAATTTGGGGAATATGGCATTAGGTCATTATTCATTCATTTATCTATTTATACATCTGCCTCTCTCCCTTTTTCTCTCCCTCTAACCTCTCTCTTCTCTCTCTCCCTCCAACTCTCTCTTTCTCTCCCACTCCCTCTCTCACACCTCTCTTCCTCTCTCTCTCCCTCTTTTCTCCTTCTCCCTCTCTCTCCCTCCTCTCTCCTTCCCTCTTTCCCACCCTCTCTCTCCCTCTCTCCCTCCCTCTTTCCCCCTTCTCTCCCTCCCTCCTTCTCTCCCTCTCTCATCTTTCTCTCCCCCTTTCTCTCTCAACTCCCTCCCTCCCACTTTCCCCCTCTCCCCCTCTCTCTCCCTCTTTTCACCCTCTCTCTCCCTCCCTTTTTCCCTCTCCCTCTCTCTCTCCCTCTCTCCCTTTCTCTCTCCCTCTCACCTCTCTCTTCTCTCCCTCCCTCCAACGCTCTCTTTTTCTCCCACTCCCTCTCTTTCACCTCTCTTCCTCTCTCTCCCCCTCTTTTCTCCTTCTCCCTCTCTCTCCCCCCTCTCTCCTCCTCTCTCTCCCTCTCTCATCTCTTTCCCCCCTCTCTCCCTCTCTCTCTCCTTCCCTCTTTCCCCCCCTCTCTCTCCCTCTCTCCCTCCCTCTTTCCCCCTTCTCTCCCTCCCTCCTTCTCTCCCTCTCTCATCTTTCTCTCCCCCTTTCTCTCTCAACTCTCTCTCTCCCTCCCACTTTCCCCCTCTCCCCCTCTCTCTCCCTCTTTTCCCCCTCTCTCTCCCTCCCTTTTTCCCTCTCTCTCCCTCTCTCTCTCCCTCCCTTTTTCCCTCTCTCTCCCTCTCTCTCTCCCTCTCTCTCCCTCTCACCTCTCTCTCTCTCTCCCTCCCTCTTTTCCCCCGCTCCCTCTCTTTGTCTGTCTTTCTCCCTTTTTCTCTCCCTCCCTCTTTTCCCCTTCTCCCTCTCTCTCTCCCTCTCTCATTTCTCTCCAAACATATTAGGCTCTGGATTCATTTAGTGACTTTTTGAAATGACAATAGCACCGAAAACGTGCACTGAAAAAGTGACTTATAACCGTTTTTCACACATACGACCATTGCAGCATCCCCGTGGTCACGTTATCAACATTCAGCCTCTTAGCAACTGGCTCGTATTTATGACGGTTGCCGTGTCCCCGGGGTCACGTGATCCCCTTTTGCGACCTTCTGATAAGCAAAATCAAGGAGGAAGCCGAACTTCATTTAACAAACATGTGGCTAACTTAACAACTGTCTTGATTCACTTAACAGCTGTAGCAAGGAAGGTCATAAAATGGGGCAAAATCCACTTAACAATTGGTCTTGCTTAGCAACATAAATTTGGGGCTCACTCGTGGTCGTAAGTCGAGAACTACCTATACACAAATTTTACTACGCAAATGTTTCTTTGGATAGTACAACTGGATGAGGATATCTCTGAAATATTTATATCTTTCCTTAACAAGATACACATTTATCTGGCTCTTACCTCGAGCTCTGCTTCCGTTTCTTTCTTGGGATTTTTATCATTCAGTTCTTTTTTTTTAAATTGATTTTTTTCTTGCTTTCTTGTTTGTATTAATTGTTTTTCAACGGAGAAACTCTGGTCTCTCAGGAAAAAGATTGTCGTGTAATTGTTTGGTGGCTTACAGATGAATTATTTCAACACCTATTTCCCAAACGACTCAAAACACATTTAAATCTCTTTCCAAAAAGAAAATGGCCAGGCCTGAAAATGGTGTGTCATAATCAGAGGCAAAGTTATTGGACTGCAGATAAAATGATTTTTCAGAAGACATTCAGAAGGTCTTCATGATATAGACTTCTGAACATGAATCTGAATTTTTTTTTTGGGGGGTAAAGAATCCATTCCATTATTTTTTTTGGTGTTCAGCCCAAACATTTTGATTTTACAGAATAATCTTTGCAATTATTCTTGCAAATAGAGACATAGGCCAAAAATTACTTTGGCTTAAGAGACCCCATTTTCATTTTTACAGTTCTGCCTCGTTATTTTTGTTTGGAGAGTGACTTGCAAGTGATCTTTATTCCATTTATTCTTTAATTTATGACTTAATGAAGCTGTTCTGATCGATTAACTGCTTTGGGGACGGAAGCAATTTTAAAATGGACGCCAATGTCTGTTCTGTGGAGATTCTCAGTCACCCAGGTCCCGGTGGTCCCGGAGGGGCTTTTTCAACAGGCAACTGGATTTTCTGTGTTCTTCCTTGAAGACATTTCACTTCTCATCTAAGAAGCTTCCTCCATCTGCATTTGAAAGTCAAAAGCCACTTTTTTGAAGACAAAGAAAGTCACTAAACGAATCCCAGAGCCTAATATGTTGGGAGAGGGAGGGAGGGAAGGAGGGAGAAAGATAGGGAGAGAAATGGGGGGAGAGAGATGAGAGGGGGAAGAGGGGAGAGCGGAGAGCGGAGAGAAAGGGGGAAAGAGAGGGAATGGGAGAGAGGGAGAGAGGGGGGAGAGGGAGGGAGATAGAAAGAAAGAGACAGAGACAGAGATAGGGAGAGGGGGGAGAAAGGGAGAGAAAGGGAGGGAGAGGGGAGAGAGGGGGGAGAGGAGGAGGGACAGGAGGAGAGAGTGGGAGATAGATTGGAAGAAAGAGAGGGATAGGGAGGGAGGGAGAGAAGAGGGGGCAGAGAGATTGGGAGAGAGGTGGAGGGAGAGGGAGGGAGAGAGCTAGGAAGAGAGTGGGGGGAGAGAGGGGGAGGTGGAGAGATGAGAGAGGGGGCAGAGAAGAGGAGAGAGGGAGGGAGAGAGGAGGAGAGGGGGGAGAGAGATAGGAAGAGAGAGGAAGAGAGGGAGAGGGAGAGGAGGAGAGGAAGAAAGCGGGAGAGAGTGAGGGAGAGGAGAGTGGGCAGAGATAGGGAGAGAGGGTGAGGGTGAGGGAGGGAGAGAGATAGGAAGAGAGAGGGGGAGAGAGGGGAGGGAGAGAGAGAGGGAGAGGGAGGGAGAGAAGAGGAGAGAGGGGGAGAGATAGATAGGAAGGAAGATCGGGAGAGAGGGGGAGGGAGAAAGAGGGAGAGAGAGATAGGAAGAGGGGTGAGAGGGAGAGGGAGATAAGAGAGGGGGAGAGAGAGGGGGAGAGAGGGGGAGGGGAGAGAGAGATGAGAGGGGAGGGATAGTAGGGGAGAGGGGGATGGAGAGAGGGATGAGAGAGGGGGAGAGAGAGATAGGAAGAGAGATGGGGGAGGGGGAGAGAGATGAAAGAGGGGGGGAGAGATAGGAAGAGAGAGGGGGAGAGAGAGATGAAAGAGAGGAGGGAGAGAGATAGGAAGAGAGGGGGAGAGGGAGAGAGGGAGAGAGAGAAATGAGATGGGGAGGGATAGTAGGGGAGAGAGGGGGTGGAGAGAGAGATGAGAGAGAGGGAGGAAGAGAAGAGGAGAGAGGGGAGAGAGAAGCAACCTAGAACTGAGGAGAAACTTCCTGACAGTGAGAACAATTAATCAGTGGAACAGAAGTTGCCTCCAGAAGTTGTGAATGCCCCAACACTGGAAGTCTTTAAGAAGATGTTGGATAGCCATTTGTCTGAAACGGTATAGGGTTTCCTGCCTGAGCAGAGGGTTGGACTAGAAGACCTCCAAGGTCCCTTCCAACTCTTCTATTCTATTCTATTCTATTCTATTCTATTCTATTAGTGAGATTTTGCAGTCTGATGGAGGCTTCTTGATGATTCTTGGTTGTTCTTGGACCTGCCATGACTGTTGATGAAATCCAAATGGCGTCTTGTGCTTCTAAGGCCCAAGACAACCAAAAGGATTGCTTTTTTTGTAGCAAAAACCATCTAGGGCAATTTCAAAAGGCGCTTGCTTTTTTTTTTTTTTTTTTGCATAAATTGTCCCGGCCTACTTTGATACACACTTAAACTGGCAGATTTTTCTTTTCCTGAATCACCTCTCAGCTCCCTACAACGAAACACAATCCAAAGAGCGTGTAAGCCTTGGTACCATTAGGATTGAGCCCGAAGTTCCAAATTTAGCAACGAGCATTTGTTTGTTTATTTATCGCATTTATAAACCTGCCCGGTTCCATGATCTCCATCTCAGGGTAGCATGTAATATTAAAAACCATAAAATACTTTTTTTTAAAAAAAAAACCTGAATAAACAAGTATTTGTGGCTTAATTAGCTCCTGTCCTACTTAGGAGACCCTGCATAGAGAAATTAATATGGGTGCCGAGTGTTCCCTGAACTTAATTATATTCCTCAGGGTATGAAAACATTTTTCTTCCTTCCCTGAGCATTTAATATTAAATTCCAATCTTTTCAGCATTGATGATGGTCCTTAACCTGGCAATAAAACATCTGCAAGAAAACAACCAAGCTCCAAAAACATGAATAACCCCACAATTCAACCCTCAACTGAGAGGTGAGGTTCAGACGGTTCAGACCGGTTCGGTGGAACCAGTAGCTCTGACGATCAGGTGGGACTGCCTGCCCTTGCATTTTACTTACCTATATCCTTCGAGCGGCAGAGTGAATTGCCACACCTGTGTTACTCCCCAAGCAGTTGTCATCCCTGCAGCTTTCTTTTGGATCTTTGGCCTGCCACACTTTCTGTTATTCTACTATGCCTTTTTTCTATTGGGGGAAAATGGGAGGAGGGGATTGTATGGAGTGAGGTGCGATGTAGCCATAACAAAATTCTTTCTAGAAAACCAAGGTCACCCTTTGTCTTCGCACCTCTGCAACCTGACCGGAACTTGATGGGTGGAACTGATAGCGTGGCAAGTGGGAGATTGGACCATGTCTTGTGGGTGGGTGGGTGTGTGGGGGAGGAAAGATCTTGAACTTTCAACTAGGTGAGGAAAACCTGGAAACTTTCAGATTTGGGGTTTTCCCAGATGTGCTAACGTGGCTCTCTTAATAAATTAGAACTTTGAGCAATACTTTGCCTTGGACTCTGATTTACTTTTGGGTGCTATTTGGGAACCCCAACAGGTAAGTTTTGGTAAAAATGTGCACGTTGGCAAAACACGCAATCACTGAACCGGTTGTTAAACCAGCAGGATCCCACCACTGCCTCAATGACATACATCTTCTACTCTTGAGGGGGGGGATCCATGTTTTTGATAGTGGTCTTCTCAAACTTTTGGTAGAACACCTGACGACCATTTTATGTCCCCACTAATTTCCTATCTGATTCCCATGAATGTTGTCTTCGTTTCATCTCCTGCTCTTCAAGAACCTTCTGGTTGTAAAATCATAAAAGATAGAATAACAGGGTTGGAAAGGACCTTAGAGGTCTTCTAGTCCAACCCCTTGCTCAAGCAGGAGATCCTACATCATTCCAGACAAATGCCTGCCCAATCTCTTCTTGAAGATCTCTGTTCTGACCTAGGCTTCCCCAGCAGCATGAAGCCAAGTCCTCATCCCAATAAACCCTTTTTATTTAATTTACACTGAATTCCTCTCCAGCAAAGTCTTCCCTCCCCCACAGTATTTCAAGATAGTTCACAATTACCAACCTTTATCAGGCTTGGAGAGTGGTCAGGCTGATATCTTTCAGACTCCGCAATACTTGGCAAGAATGCAGGAATGAACTAATGGTCTCCTGCAAGCTCCACTCCCCTGTTGCTCTTCTTTTATTCCCTCTGGGAGGGGCCATTCACCGTCTATCTGCAGCCTTACTCCCAAGTCGACCCTTGTTCCTTAGCTGTTCCCTTCGGCTGGCAACTCTGTGCATGAATATACTAGGAACAGGCTCCCATGTTCTTCTGCCTCACTGATGTCCAACTCTGAAGGCAGCTGATAACTGGCATAAGGCCCTGGCCCCCTCTCTGCCTCCGACACAGAGCCCTCATCAGAGCCTTCCCCAGACTCCAGGACTGGCCCAGGTTCCTCCCCAACCCCCTCACTGTCCGAATCTGCTGCCAGCTCTGCAGGCCGCTGGCAGGACACAACAACTTCCACTGATGGATCACCCACAAAATCTGGTGGCAAGTCATCCCACTGATTAATTGTTCTCACAGTCAGCAAATTCCTCCTTAGTTCTAGGTTGGTTCTCTTCTTGATTAGTTTCTGTTCTGACCCCCCCCCCCCCCCCCAAAAAAAAATCTCCGTCCGGTAATGAACGCCGACCCAGGCTTGACTGTTGGCCACTTTTTAATCACAAAGATTACAACTCTGTTGGCTGAAAGCCCAGACAAGAATCACATGCAAGAATAGTTAGCAGCAACCCAAATCAAACAGAACATAATACAAGACAGACCAGACAGACGTTCCTCAATACTGTTACGAGCGGTTGAGTCCTGCAAAACCTTCCTCCCAAAGTCCCGTCTTATATACGCTCTTGGGAGGGGCCACGCCCCAACCACCTGATCTTCATTATCTTTTAGGAGCTTGTCTCCGGAGCAGCTATTGCCTTCGTTTCTCCGCCCTTCTCAATCTTGCGTCAGGGACAAACTCCCTCCGATCTTCCCCACTGCTCCATGCCTCAGGCGCCTCCTGGTGGCCAACCAGCCTCTCTGGTCCCTGCTCTGCGTCTGAACCCTGCCCAGGGTCCTCCACCTCCTCCATAGCTGACTCATAGGGTTCGTCGCTATCTGAGTCGCTCAGCAGCTGCAAAGGATCCTGCTGGGTCACAACAGTTTCCATCACTGTACTTCTTGTCCTGCCTTCAGGTGTTTTGGAGAATAGGTTGACTCTCCTTTGTGTTGGTAGAAGATTGGGTGAAGAACATGATGAGATCACAGGAGTAATCCCTGTCTCTTGTGGTTTGTTCTTGATGGAATCAGACTTTTTATTATTAAAGGAAAATAAGCAAATATAATAAAGGCTGGAGAGAAAAAGAGACAATAAAATCTGTCATGTGTAGGCGAATGAGAGAGAGAGATTAGGTAAGCAGCAGAAGAGGAGAACTGTGGGAGAAAAGAACTAAAAAAGCAAAATTATGGATAAAGAGATTTCTCAGGAACAGCAGGAAAAGTTTATCCAGATTTGAATGTTCTGGTCAGGCAAATTTGTTGAGCGAAGAAGTTTCTAATTGGGGACAATCAGCATAGAAAGGGGAAAAACCAAGATCTTTGCACAAAAAGGGGAATTAATAAATGTCAAGGAATTGCGCCTCCGGTATCCAAATGAAGTCATAGACACTGACACGAACTTGTAGTTTTATATAAATAAATATATTTCCAGCAAATGAATGGTGCAGTGGCCTAGAGGTAGAGCTCTTGCCTCACAATCAGGAGACTGTGAGTTCGATCCTAGGTAGCCGCAGATATTTCTCTCACTGGGCACAATGAGTAAATATCAGCTGCGAACTCCGCATTGGCAACAGGAAGGGCATCTGGCCAGTAAACACTGAGCTCCATTCAGTTGCTCCGACACCACCCCAATGTAAGGGATTAAGGGGTCATTAAAAGACACAATAATAATAATAATATTTCCAGCAAATAAGTTAGGCATGCAGGAGCATCATGAGGTAAATCCAACACAGCAGGAACATCATGAGGTAAATCCAACACAGCAGGTACATCATGAGGTAAATCTAACACAGCGGGAACATCATGAGGTAAATTGCAGAGCACACAGACAACACAGAAAAGAAAAAGGTAGGGAAAAAGGGAAACGCCCCCTCCACACCCACAGTAACCAATCACAGTGCAGATGGCCTCACGCAGGAGCCCGCCCTCTCCAATCAATCAACTATATGTGTCCTGCCTCATTATACAATACACACACACCCGCCACTGTTCCAGCTACTAAATTTAAATATCTTAAGAATAAATAACTTTGCAGAAGAAAGGAAAACAGTGCAGGAAGTCCTCCACTTGCAATTATTTGTTTAGTGACTTTTTGAAGGGACAACCGCACTGAAAAAGTGACAGGACCGCTTTTCACACTTACGACCATTGCGGCCTCCCCATGATCACATGATCAAAACTCGGATGATTGGCCACTGACTCATATTTATGACGGTTGAGGTGTCCCAGGGTCACGTGATCCCCTTTTGCGACCTCCTGACAAGCAAAGTCAACAAGGAAGCCAGATTCACTTAACAACCGCGTGACTCATTTAACAACTAGAGTGACCAACTTAACAGTTGCAGAGAGTTTGCAAAAATGGGACAAAAATGGGACAAAACTGACATGAACAACTGCCTCGCTTAGCAACAGAAATTTTGGCTCAATTGTGGTCATAAGGCGAGGATTACCTGTACCTCAATTGAACACATCAAGCTATACAGGTAGTCCTCAACTTACAACAGTTCATTTAGTGACCATTCAAAGTTACAATGGCACTGAACAGTGCCTTGCAGCCATTTTCACACTTATGACTATTGTCGTATCCCCATGGTCATGTGATCAAAATTCAGATGTTTGGCAACTGGTTCATTTTTGTGACAGTTGCAATGCCCCAGGGTCATGTGATCACCTTTTGTCACCTCGTGTCAATGGAGAAGCCAGATTCACTTAAGAACCATGCTACTGTTCTGACCGAGGCTTCCCAAGAGCATGAAGCAAACTCCTTGTCACTACAAAAACCCCTTTCATTAATTTGCTGTGAATTCTGCTCATTCCCATCCAGCAAAGACTTTCAAGGGAGGATTTATAGTCACAGACCTCATCTGGCTTGGAGAGCTGCCAGGCTGATATCTGCAAAACTTGGCAAGGAGCCTCGGAAAGTCACAAACCAATGAAGTGAACTAATGGTCTCCTGCAAACTCCACTCCCCTGTCGCTACCCTTTTATTCCCTCTGGGAGGGGCCATTCATTGTCCACCTGTGGCCTTACTCCCAAGTCGACCTTTTTTTTAATAAAAAGTTTTTTATTTTTAAACAAACACAAACAAACGAAACTAAAAACATAAAGCCATCTTTCATTACAAACAGTGTGTCAGTTGGTTACAAGGTGTCTGTGTGTCCCTTCCCTAGTCACCACTAGCAATTCATATAAAATCACATATTATCAAATCAAATATATTTATATACATTACTATTATCATACCTCATATATTTGTCTATTACCATTATTCTTCATTTTCCACAAGATACATTAAGTATTGGGATCATTTACACTATAGCAGTTCAATACATCATCTCAAGTATCTCCAGTAATAAAATATTTTTATATTATATTCTATATCATTCAATGTTCTTATACTTACAACATTCTTCGGTTGCTTTCATTTCCATATTTTTTTTTAATCTAACCACGAGTAGAATAAATCCCATATCCTATAAAATTGTTTATCTTCTTATTCTCTAATTTCAAATGTCAATTTACTCATTTCAGCACATTCCATTATTTTATAAATAACTTCCTCCTGCATTGGTATTTTCTCATTTCTCCAATTTTTAGCAAATACAATTCTAGCTGCTGTTAGCACGTTTACAATCAAATATTTAACTTCTCTGTTGTATGCTTCCAGTAAGATTCCCAATAAAAAGATCTCTGTTTAAAGTCTATGTGTTTTTGTATCATTTTCTCCAACCGAGTGTGGATTTTAGTCCAGTATCTTTTAGCTTCTATGCAAGTCCACCACATGTGGTAATATGAACCCGGCGTCTCTGACATTTTCAACACTTTTCCAATTTGTTCTTCAGCATTCTTGCTATTCTCGTCGGGGGTAAGTTGCCACCTGTAAAACATCTTATACAGATTTCCTTTATATGCTGTTGACATTGTCATTTTATAATTTTGAGACCACAATTTCTGCCACTTCTCTAATTCGATCCCATGTCTAAAGTTTTTCCCCTAAGCTATCATAGGTTCTTTAACTTGTTCTTCTTCTAGCTTAACCCCTAACAAGTATCCATATAGTTTTTTAATTACCTTTTCATCAGTACCTGTCAGAATTTTATCTAACTCAGTCACTTTATCATGGAAACCTTCCGTTTTAAGATCTTTATCGCATCTAGAACAAGTCGACCCTTGTTCTTTAGCTGTTCCCTTCGTCTGGCCACTCTGCGCATGCGCACACTGGGAACAGGCTCCAGCTGTTCTTCTGCCTCACTGATGTCTGACTCTGAAGGCAGCTGATAACTGGCATACGGCTCTGGCCCCCTCTCTGCCTCCGACACAGAGCCCTCCTCAGAGCCTCCCCCAGACTCCAGGACTGGCCCATGTTCCTCCCAACCTCCTCACTGTCCGAATCTGCTGCCAACTCTGTTGGCGGGCCACAACGCATACCCACTTAACAACTGCAGTGATTCACTTAACGTGGCAAGAAAAGACATGAAATGAGGCAAAACTCACTCAACAAATGTCTCACTTAACAACAGAAATGTTGGGCTCAGTTGTGGTCATAACTTGAGAACGGCCTGTAATTTTTAAGGCAGCTAATCCCAATCATATTCCTGTCTTGTTCGTCTGTTGGAATATTGTAATATATTAACTGGCTTGGATTACAGGAGAAAATTTAGAGCTCAGTAAAGCTCTTAAGTATATTTATATAATACTGCATTATCCACGGTTCAGCAACTCGGCTAAATGACACCACACACATTGGCTTTGTTTACATAACACACTCAACCAGATTAATTCCAAATGTAACATTTGCACAGCATGCTAATGTGGTTTCAAACTTATTCAAGCAAAAGGCAATTCAGTACAGGTAGCTCTTGATTTACGCCCACAACTGACGAGAATTTCTGTTGTTCAGCAAAATCGTTGCGAGGTCGTAAAGGTAAAGGTTCCCCTTGCACATCTGTGCTAGTCGTTCCCGACTCTAGGGGGCGGTGCTCATCTCCATTTCAAAGCCGAAGAGCCAGCACTGTCCGAAGACATCTCCGTGGTCATGTCGCCGGCATGACTCAATGCCGAAGGCGCACGGAACGCTGTTCCCTTCCCACCAAAGGTGGTGCCTATTTTCCTACTTGCATTTTTTACGTGATTTCAAACTGCTAGGTTGGCAGAAGCTGGGACAAGTCATGGGAGCTCACTCCATTACGCGACACTAGAGATTCAAACTGCTGAACTGCCAACCTTTCTGATCGATAAGCTCAGCGTCTTAGCCACTGAGCCACTGTGTGAGTGATTGCTAGGAGAGTATCGCCCAATTTACAAGCTACAACCTCTGGTTGTTTTCTTGCAGACATTTCATTACCCAACAAGGTAACATCATCAGGGCTTTTATGCAGCTCTCTGCATGTTCCATGAAGCCACACTAGAGGCAAACCCCTGGGTATCTTCTTCTTTGTGGCAGCCCCTAAATATTTCCCAAAGCCATTGGAGAGCTCCCAGCACAATAGCACTCTATGCTGCTCTTACAACTAATTTGAGGATTTGGAGAGGCGTGGCCAGCCTTCAGCTGAAGACCCTATTGATCCTCTCTTTGAGGACAAATTAATGGACTCTTTGACATGGCCTCTTAAGTCCAGCCTTTGCTGCTTCTTCATTAAACAAAGGCGGCTGGAGTATAATCAGCCACAGACAGGCGATGTCTCTGCTTTCAAAGCCTCCCTTAGAAAAGGATCGTAACTCCCCTACGTACAGAGCTTTGCTAGCTGGCAATCTGCCCAAGTAGCCACTGTTACACAGCCTTTGCTCTACCAAGGCTGCGGGTTACATGATTTAATTATCCTAATTATCATTCTTTTAACAGGAAATACTTTCCATCATATCCCCAGATCTGCAGGGATTTCTCATTCTCTCTCCCTCTCTCTCCCCTCCCTCCCTCTCTGCTTCCTTCCCCCTCTCTCGCACACTATATCTATCTATCTATCTATCTATCTATCTATCTATCTATCTATCTATCTATCTATTCCTATCCCTCTGTCCTCTGTCCTATCATCCATCTATGGCTCTTTGTCTATCCCTTTTCCTTGCTCTTTCTTTTCCTTCCTTCCTTTCCTTCCCATCCTCCCTCCCCCTTCATCTCACTCTCTTCCTTTTTTCCTTTTTTCTGTTTTCCCTCCCTTCCCTCCCTCCCTCCCTCCTTCTTCTTCTTCTTCTTCTTCTTCTTCTTCTTCTTCTTCTTCTTCTTCTTCCTCTTCCTCTTCCTCTTCCTTTTCCTCCTCTTCATCACTAGAGACTTTCAAAATCGACTGTAGAATCATTCATCTGAAATAGTATAGGATCTCCCCTCCTCCTCCTCTCCTCCCTCTCCTTCTTCTTCTTCCTCTTCTTCTTCTTCTTTTTTTCTTCTTCTTCTTCTTCTTCTTCTTCTTCTTCTTCTTCTTCTTCTCTCTCTCTCTCTCTCTCTCTTTCTTTCCTTTGGTCCCTCTCTTTCTATCTATCTATCTATCTATCTATCTATCTATCTATCTATCTATCTATCATCTATCTACAGTATATCATCTATTTATTCCTATCCCTTTCTATCCTCAGTTGTATCATCCATATATAGCTCTTTGTCCATCCCTTTTCTTTGCTCTTTCTCTTCCTTCCTTTCCTTCCCAACCTCCCTTCGTCTCACCCTCTTCCTTTCTTCCTTTCTTCCTTTTTTCTGTTTTCCCTCCCTCTCTCCCTCTCTCTCTCCATTCCTGCTGAAAGCTTCAAGCTGGGCCAAATTCCATTTTTTGGCATTTCCTTTGTTCCCTTCCTTTTGCAAGAATCTTCTTTCTTCCTTGTTCTCTAAGGCTTTAGAATTTTTCTTTATATAATGTTTACCTGATAGCTGGGGACAGCTACAGCATATATCTTTCCTAATCTTGATCATTTCTTCCAACTCCATCGCTGTGCATATTTTTTGATCTAAAGGGAACGTGTGAGAAAATTAGCATTCAGGGCAAAACCACAAAGCAGGAAACCATAAGCTGTGAAAGACAAAAACAGTGGAAAGCAGATTATCAGTCTTTGATGTTGGTTTGTCTGTTTATTTTGGTATCCTATTTTCCTTTTAGCAAACTGAATCTTCCAAAAATGCAATAGATGTCTCAAGAACATTATCAGCCTACTGATCTAATCTTTCTTTCTTTCTTTCCAAACCCAATTAATGCAGGACATTATTGCTATATTCACACAATATGTTTAGCCATATTCAGCAACAATCTACCAAAAATATTTGCACAATATCCAAAGACTGATTTGGCTTAATTTGGGGGGGGGGGGGGGTTATATGTGCTGTGTAAATCATGCTTGTGTAGTAAGCTTATTTTTCAAAATCATTCAGAATAACATTTGGAAGGGACCTTGGAGGTCCTCTAGTCCAACCCCCTGCTCAAGCAGGAGACCCCTATACCATTCTAGGCAAATGGCTTTCCAATCTCTTCCTAAAAACCTCCAGTGTTGGAGCATTCACAGCCTTCTGGAGGCAACTTCTGTTCCACTGATTCATTGTTCTCACTTTCAGGAAATTTCTCCTTAGTTCTAAGTTGCTTGTCTCCTTGATTAATTTCCACCCATTGCTTCTTGTTCTACCCTCAGGTGCCTTGGAGAATAGTTTGACTCCCTCTTCTTTGTGGCAACCCCTGAGATATTGGAAGACTGCTATCATGTCTCCCCTAGTCCTTCTTTTCATTAAACCAGACATACCCAGTTCCTGCAACTGTTCTTAACATGTTTTAGCCTCCAGTCCCCTAATCCTCTTTGTTTTATTCATTTCTTTTATTTAGTTTGTCAAACATGTGCTAGAGAACAGGTATAAGTATAAACATGGACATGAATACAGGAAATGGGTACGAATGACAGTAGAAATCAAAAACAGAGACGAGACAGAACATTATGAAATTTGCAACAAAATGTATCAATGGTTGGAAATGAGGAAAAGGAGTCGGAACAGAACATTTTGAGGATTGTAAAATAGGAATTGGATAATGCATAGATAGATATAAAAAGGATGATAAGGGACGCGTTAATAAGATTAATGTAGCTATGTACAATAAGTAGAAACTGCATTTGTTATTATGTTAAAACATGTATGGAAATGGCAAAGCCATAAAGATCACTCTATGTCCAATGTTTTTAATGTTTAGTCAATAAAAAAATATTTTAAAAAAGACAATTAAAAAAAAAGGAAACAGGTACGAATAAATGGGGACAATAGGACGGGGATGGAAGGAACGCTGGTACGCTTATGCACGCCTCCTAGGAATGGGGTGAGCTCCACATTAGACAAACTTTGAGGTTGAAGCTGTGGGGGGGGGGGTTGAGGATGTAACAATGGAGTCGGGTAGAGCATTCCAGGCGTTGACCACTCTGTGGCTGAAGTCGTATTTTCTGCAATCGAGTTTGGAGCGGTTTACCTTGAGTTTGTATCTATTGTTTGCCCCGTGTATTATTGCGGTTGAAGCCGAAGTAGTTATTGACAGGTAGGACGTTGTAGTGGATAATTTTGTGTACTATGCTTAGGTCAGACCTTAGTTGGCGTAGTTCCAGATTGTCCAAGCCCAAAACTTCAAGCTTGATACAATAATACAATAGTAGAGTTGGAAGGGACCTTGGAGGTCTTCTAGTCCAACCCCCTGCCTAGGCAGGAAACCGTATACCGTTTCAGAAAAATAGCGATCCAACATCTTCTTAAAGACTTCCAGTGTTGGGGCATTCACAACTTCTGGAGGCAACTTCTGTTCCACTGATTAATTGTTCTAACTGTCAGGAAATTTCTCCTCAGTTCTAAGTTGCTTCTCTCCTTGATTAGTTTCCACCCATTGCTTCTTGTTCTACCCTCAGGTGCCTTGGAGAATAGTTTGACTCCCTCTTCTTTGTGGCAACCCCTGAGATATTGGAAGACTGCTATCATGTCTCCCCTAGTCCTTCTTTCTCTTAAGCTAGACATACCCAGTTCCTGCAACCGTTCTTCATATGTTTTAGCCTCCAGTCCCCTAATCCTCTTTGTTGCTCTTCTCTGGACTCTTTCTAGAGTCTCCACATCTTTTTTACATCGTGGCGACCAGAACTGAATGCAGTATTCCAAGTGTGGCCTTCCCAAGGCCTTATAAAGTGGTATTGACACTTCACGTGATCTTGATTAATATAGCTATGGCATAAGGGATTCTATTGTGGCATAAGGGATTCTATGGCATAAGGGATGGCATAAGGGATTCTATTGTGAGCAGAGGACTGGAGGACTCTTCTCGTGAAATACCTCTGGACCTACTCAATTGTATTAATGTCCAATATACAGTATGGATTCCAGGCAGACGAGCTGTATTGGAGAATTAGTGCGGCACTCTGCATTCTTTCTAGAGTCTCAACATCTTGTTTTTAATATTGTGGTGACCAAGATTTGATGCAGCATTCCAAAGTGTGATCTTCCCACCAAGCAGTAGCATCACCGAGGACTGGTACCCATAAAGAAAATCAGAATATTACCAATCTCCTTGTTCTCATCCTGTCCGTAGTGCATTGAGGGAAAGAAGAAAGGTGACAAAACCCATAATGAGCAGAACTGAGTTTGCGTGAGGCCGGGAACTAAAGCCCAGAGACAGCTTTAATCACGGAGCAGAGGAAATGGTTGGTCATGGCAGGAAGAGATTTAATGAACCATTGGCTGCCTACATAAATGGCAAGGTTTCAAACTCTTAGGGTGTTTGAAATCATATCAGGATTTCACATCCCCGGAGCGAAGAAACATAAGAAATTACCAGGGCCATTGATTTTTTTATTTTTTATTTTGCAAATGACTTGATGCTCCCTATCTACCAAATAAGCACGGGAAGGAAATTGTCTGGAAACTTCATATAATAATGTCCTGTACAGCGTCAAGGCAGGTTAGCTGGACTATGAGCAGCGTTAAAAGATTGACAGCTCATCCCAGGTTGCTTTGAGAAATGAGCTATTCCTATGCATAATTCACACACTGTCCCAGAGCTCTTCAAACTTCACTAAGCCTCAGTGAAGGTGGACGTCTCTCATTCCTGCTGCTTCCCAATTTCTGATTTCAGGTGTCCCAAGTCCCCTTTTCCCTTCTTTGGAAAGTTGGCAAAGTTTTCTTTTAAATGCTGACGTTTTAGCTCATTGGCTGTCAGGCTGGGAAGGGAGGGAGGGAGGAGAAGGAGGAGGGGGAAGAGAGGAGGAGGAGGAGGAGGAAGAAGAAGTAGAGGAGGAGGAGGAGGAGGAGGAGAGAAGGAGGAGGAGGAGAGAAGGAGGAGGAGGAAGAAGAAGGAGGAGGAGGAGGAGAAAAAGAAGAAGAAGAAGAAGAAGAAGAAGAAGAAGAAGAAGAAGAAGAAGAAGAAGAAGAAGAAGAAGAAGAAGAAGAAAAAGGGAAGAGGGAGGAGAGGAAGAGGAGGAGGAGGAGGAGGAAGAAGAAGAAGAAGAAGAAGAAGAAGAAGAAGAAGAAGAAGAAGAAGAAGAAGAAGAAGAAGAAGAAGAAGAAGAGGAGGAGGAGGAAGAAGAAGGAGAGGGAGGAGAGGAAGAGGAGGAGGAGGGGAGATCCTATACTATTTCAGACGAATGATTTTCCAGTCTCTTTTGAAAGCCTCTAGTGATGAAGCACTCACAAAGAGGAGGAGAAGGAAGAGGCAGAGGAGGAGAAGGAGGAAGAAGAAGGAGGAGAAGGATAGAGGGAGGAGAGGAAGAGGAGGAGGAGGAGGAAGAAGGAGGAGAAGAGGAGATCCTATACCATTTCAGACAAATGATTTTCCAGTCTCTTTTGAAAGCCTCTAGCGATGAAGCACAAAGAGAAGGAGAAGGAGGAGAAGAAGTAAAGGAGGAGGAAGATGAGGAGGAGGGGGGGAAGAGCAAGAGATCCTATACCATTTCAAACAAATGATTGTCCAGTCTCTTTTGAAAGCCTCTAGTGACACACAAAGAGGAGGAGGAAGTGGAAGAAGAAGAGGAAAAAAAGGAGGAGGAGGAGGAGGAAGAGGAGGAGGAGGAGGAGGAAGGAGGAGGAGGAGGAGGAGGAGGAGGAGGAGGAGGAGAGGAGATCCTACCAGGGACGTGCGGTCAGGGGAGGCAGGGGAGGCAGAGCCTCACCTCTCTTCATGAAATAATAGTATATAATATTATATACTATATATATATATAATATTATAATATTATATACATCCAGCTGCGGAGGCAGAAATGTTGTCGGCGCTCCCGGATGATGAAGCCACGAAAGCGACTGGGGAATGACGAGAACCTTCCTGCCTCTGCTGGATTTCGCGCGCTCCTCGCGACTACAATAAGCAGTCGCGAGGAGCGCGCAAAGTCCAGCAGAGGCAGGAAGGTTCTCGTCGTTCCCCAGTCGCTTTCGAGGACTGCGGAGCGCGAGCCGGCGGAGCACGCTCAGGAAGGCGGGGAATGGGATCACGTGTGCTGGAGGCTGAGGCAGCCTGAGCCTCCAGCACACGTGGTCCCATTCCCCGCCTTCCTGATGACGTCACCAGCCTCACCAGCCATAAACCTCACCGCACGTCACTGGATCCTACTGTATACCATTTCAGACAAATGATTTTTCCAGACGCTTTTGAAAGCCTCTAGTGATGAAGCACAAAGAGGAGGAGGAGGAGGAGGAGGAGGAAGAAGGGGGAGGAGGAGGAGGAGGAGGAGGAGGAGGAGGAGGAGGAGGAGGAGGAGGGAAGAGGGAGGAGAGGAAGATGAGGAGGAGGAGGAAGGAGGAGGAAAGAGCAAGAGATCCTATACCATTTCAAACAAATGATTGTCCAGTCTCTTTTGAAAGCCTCTAGTGACACATAAATAGGAGGAGGAAGTGGAAGAAGAAGAGGAAAAGAAGGAGGAGGAGGAGGAAGAAGAAGAAGAAGAAAAGGAGGAGGAGGAGGAAGAAGAGGAGGAGGAGGAGGAGGAGGAGGAGGAGGAGGAGGAGGAGGAGGAGGAGGAGGAGGAGGAGGAGGGGAGAAGAAGAGGCAGAGGAGGAGGAGGAGGTGTTGCAAATTAGTACAGTAATGATCTGAGGACATAGAACATAAAATAAAAGAGTTGGAAGTCAAATGATTGTCTTGTCTCTTTTGAAAGCTTCTAGTGATGGAGCACTCACAAAGAGGAAGAGGAAGAAGAAAGAAAGAAAGAAAGAAAGAAAGAAAGAAAGAAAGAAAGAAAGAAAGAAAGAAAGAAGGAAGGAAGGAAGGAAGGAAGGAAGGAAGGAAGGAAGGAAGGAAGGAAGGAAGGAAGGACGGACAGACAGACAGACCCTTTTGCCACCAAGCTGGATGAAATTGCAGTTGTAATTGTCTGATCCACCACCAAAATCAATTCAAGATTCTTACATGCTGATCTCTGGGTTTTGTAACCAACCAGCAGTGTTTTTAAAAGAAAACCCCTTGGACAAATGGAAGTCTTGGAGAAGAGCACTTCCCTCCGCATTTGGGTCATCGAAATGGCAATTATTGGCTCTAGACCTGTGCAATTAAAAATGTGCAGCGGGTTGGAGCCTGTTGTTAGGTCCAAAGGTGCCCTCAGTGTAGACGGAAAGAGGAGGCTTTGGGTGGTATTTAGGACAACTCATAATTGACCATCATGGATCCAAGTTTTAGGAAAGGGTTGACCACAAGGGAGGAAGAGTTTATGCTACCAAAAAACGCCATGCACCAAAATGTTTTCATTAGATGAAACAAACATGGTTTTGTGGCTTGGAACCAAAGGCTGTCTTGATCCATAAAAGAGGATTTCAGGAACTGGGCAGAAAAAGTGAATTATTCAGGGTCTACCTATGATTGAATTCCAAACCTATTTCATGCTACATGATTCCCACCCACCCAGTCAGATCGATGGTGGTTTTTAAAAAAAAGATATCCTCTCATGTGTACAGATTTATTCCCTTGTTAAAAAAAACCTTAATCAATGGTCCACTCTCAATGGTTCCGGTTCTCTTTGGAAAGAAGAGAATATTTGTAGCTCAGGGTTGAAATGAGGGGTCCTTAGTTCTCCCTCGGGGTTGTTTTCTTGCAGACGTTTCATGACCCAGCTAGGTAACATCATCAGTGCTGGAAGGGTTTGGGAGGGGGAGGGGGACTGTTGATTCCTTGGTGTTTTCTCTGAGCTGAGTTGTTTTCTTGCAGATGTTTCACTAGCCAACTAGATCAGAGGTCTCCATCTTTGGCAATTTTAAGACTTACAGACTTCAACTCCCAGAATTCCCCAGCCCTGGGTGGGGCCAAATTTGAAAAATACTGTTCTAAAGTATTTGGGCCAATCACCAGGAGAACGTGAGTTCTAGTCCCACCTTAGGCATGAAACCTGGGTGGGTGACTGTGGGCGAAGCACTAGGAGAATGTGAGTTCTAGTCCTGCCTTAGGCATGAAAGCCAATTGATAACCTTGGACCGTCTCTCAACTCAACTGTAGGGAAAATAGGAAGAGGAAAGAGTTTGAAAGGTGTTTGCTGCCTCGAGTGGTCTATAGAAATAATGAAATTGGGATACAAATGAAATTTTTAAAAATTGAGATCACCGGCGATTGAGATGTTGTGTGCTGAATGTTCCACATCCAGAAGTATATTGCTTATACCTCCAAAGTTCCTGGCCCTGGGATCATGAGGACTAGCAGCTGGCTTTGCCCTATAGACAAATAGTAGCAGGTGTGTGCTGAAGGAATATGTGTAGCTGATTTGATTATCCCCTTTGCCGGATATCCTTAGATAACGAATGCTACTGTCAGCCTCTCTGCCTTCTCCTTCCAACGTTAAGATTGCTTTGTTCTGCAAAATGATTGTAAATAGAAGGGAAGGAAATGGGTGATTAAGTATTTTGACATTGACTAGAACTTATAGTCTCCTGACGATTGGCCCAAAGTCACCTAGCCAGCTTTCATGTCTAAAGTAGGACTAGAATTCACCATCTCCTGGTGATTGGCCCAAAAGCACCCAGCCCCTTTTCATGTTTAAGATGGTGCTAGAATTCACCATCTCCTGGTGACTGGCTCAAAGTCAGCTGCTTTTCATGCCTAAGGCAGGACTAGAATTCACCATCTCCTGGTGATTAGCCAAAAGGCACCCAGTCAGTTTTCATGCCTAAGGTGGGACTATAACTCACCATTTTGTGATGATTGGCCCAAAGTCACCCAAGTGGCTTTCATGCCTAAGGCAGGACTAGAATTCACCATCTCCTGGTGATTGGCCCAAAATCACTCAGCCATTTTTCATGTTTAAGGCAGTGCTAGAATTCACCATTTCCTGGTAATTGGCCAAAAGGCACCCAGCCAATTTTCATGCCAAGGCAGCACTATAACTCATCCAAAGTCACCCACTTCCCTTTCATGCCTAAGGCAGGACTAGAACTCACTATCTCCTTATTTCTAATCTGGTGCTTTTACCAGTAGACTATGCTGGCTCCTATAGTAGAGGGAAAACACCCAACTATATAAATTTCCGAAAGATGTTTGATTCCTATAATTAAATGTTAACAATCTGTCACATGAAATGTTAACAATCTGTCATGGAAACTGCACCATTCTTGTTTTCCTTTAACCACAACTGAACGAAAGAGTACTACACAACAGAGACCACGGAAAAAAGATTTTAAAAAACAGCTCTAATGAGTACATTGTATAAAAGATCTTGCAAAGCGATGCAGTAATTATTGGTGTGTTAGGCAGAACAACAAACCAATTAAACAAAGTGACAGCAACCAAATATTTTGGCTACACAGAATGCAGATTTACAAACAAAAAATAAATGCATTCACTTCCGTAACTTCTACGTTTCTGTCTTGGACTTGAATTTCCAAACTACGCCCATTTTTTTAAAAAAAATGAATTCTTCATTCTTTGCATTGGTTTATTTTTGTATTGAGGCTGAAGATGAGCATACAACAATACAATACAATACAATACAATACAATACAATACAATACAATACAATACAATACAATACAATACAATAGTAGAGTTGGAAGGGACCTTGGAGGCCTTCTAGTCCAACCCCCTGCCTAGGCAGGAAACCGTATACCGTTTCAGACAGATGGCTATCCAACATCTTCTTAAAGACTTCCAGTGTTGGGGCATTCACAACTTCTGGAGGCAACTTCTGTTCCACTGATTAATTGTTCTAACTGTCAGGAAATTTCTCCTCAGTTCTAAGTTGCTTCTCTCCTTGATTAGTTTCCACCCATTGCTTCTTGTTCTACCCTCAGGTGCCTTGGAGAATAGTTTGACTCCCTCTTCTTTGTGGCAGCCCCTGAGATATTGGAAGACTGCTATCATGTCTCCCCTAGTCCTTCTTTCTCTTAAGCTAAACATCCCCAGTTCCTGCAACGGTTCTTCATGTTTTAGTCTCTAGTCCCCTAATCATCTTTCTTGCTCTTCTCTGCACTCTTTCTAGAGTCTCCACATCTTTTCTACATCGTGGTGACCAAAACTGAATGCAAGATTCCAAGTGTGGCCTTACCAAGGCATTATAAAGTGGTATTAACACTTCACGTGATTTTGATTCTATCCCTCTGTTGATGCAACAAGGACTATTTTTTTAAAAAAAAGTTTTTATTAGGTAAACATTAAAAATGTTGGACATAGTGTGACATTTCTGGCATAGTCATTTCCATGGAGTTTCCATGGAGAGCCGAGGGAGTTCACTGTTCCTCAGATATCCAGGTGTGAGTCCCTTGGTGTGAAATGGGGCCCAGGGAGGCAGTTGGGTTTGCTGATTGTATACTTGGCTCCTCGCTATACATCAGCGGCCCTGCCCGAGCTCCTCGAGCTGATCTCGGAGACGGCGGTTGAGATCCCCAGGCTTGTGGTTATGGGGGATTTCAACCTGCCGTCGACGGGAGCAGCGTCTGAGGTGGCTTGGGAGTTCATGGCTTCCATGACAGCCATGGGCCTGACCCAGTTAATTCAGGGCCCCACACACGAAGGTGGCCACACACTGGACCTTGTTTTTGTATCTGAGCAGTGGACGAGTGATCTGGGTATAGGGGACTTTGTTGTTACACCCCTGTCATGGTCAGATCACTCATGTCTCCGGCTGGACTTCCCTGGCGCTACCCCCACCGCGAGGAGGCGGGACCAGATGGTCCAAGCTGGTACCGCCCCAAGCACCTGATGGAGCCGGATAGGTTCCAGATGGAGCTTGGGCCATTACCTGTAGCCCTGACCCGCGCTCGGTCAGAGGACCTAGCGGCCGCCTGGAATAGGGCAGCGGCTGGGGCCTTGGACCGGGTTGCGCCTTTGCGACCTCTCCTGCGGCAGCGACCCACCCAGGCTCCTTGGTATACCGAGGAGCTGAGGGTGATGAAGCGCCATAGGAGACGTCTAGAGAGCAGGTGGAGGTCCTCACGCTCCAAATCTGATTGAACACAGGTAAGAGCCTACTTACGGACCTACCTTGTGGCATTAAGGGCGGCCAAACGTAGATATTGCGCTGCTCTTATTGCGTCCGCGGATAACCGCCCTGCCGCCCTGTTTAGGGTGACCCGCTCCCTCTTGTCACAGAGGACACAGGGGGCACCCTTGCAGGGCAGAGCAGAGGAGTTTGGGGAATATCTGCAGGATAAAATCGCTCAGATCCGGAGCGGATGGGCCCCCCTCAGTGGACCGGACGGGCCGCCAACAGCGAGTCTTGTGAGACCATCCTCGGAGGAGTTTGATTCTGTTGCCCCCGAGGATTTGGATAGGTTGCGTGGACGGCTGCGACCCACCACATGTTTAATGGACCCGTGTCCCTCCTGGTTGGTACTGGCATCTTGGGAAGTGACCCGAGGCTGGCTTCTGGGCCTGGTGAATGCCTCATTGGGTGAGGGATCCTTACCAACCGCCTTGAAGGAGGCGGTGGTGAGGCCCTTACTTAAGAGGCCTTCACTCGACCCAATGGAGCTAGCTAACTATCGTCCAGTCTCCAACCTTCCGTTTCTAGCGAAGGTTGTTGAGAATGTGGTGGCGCAGCAGTTTCCACGACACCTTGACGAATCCGAGTATCTAGACTCACGCCAGTCCGGCTTCCGACCCGGGCACAGCACAGAGACAGCCTTGGTCGCGTTGGTTGATGATCTCTGGAGGGCCAGAGATAGAGGTTGTTCCTCTATCCTGGTCCTATTAGACCTCTCGGCGGCTTTTGATACCATCGACCATGGTATCCTATTGCGCCGGTTGGAGGGGATAGGAGTCGGAGGTACCGTTTTGCGGTGGTTCGGCTCCTACCTCTCCGACCGGAGGCAATGTGTGTTGACAGGGGGACAGAGGTCGACCCCGAGGCCACTCACTTGTGGAGTGCCACAGGGGTCGGTCCTCTCGCCTCTCCTGTTCAACACATATGTGAAGCCGCTGGGTGAGATCATCCGTGGTTTTGGGGTTGAGTATCACCTCTACGCTGATGATACTCAGCTGTATATTTCAACCCCAAACCACCCCAACGAGGCTGTCGAAGTGATGTCCCGGTGCTTGGAAGCCGTCGGGGTCTGGATGGGGGACAACAGACTTAAACTCAACCCCTCCAAGACCGAGTGGCTGTGGCTACCGGCACCTCGGTTCAGCCAGCTGATTCCATCGCTGGCCATAGGGGGCGAACAATTGCCCCCTGTGGAACGGGCGCGCAATTTGGGCGTCCTCCTTGATGCCCGGCTGTCAATGGATGACCATGTGGCAGCCGTGGCGAGGGGGGCGTTCCACCAGGTTCGCCTGGTGCGCCAATTGCACCCCCTACTGGACCGGGATGCCCTACGCACGGTCACTCATTCGCTGGTGACGTCCCGCCTGGATTACTGCAACGCTCTCTACATGGGGCTGCCCTTGGGACGCGCCCGGAGACTGCAGTTAGTTCAGAACGCAGCCGCGCGGGCTGTGATGGGGAGTACGAGGTACTCCCACGTAACACCTCTCCTGCGCGAGCTGCACTGGCTACCTGTGGCTTTTCGGGTGCGTTTCAAGGTGCTGATTACCATCTTTAAAGCGCTCCATGGCACGGGACCTAATTACTTGCGGGATCGCATCCTCCCACATACATCCCTGCGGCCAATTCGCTCACACAGGGAGGGACTTCTCCTGGTGCCGTCCACTAGGCAATGCTAACGGGCGACACCAAGGAGTAGGGCCTTCTCTGTGATGGGCCCAACCCTCTGGAATGACCTCCCCCCCCGACATTAGAACCACTTCTGACCTCCGCTCCTTCCGGCAAAAATTGAAGACTCACCTGTTCCGATTAGCAGGCCTGGCATAATTACAACTGTCCCTCCTGGCAAATGTATTATTATCTGGTTATCTTAGGGGTTTTTTAATTTGTTGTGTCTGTTTTAGGGATTTTAAGCTTATATTTATATTAGCTTTGTACAGTTCTTTTAATTGCATTTTAACCTCCTCCAAACTGTACATATTTAACTTTTTTATTGTATTTTGTGATATTCTCTATGGACTGTAAACCCCCCGAGTCCCTTCTGGGAGAGGGGGCGGTCTAGAAGCACCAAATATAAATAAATAAATAAATAAATAAATAAATATAAATTTTGATCAACAGTTTGTATCCATTACATAGGTATGTGTAGTCAATCAAATTACCTATCCATTAATCCCTTTCATTATATAGTTACTATCGGTACATCTACATATCCAATTCCTACTTTCTGTACAATATTAATACCATATTTTCCAATTCTTAACTTATCTGTCTTTCTCTGACCCAACCTTTTCCCCTCATTTCTAACCATCGGTATCATTGGTCTCAGATTTCGTGGTATTCCATCTCACTCTTGTCTTTGAGCTCTAGAGTCAGCCTGTCCATTTCTGTGCACGTCAGTATCTTCTTTATTATATCTTCTTCTGGGGGAATCTCTTTGTTTTTCCAGTTTTGTGCAAAGACCAATCTTGCTGCCATTAAGATATGCAACATTAAATATAATCCATCTTTGCTATATTTTTATTTTTTAATCCCTAACAGAAATAGTTCTGGCCTCAAACTCTATCCTTTGATTTAACATCTTTTCCAACCAAAAGGCCCTAGCTTTCGAGCACTCCCACCACATATGGTAAAAGGTTCCTAGCACAGCATTGCATTTCCAACATCTTGGCGATAAGTTTTTATTCATTTTAGCAAATCTTGTGGGTGGGGTGTGCCACCTATAGAATATCTTGTATAAGTTTTTTTGACACGAGGTCGCTAGGGTTAACTTTCTATTTCTTTCCCGTAAGTCTTGCCAATTGAAGGACCAAACTTTTAAAAAGAGGGACAGGAACTGTCCCAAGTTTTGTTTTAGCTCTGCTTTTGTCAACTTCTGGGTTTTGCAAACCACAGAATCATAGAGCTGGAAGGGACCTCCAAGGTCTTCTAGTCCAACCCCCACCCAAGGCAGGAGACCTCATACGAAGAGTCTCCAAACTTGGCAACTTTAAGAAGTGAACTTTGACTCCCAGAATTCCCCAGCCAGCATGGATGGCTGAGGAATTCTGGGAGTGGACGTCTAGAAGTCTTAAAGTTGGCTGTTCAAAGAAATGTCCTTCTGGGTTCAGTTCCAAGTGGAGAGAAAGACACTGGAAACATGGAGGCTGTTTGGAAAGTGTTCGGGCTTCAGGACCCTGGACAGCACCCCAGGATCCTGGGAGCTGGTGAATTGTTTTAAAGGGGATTTGGGTTAATATCAGGGCTCCAAGTAACACCCCCAATGAAAGAAGACTCCGAGTCTTGAAGTTCCTCAAAGGTCCATTTTATTAGAGATGTCATGTTGGCACATCTGGGAAAACCCGCATCTGAAAGTTTCCAGGTTTTCCCCACTCAAGTGAAAATTCAAGTCCCTGCCCAGCACCCACATGTCCATCCCATGGCCCAATCAGGCAACATCCAAAACTGGAGATGCCTCCCCGTCACCTCATCATAGCTGCAGGGAAAGACGTCCTTGGCTCTCTGAGAAAAGAATGTTATTTTGACTATATATCTCCCATACTCCATATAGTCCCCCTCCCGTTTTCTCACAGGCTTGACAGGAGGCCTTTAAGAAGAGACTGGACAGCCACTTGTGATGAAATGGTATAGGATCTTCTGCTGGAGCAGGGGGTTGGACTAGATGACCTCTAAGGTCCAATCTAACTCTGTTGTGCTATGTTCTACGAATAGTACTACATTCCTTTAGCCATTCATTGTACAATTTAACCTTCAGAGCCTCTAATCGCCCTTGTTGCTTTTCTCTGCACTCTGTCTATCGTCTCAGCATCATTTTTGTGACTGTGGGCCCATCACTAGGAGAATGTGAGTTCTAGTCCTGCCTTAGGCATGAAATCTGGGTGGGTGACTATGGGCCATGGGTGGGTTCCTGCCTATATAGAAGAGGTTCCACAAATCTCCAGTGCTGTTTAGAACTGGTTCCAGCTCCCTTCCCCCGCCCTTCCACGCATCATCAAGATGAAGAGCGAGAGGAGGCATTCTGGGAGTTGAAGTCCACAAGTCTTAAAGCTGTTACATTTTAACACCCCTGGGGGTTTTTTTTCTCTAAAGGGTTAGGGGTGCAAGGGTCTTGTAACTCGACAGCTTTAAGACTTGCACACTTCAATGCCAGAGTTCCTGAGCCAACATGACTGGAGGAGGAATTCTGGGAGTTGAAGTCCACAGGTCTTAAAGCTGTCAAGTTTGAACATCCCTGGGTTTTTTTTTCTAAAGGGTTAGGGGTGTAAGGGTCTTGTAACTTGACAGCTTTAAGACTTGCGTGTTTCAAATGCCAGTTTCTGAGCAAACATTTTGGTTGCTAAGCAAGAGCGTTGTTAAGTGAGTTTCACCACATTTTGCAAGTTGGCCATGTCCACCCAGTCATATGGCTGGCAAGCCACTCCCACTGAGTCACATGGCCAACAAGCCACTCCCACAAAGCAGGCCACACCTACAGAAGAGGTTCTAAAAAAATTTGAAACCCACCACTGCTGTGGGCCAATCACTAGGACCATGATGGTGAACCTATGGCACGCATACCTGAAGTGGCATGCAGAGCCATGTCGCCTGGCACACACGGCATCACCCGTTCCTCTTCCGGGTTTCTGGCATGCACGCACGTACGACAATCAGCTGGCCTTTGTACATGCAACAATGCCGGAAACTGGAAGAGCTGGTCTCTCATTCTCCTGCATGAGCATGCATGTCGGCCAGCTGATTGTTGTGTGCGCATGTGCGCCAGTAGCTGGAAGAATAGCTTGCTGGCACGCAAGCTTGCACCAGGAACTGGAAGTGCATTTTGGGGGGTGTGCATGCACCCTGGTCAGCTCCTCTTGCGGGCCTGAGGAGCGTGCATTCGACGCCGATTTTCCCAGTAGAAAATGTGGCAGGCCTGAAAGCCCAATGCAAAAGACAAGAGGCCTTTAAGAAGAAGCCATTTGTGTGAATTGGTACAGGGTCTTCTGTTGGAGCAGGAGGTTGGGCTAGATGACCTCTAAGATCCCATCTAATTCTGTTGTGCTATGTTCTATGGGTAGTATTACATTCCCTTAGCCATTCATTGTGCAATTTAACTTTCAGAACCCTGATCGTCCTTGTTGCTTTTCTCTGCACTCTGTCTATCGTCTCTGTGTCGTTTTTTAAAATATTTTTTAAATTATTTTTTTCAAAACAAACACAACACATCCTTCTTTACATGCTGTAGAAAGTGTATCAGTTGGTTACAAAAAGGCTTTTAGTGCATCTCTTCCACAGTCAACAAACATAATTCATATTAACTCAAGTATTTTAACTCAGATATTTATACATGTTACCATCATCATACCTCCATTTTCATTTGACTATAATTGTTTAAACGTCCTTCATCATAAAATAAACCAAGATTTAATACATAACCACATATTGGCATTTCATTTACTATTTCTAAAATCCTCCAATAACACTGAATCCTTATGTCCTATTCTAGCTAAACATCCATAATATTTAATAACAAAAATTTCCAATTGTCCTTTCCAAATCACTGTTTACAATTTACATCCAATTTCCTTATATTGTACCCATATTTATATATACGTTGTTATCATTATCCCTCCTTTATTTAACTATATCCTGTATTATAACATTTTCCCCCTAATAATCAAGAGTTAACATTAGGATTACTTCCGATCTCCGCTCCTTCCGTGTAAAGCTCAAGACCCACCTTTTTCAATTATCTGGCCTGGCTCAACCGTAGTTCCATCCTATTCCTCCTGACAGTCTTTTTTAAATTCGTAATTTTTAAATTGGGGTATTTTAATTGCAAATTTTATTACTATTATTGTATGTATTTAATGACTGTTACCTCCTCCGTGTACGTGTATGTGTATGTGTATGTGTATATGTATATATATATGTGCTTTTATTGTACACCGCCCCGAGTCCCTTGTGGAGAGGGAGCGGCTAACAAATTAAATTTATTATTATTATCATTATTAACTGTATCTAACAGTTCTTTTTATTAATCTTTATATATAATCCAAAAGGATTTCTAATCTTCCTTTCATGGGTACCATTCAATATTCATATCCAATTATTACTTATCATAACACTACACATTGTATACATTATTATCATTATCAATTATTTATTTAACTATATCTATTGTCGCTAAATTTCACTAAGTTTAACTATTTTTAAATTATACTCTTCCATCTATCAACCTGTATCTTTCCAGTAGCAAAACAGTCTCATATCTTCTGCCATTTGTGGTGTCAGTCCTCTAATCATCTCCTTAATCAACTTTGTATGGACTCCTCTTAGCAACTCCTTGCTTGCAAAATCTCTCATGTAATTTCGATGTCCTTCTTCTGTTTCCTTAATCAGCTTACCTTTGATTGTCGGTAGTGTTATCAATGATATTGCTAATAAAATTTCTCTCTTTAAATCCATAAATTATTTTGTTTTTTCTTCTTCTGTATCTTGCCATCTGGGGTAGATTCACCCTCCATTTAATTCCTCTTTCAGTATTCCACTCTTTCCATTTTCAGAGACAAACCAATCACCATAAATATCAGCAAATTTAATTTCCTTATATTCATTTTCCTCTTTGATTTTAAGGATTTTAACCACCACTTTTCCCACTTGATAAACATATCCAACTTCTTTATCATATTTTGTTGTTAGATGCTCTAAGTCTTCCAACTTCTTCTCTGTCCTCTCATATGTGTTTAATAATTTCTTATTTCTGAGAATATATTTTGCAGACTTAAAGTTTCCTTCTGCTGTTGAAATTGTGCCATTATCTCCATCTAACAAACACTGCTGCTCTAGCTTGGAAGGTTTTATCAAGATTAAGCATAGATTCACAATAACATTTTATTTTCACTTTTCTCTAGTTAAAGATATACTTCAAAGGGACACCTGTATGCTTTTCTTCTTATCTCTCTAAACAAGCAGTGACACCTTGGAGTGCCAAGCCAGAATAATCAGTGAGAAAAGTAAGAGTGTTTCATTTCCAGTACACAAACCTCCAGCCTCCGAGTAGCAGTGTTGTTGCAATTTTCTTTGTTTCTTTTTGTATCTTTTTTGTATTTCAATTTTTTAAAAAATTCCAATTCTTGAATGAGTTAGAAGAACACCCCCAGTAATGAAAGAGCAGAATTTTAGTCCATAGGTTACAAAGAATAATAAAAGGAAAAAAAATAGAAGAAGAAAACTTAATCCGTTCGTTTTAAAAGCCTTGCATAAATTCCATCCATGAAGATAGCATTTAAAAAGTAAGATAACCCACTGTCCAAAACCATTCCAAACTTAATTCTGCATCTTATTTCTTCTGTTCTCCGATTTAAATTAATTTTATGTTTTTTATAGGCAGTCTCTTTTAAAACGGTAAAAATTCCCCACCAGCTGGAAACACTTTCTCTTTCCGTAACCTTCTGTTTTCGAGCCGCCCTGACTTCATCAGCCTAATGCCTGGATTTTTTGTCACCGCCTTGAAGAACTTCTCTTGGATCGATCAGGGACTTTGCGATGTCCCTGAGATCA
The DNA here is from genome assembly GCF_964273705.1 of Natrix helvetica. Lineage (NCBI taxonomy): Eukaryota > Metazoa > Chordata > Lepidosauria > Squamata > Natricidae > Natrix > Natrix helvetica. Next base: position 171,986,139 of record NC_138549.1, read on the forward strand.
GCAAGACGTATTCTTCCTGTTCACCGTCTCTGCAGGACATTTTAGGTCTGATTGGACCACCCAGTGGCAAAAGTATCGGCTGTGGTCTCGGAGCATCGAGACTGCATGTCTGTATCGTCGCGACATTGGCTCCTCCTCCGTCTCTGTGTCGTTTTGTATTGTGGCCAGCAGAAGTGCACACAATATTCCTCCGGTGTGGCCTCCCCAGAGCAATAGCAAGTGGTACAGGCATTTCTCGACTTACAACCCTAATGGAGCCCAAAGCTTCTGTTCTTCAGGGAGACGTCTGTGAAATGAGCTTTGTCTCATTTTTGTGACCTTTCTTGCCACTGTTGTTAAGCGAATCGCCGCAGTTGATAAGTTAAGAAGCCAGCTGTTAAGTACATCTGGCTTCCCCCATTGACATGGCCTGAAGGTCTGAAAAGAGGATTATGTGACCTTGGGACACAACAACAGCCGTAAGTGTGAACCAGTTGCCAAGCATTTGTATTTTGATCCCATGGGATGCTGTGAAGGTTGTAACTATGAAACACGGTCATAAATCACTTTTTTCAGTGCCGTGGTTACTTTGAACGGTCACTAAAGGAACTGTTGTAAGTCCAGGACTACCAGTAAGTTTATCCTGTAAGCCCAAGTTTCCTTTGCTTCAATAAAGTCATAAAGCAAGGAGGGAAATATCTCTTGACTTGATGGCTTTCCCTGTTCCCTGAGTGCCTCTAAGGGGATAGACAGACAGACAGGCAAGAGAGAGAATAGAAGATAGATAGATAGATAGATAGATAGATAGATAGATAGATAGATAGATAGAGTAGATAAGAGAGAAAAGTAGGTTGATAGAAGGAGAGACAATAGAAGATAGATAGACAGACAGATGCCAGATATGATAGATAAGATAGATAATAAAAGATAGATAGATAGATACTTTACTT